>NW_019154125.1:11697241-11833939 GCF_002288905.1 Enhydra lutris kenyoni
CCCTGAGCGCTTTCTGCAGAGTTCCAGAGGGCGGGAATGAAGATGGCTGCCTCCCAGTCTCCTGCCCGGAGGAGCCGAGAGCCCGGGGCCCCACTCCTCAGTGCGCCCTCAGAGAACAGCGCCCAATTATTCCCGTCACCCTGCCTCCGGTTGCGCTCCGAGCTGACCGAGCCTGAGACCGGTTCAAGGTAACCCCAAGCTTAGAGCTCACTACTCGGCTCTGTCTCTGTAGCCAGCTTCCCCGTTCTAATACCTGTAAGCTCTGCGACACTCAGACACCCCCGACCCTTCTGTGACCCTGCGGGACCTGAGGCCGTGCTGACCCCGCCTGGGCTTCACTCCGGTTAAGCCTCTGGAGCGATGTCCCTCAGCGGAACAGACTTTTAGAAGTCCTGCTTTTGTGCTCCGTTGCTCCACCGCTGTCCGGGAGCCGGGCCCTCGCCCCGCGGTCTATCTTCCCGTCGCTTTGGATTCACTTCTCTGCCAGTCCTACCTTTCAGAAAGTGGTTGATTTTCTGTTTCTAGAGTTGTTGTTCTTCTTCTCTTCGATCTCCCGTTGGATTTGTAGGTGTTTGCAATCTTTAGATAAGCTATCTAGTTGATCTCCTGCTACCTGAAGTAGTCTCAGCCTGCTACTTCTCCACCATCTTGACTCCGATCCCTGTTTATTCTTATTTTAAAGATAGTTTTGTCTGTACTGAAAAATAAACAGAAAGCAGCCAAGCAGTGGGTATCATTGCTTCATTTTGCTGAGAGAGAGTTCTACTTGGATACCAAGAATTAGTTTCCTAGATTAACTCATTCTCCAACTGGCTTTTCGTCTTAGTTAGTTGCCTTATGTCGTCTCTCAAATGCTTCCATTTGAATTGTTTTTATTTATTTTTATATTTTATCATCTAAGTTACATTTATTTTCCTTGAAGATAGTTTCATGTGTGTGTAGTACGCCACACACATGTGCGCACATTCGCATTCACACGACAGTTCTCACTGCTCACAGCAGTTGTGTTCTGTAGCAAATACTGCGATGGCTCCTAGAGAAACACAGGACTAGCTTCTTTCCAGTCTCCAGTCACATTTTCATCAACTAGTAGATAAATAACCTTGTTTTATGGGTATTCTGCTTTGAGACCCCTATTTAATTTATATTGTTGATTCGTTTATTTGAACTCATGGACAACAGCATCATATCTCATGCCTGTAGAAGCCTTGTAACATATTTTCTCCTCAAGGCACATCACAGCCTTCCCTCACTTAAGAACCTGGAGATCACTGCAGCACTGTGCTTGGAAGCCATTTTAAACAATGGAATCACCAGCAAAAATGTGGAAAATGTGACACTCAATAGATGGAGAAAAAGACACTTGTTCACAATGAGGCAGAACACTGCTTTGTTCCACCTCAGCTGGGGAAATGCCAGCCAAGGAGCTCAGACTTTTCCTGCTCTGCGCCTGTCCTTGAATGACTAGCAAAATGCAGTAAGTTTTGATCTTGAGGTTGCAAGTCAATTTTCATAAGGTTGCAAATCTGCAAATACAGAATCTGTGAATAATGAGGATCAACCATCTATGTGTACTTCTTCATAACAACTCCTAACAAACTATACGGCGACAGTCAATGCAAATTTCAGATATTGTTTCCTTGAAGATTGTTGCTATCTAATATATTAATAATATTGTCCCCAGAAATCACCTAGCTTAGATCATCTCTTAAATGACATTCTCAATTATCAGCCCTTTAAGGTTTTTGTTGAACAAAGAAAAGTGAAGGGCAAAGACTTGGACTTCCACATGGTAACTGCAGAGCCTATGTTGATGTGTGGGAAAATGCCAGCATATGATAGGTGCTCAATAAATGCTACATACTTTGTTTTGTTTCCTGATTCATGTTCCTTCCTATTTTTCTTGTTTGCTTTCATTTTACTAGCTAAAATTATCCACTACATGAATAAATGCAGAGGCAGGAAATTCCATTTCACCATACGATGTGGATATAAAATCACTGAAGATACATCAATCTGAATGTAGGTGGTATCTTCTTTGTTTTCCTCAGAGTTCTCAAAAGGTTTCTAAGCTTCAGTGGAAATAAAGGAAAGCGTAAGCTTCATATAAATTGAATGAATTTTTTTAGATGCGAAAACATGAATAGTAGTTCCAAGGGTGAAAGAATGCAAAATTATTTACAAATTTCAGCCGGAATCCCAGACAAGCATTAATGATCATATTAAAATAATACTGTAATAGGCAAGACTAGAAAGTGATCTCTTTTATAACATGTTTTACATGCTATTTGTGTTAGCACTTCACCACCACTCTCAGAAGTAGGTATTGTTGCAAATACAGCAAACTACAGCAGACCTTGGCCTTTCCAGGATCCATGCTGTATTACTCCACTAGGCCAGTGATCCCAGATTCCCCAGAAAACATCTTTGTTGTGGACTTATTCTGTTATAAGGGCTTTTGACCCATTGACAGCAAGCACCATCCTTTGGAATGTAAGTGTAGCAGTTGGCCTGGCAGAAGCTATGCCATTGGAATGGAAATAATGTTGAATAGCAGAAGACATTCAACCTGCCACTTTGTCAGCCCTTCTGTAAATCATTTAATCTTTCTCTTCCTTGGTCTCTGTCATTAAAATGAAGAAATCAGAATGATTTCTGTCAGATGAATGCTCTGGCATCTGTAATTCACAGACAGTTTATCTACAATGTGGGCCTTTGTCACTGGAAAGCCCCGTAGTGAAAGGAAAAGACAGGGAGAGCAGAAGAGAGCAAAGATAATTACAACAGCAATAAAAACAAGGAGACTGTGGATGGCCAAGATAGCAGGTGGTGTGGTTTTCTTGAACCTTTTGGTTCTATTGAAATCCCACTTTTTGGTTCTATTGAAATCCCACTAAAACAATAGTTACCAGATTTTGTTAAGGCAGAAATCCATAAGAAAAGAGGAGACAGAGAGGAGGGGACAATAATGATAGATGCTAGAAAGGAGGCAGATGAGCCACAAATGAATCAGCAGACCCAAGACAACAGAATCCTATGAAGACAGGTAAGAATTGAATGGATTGATGAATATGAATCTTTCAAGGCCTCCAGAACGGCCCTATTAAGGACCTCTGAGCGTTATGGTAAAAGGAGACCCTAAAGAAAGATGATTGACTGAAAGTCTACTTCACCAACTGTCAGATCACCCGCTGCCTCCCCGACCAGAGCCCAAAACTATAGGTTCATTCTCAAAAGAGAGCTAAGAGCAAGTCTCTGGACTGGATAATACCAGTCAGGAAGGTGGGTTATTACCACTGTGAGGAGCGATCTGGTTGCTGAGGGCTGTTCCTCTCCCCCCATTCAGTTTCCTAGGTGCTGGCAGGCTGACCTCTGTTCTAGGCAGAAGACAGGAATCACTGTCTTCCCCAGAGAATATGGCCTACACACATAAATATAAAAATATTTATATTAGAGATCGCTCAGCTCATCACCCAAGACCCTCTCCTGACAGCAAGGACTTTATGCATCAGAGCCATGGTGTTTTCCAAGCCACTTTTTGGTCTCCCCTGTGTGAACATACAATCAGAATTACCCGACATCTGAGGAAAGGATTTATCTTTTAATGAGAGAAGAGAAAGAGAGAGAGAGAATGAGATTGAAAGAGAAAGTGACCAAAGCAAACAGAAAAAAAGTAACTTGGAAAAAATAAAAAACTCTGCTGGGGAAAGAAATTATTAGAAATAAAACTAATATTAACTAAGATAATATACTGCAACCACAGAACATGAACAGGTTGTATAAAAAAAGGGGTATTAAAAAAAGGTATATATGGGGAAAAAACTGGAAACAAAAAAAAGATGCTGTACATTTTCAGAAGGAAAAAGCAAACAGAAACAAAGAGACACCATATAAAAAATAATGATCAGAATGGCCTAGGACATCCCAACAGCAGTGCTGGAATGGAAAGGAAAATGCTATATACAGCCAACTGATCAACCAAATGTGAGGCTACAACACAGATATTTTTAGAGATGCAAAATTTTATTTGCCATGTATTTTTTTTCTCAGAAATCTATTTTTTAAAGCTGAGGAATTAGCAAGCCAAGGAAGAGAGAAATAGAGATTTTAGGAGCCAGAAATCTAGCACAGAACAGAAGGGAGGAAAATTCTCACTCATGAAGGACAGACAGTTGAGACTGGCATAGGATCCTCAGGAATGGCAAGCTCATAGATGACCTGATGTGTCTCAACATCTCGAGGTGAGATCTGTGGAGACAGAAAAGCATGTAGGGTTGAAATGCTAAATACCTATAAAACAAATTGGAATACACGCACGCACCCACACACAGAAAGAGAGATGTTAACAATGAGGCAAACTGGTAAGAGGTATACATGAATCCTCTGTACTGTGCTATTTTTGCAACTCTTCTGTAAATCTGTAATTATTCCAAAATATAAAAAATTATTTAAAAAAATAACGAGACCATGGAAAAAAGTTAAGAACACTAAAATTTGACAGGAAGTGCTCCTTATCTCAGGTATGTTGGATCTCCCTTTCTGATCTCAGCCAACAAAAACAATTCCCAATTCTTTCCTGCTCTCCAGAGCTCAACTCTCATGTGAAGCAACTATTGATTTTGAAGATTCAAGTGTTGGAGTTTGTAGAGAGATCTGAGCCTGACACCCCTCATTTTACTGTGAGAGAAGGTGAGCCCAGACAGGTCTTGACACTTGTCCAGAATCATGCTGACCTCTTTCCAGGTAAGAGCTCTCCCAATACCACCTTACAAATGTGAGCCAGACTGCATACACACATGGCTACAATGAATCGAAATATTCTCTTTCTTCTTAGTAAAATAAAATTGGGGAGCTTGGGTGGCTCAGTCAGTTAAGTGTCTGCCTTCCGCTCAGGGCACGATCCCAGGGTCCTGGAATCAAACCCCACATAGGGCTCCCTGCTCAGCAGGGAGCCTGCTTCTCCCTCTCCCCCGCATCATGCTCTCTCCCTGTCTCTCTCAAATAAATAAAATCTTTAAAAATAAAAAAATAAAATTGATGCAAAGCCTTCCAAACATCTCCTACAATCCCATGCCACTTCCCCAGAAGTAGCTTCCTGAACTATCCCCCATTCCTATCCCATTGCACAAGTGAGGAAACTGAGTCTCAGAAAGTTTGTGTGGTGGGAGAGTCGACAAGTGGCACAGCTGGCACGGGGACCAAGGCTGCTCTACGCCCCTTGCAGAGTACGCTTCTAATCAAGAAAGCATTCTGAAGTCACCTGGTTGACTCAGTTGGCTATGCGTCAGCCTTCAGCTCCAGTAGTGATCCCGGAGTTCTGGGATGGAGTACCACATCAAGTTCCTTGTTCAGCAGGGAGGCTGCTTCTCCCTCTGCCTACAGCTCCCCCTGCTTGTAAGCCCTCTCTCTCTCTCTCTCTCTATCTATCTATCTCAGAAATAAATAAATGAAATCTTTAAAAGGAAAAGAAAAAAAAAACCATTCTGTGGTTCAGGTGGCCATGAAAACTGGTGACTTCTGTAAGACACAAACTCTAGCTATTTTTAAACATTTTATACCTGATTTTGTTGTCCACTCAGAGGCTAAAACATAGCCCCACCATCGGACAGCATTTGGTCTAATTTAAACAGCCCGGAGATGCAGACATTTTAGGATCAGATTATTGCTTGGATTTTCCCCCCTCTTAACCTTATTGCCAACCTAAGCTTTTTAATGCTTTTGGAGTGCAGAAAGAAAAGGTTTTAATCACTGCAAAAATTGTTATGTCATTTATCTGAGTTCATCACTATTTATTAATATTCCAAAGAGGTTGGCTTGCCCCCACTCCCTATCAGATCCTCTTTTTTACTGTATAATCTTTCACAAAGATTAAGTAATGTATAAGGAAATCGGTTGCTAATAAGGCTTTTGTTTTGAAGGGAAAGGGTTTAAATAAATTCAACTCTGTTTGCAAAGAAAAACTTCAAAGCCTTTAAAAGCGTGTCCTTTTTTTTAAAAAATTCAGGTTGTTAGACTTGTTCCCATATTTAAAGGCAAAAAGATGAAAGAAAGTTAATCCTCCATAAATTTTCCCTCCTATTATGCCAGAGTTTCAATACAATACCTTTTTGCTTAGTAATTCTAAGGGTAAAAGAGAGGCTGGAGCCAATAATTAGCAGAGCTGCAAACTGCCGTTGTTTTAGGTGGGTGTCCAGACATTCTTCAACCTCAGGATTCCTATCAAGCCTCGAATATATGCTCCTCGCCCTCCCACAGTGGCTCATCCTTGGGTTATTCTGACTTGTCATTTCAACATAAATCTCTCTTCCCCAGGAAATAATTTCAAATCAAAAACTACATTTTTCTTTGCAGTCTTCTTAAATTGCTACCATTTCACGTTAGTTACACCTCATCAGTATCCAGGATGAAGAATTTCACCTGCAAAGACAAAGAGAGTCCCCTCTACTCCTGTATCTTGTTCCTACTTTAGGATAAGCTTTCAAAATCCTAATCGTGTTGACCTTTTTTTATTTTAAATAATTAGATGAAAAACCCCTCAAACTGAGGAGATTTCAGCATTACAAAGGATGGTCTTCTAGGTCTAAAAAACCCTAAAGGCTGTTTATTCTATGGCATTATGGGTCATATTGTTTTCTCAAAGTCTTATTCCTTAGCAAAAAGATATGATTATTCCCCCATGTTCCTGGTTGTTGGCATAATGGAGAATCAGAAGTTTGTAAGATTCAACCTTCCCATTGCTGAATTAAAAATGCAATTAAGTCCAAAATTCCTTCTTAAAACATGCAACAAATTCTCCTAGTCAATGAGGAGGAGGCAATAGGAAGTTATTGTTTAGCAGACACAGACTTTCTTTTTGGAATGATGAGAAAAAATCCTGGAAACGGACAGTGGTTATGGTTGTATATCATGAATATACTTAATGCCCCTGACTTATACCCTTAAAATGGTTAAAATAGTAAATTGTATGACATGTATATTTTGCTACAATTTTTTGAATATAATACATAAATGAGAACTTCATGGTAAAAATGTTAAATAATGCAAGGCTGGGAAATAAGCACAAAAATAAGACAGTATTTCTGGTGGATAAACTATCATTAATAGATATAAAAAATCTAATAACATGAGATTTCTAACATAGAAATTCCACTTTTATTATTTTATCCTAAGAACATAATTTAAAATTTACACAACAGTGTTGTTTGTCATAGCACATTGTTAGAAAAATGTTGGGAGGACTTTAATGTCTGACAATATTAGTTCAGTAAGTTCTGGTTAACTTAGTAAATAAATTAGACCTTTTTTGTTTACTCTTCTGCTTCTGACTTCACATTAAATCTGGGTATTCCTCTGCTTCTTTTTAAGGCTTTCTTTTAATTACCACTGGTTCACTCAACAATTACTTATCGACACTTCCTCTGTCAGGACCACAGGAGGTGCTGGGGATAAAGTTTTCAGCAACTCAAACGAAGTCCCTAGGCTCACAAAGTTTATAAATGTTGAGGAGACTACAAAGAAAAAAAAAATCAGTAATTTTAATATCACATGACAAGTGCTAGGATATGGGATGCTCTGGGAATAAGTCTGTCAGACCCCTAAACCAGATCCGGGTGCCTCTGAGATGACTTTCTGGAAGAAATCAAGTCCCCAGGATGAGTAGAAATTAAGCAAGGGAAGAGCAGAATGTTCCTGGCAGTGACAATAGCATATGTAAGGACTCAGAGGTGAAACTAGAGGGGCACTTGGCTGCCTTAGTCAGTAGAACATTGGACTCTTGATCTCAGGGTTGTGAGTTTGAGTGCCGTGTGGGGCATAGAGCTTTCCTTTAAAATAAATAAATAAATAAATAAATAAATAAAATAAAACAGGAAGTATTTCAGAACAACATGAGCATAGAGGTGCCAGGAAAAGATAGCAAGAAATGTATCTGTGACTACATTGCTGTAAATCAGACTTAAATCAGACTCAACCTCAAATCCAAGACAAGGACACAGCTGATTCACTTATTGGGTGTCTCCATAGGAGGAGGTCACAAGCACCCCACATTTACATGCCTCATGCTAAGCTCACCATCTGCATCCCTCCCTGCAGCCCAGGTTCTCCTTTAAGTTCTCAATCCCAGTGAATTATGCCACCAGAAACCCACACACAGATCCTGAGTCTCCTTCCCTCCTGGTCACCTTGGGAGCAGGTGGGGTCAGGTGGGGGGCGGGACTGGGCAGAGAGGGGAGCTGGGAATGCAGGAGCTGAAACGGTCTGTGAATGTTGTCCCAGGTTCAGCAGATCCTGGATCTCTGTGGCTCCACCTGTCAGTCCCTGAATGTGAGCCACAGGGAAGACAGGGCCGAGGGCAGACGGTCCCGAGTGGCTAACAGCCCATCCCACAGGAAAACGAGTCCTTCCTTAAGAGGATGTGCAGCAGCGTCTCCGTGCCCATTTCAAACACAGCAGAAGTCCATTCCAATCTACTTACTAAATATTTATTGAATCAATCTTCTCTCTCTGTTTCTACTCTTCAGACGCTGCAGAGGTCTCCCTGCCCTGGTGTCACTGGCACCCCACTAAGCCCCTCTCCACACTCTAGTCCGAGCGATCTTCCCAAAACCCAAATCCGATTGTTATTCTTCTGCTCAACAAACCGCTACTCAACACCGCTGGGGATAGAATCCGAACACCCAATCGTTTTCATGGGGCTTACCCTGCATCAGACCTTGACAAGCCCTGCGGTTCCTCACCCCCCTCCAACCACTGGCCCTGACCCTACCCACTCCACTTGGTCTTTCGGGTTTTATTTTTTAACAGGGTTTTATTTCTCCGCTTCAAGTTTCACAGGCTGGTCCCCCAGCACTTCCCACCCTCAGGTCCTTTAAAGATGATGGCTTTCCACCTCTCTTCTGTTACTTAGTCGGTGCCTTTTTACTGCCGTAAGGTCTGCTCACGTCACACGGTTATCCTCCCCAGGACTGAATTCCTTTTTTTTTTTTTTTTTAAATATTTTATTTATTTATTTGACAGAGATCACAAGTAGGCAGAGAGGCAGGCAGAGAAAGAGGAGCAAGCAGGTTCCCTGCTGAGCAGAGAGCCTGATATGGGGCTCGATCCTGGGACCCTGGGATCATGACCTGAGCAAAAGGCAGAGGCTTTAACCCACCGAGCCACCCAGGTGCCCCGCCGGGACTGAATTCTTAATGCAAATTCATTCCCATAGAATTTTCAGATCCTATACTCTTCCCTCCCTGCTCTGTACAGCACAGTGCTAGGCTGGGTGCAGTAAATACGCATCACAATATAATCCCATTGTAGACTTGGAATGGGTATTCTTTTTCCCATTTTGCAGATGAGGAACTAGGCCCCACAGGTCTGGAGCACAGTTTTTGGACTTCGCTTTCACACATGGCACCTGTTTGTTTAATGAATGTGGAATGTTGAGTTTTTTGCCTTTTAGATTTTGAAAATGCACATCAGTGCAAACCCCTACAGGGGTCTGGTCAAAGATGAAACACATCCCGTTTACAGCCCCTTTGACCACTGAGCCAACCTCCTCCTGGACACCTGAATGCCTTTTCCCTCATAGAAACTTCATGTCAATGTGAACTCTCCACCTGGAACACTGTCTCCCACTTTGGATCTGGTTAATTCTGACTTGTCTTTCAAATCTCAACTTAAATACTGCTTCTTCCAAAAAGCTATGGTTTTACCATTTGCCTGTTCCTCTGCATCACTGTGTGGTGTATCAGTTCCTGTTTCTCTATCCCTCACCAAACTGTAAGCCAGATCATGGCAGAGACTCTTAAACTTTTTTTTTTTCCTTCTCAGTTTTACTAAGAAATAATTAACATACATCACTGTATATGTTTAAAACATACAGCATATTGTTTTGATTTACATCTATTGTGAAATGATGACCACCGTAGGTTCAGCTAGCCTCCATCATCTCATATAGACACAACTAAAAGAAGGAAAAGGGGCACCTGGGTGGCTCAGTCAGTTAAGCATCTGACTTCCGCTCATGTCATGATCTCTGGGTCATGGGATCGAGCCCCGAGTTGGGCTCCCTGCTCAGCAGAGTCTGCTTCTCCCTCTGCTGGCCCCCACCACCCTCCTCCGCCATTCTACTCTTCCCTCCCTCCCATTCATGCTCTCACTTTCTCTCTCTCTCTCAAATAAATAAAATATTTTTTTAAAGAGAAAGAAAAAAGAAAACATTTTTCTCCCTGCAATAGAACTCTTATGATTCACTCTGTTAACAACCTTCTGTGTGTCATACAGTGGAACTAGCTATAGGCATCATGCTGTCCATTGCATCCCTAGTACTTATGTATCTTATAAGTGGAAGTTTGTGCCTGTTATTTATGGTGATGGACCAGCTCAGAAGCATGAAGCATGTTATTTATGGTGATGGACCAGCTTAGAAGCCATGTGACACCTATCACTGCATTGTACTACAACACAGTGCTGACCTGAAAACAGGCTCCAGGTGCATTATGCACTGAGAAAAGTGCATAATACTTATGGTATGGAGAGGAAAACATTTTGGAGAGGAAAACATTCTCAGAAAAATAATTCTCAAAGGACAAATAGCAAAACGGTGACTAAAATGGTTTCAGGTCCATCATCTGCTACTTATTGAAGGGGTGGGTCTTCAGTCTTCTTTGTTTGGGTTTTATTTGTGTTTGCTGAAATTTTAGGAGGCCTGAGGGTTTTTTTTTTTTTTTTGCTTTAATAATAATAGTAATGAAAATCAAAGAAGCCTTATAGAAGAGTAATTTAGGAAATTCAAGATTTTAAGGTGCAGAAATCTATTATTTCAGAGTGTATAAGCTTGGCCAAGAACAGACTTCTGAGTTAATTTGTTAAATCTACACAAATAATGGAATTTACTCAACTCCTGACTCTGGAGTTCAAGGACTGGAATTCTCAAAGTTCACCATTACATTCTGCTTCTATTAAAAAGGAAAATATTGCTACTTCCCTAGAAACAGACGTTGTTTTACAGTGGTGGTGTTATCTTCACTAAATTTTTCCTCTTTTCATTAAATCTGTGTATTTTGGAAGACTGTTTTAAGTACTATCAGAAAGCACTTCACCTTCAAGTTATTTTTCTTCCACTAATTGACTGTGTCTCACAATATTCCCAACTATAGCAAGGCAAGAACAAGCACCCCCAGTTCTCCTCACTCTGTGAGACCTATTGTTAGGGCCATTCCATTGTTAATCAGGATGAGACAATCATATATTTAGTCTACATTTGTGCTTGTTCAATGCCAGTATCTTAATTTCAAGAACAGCATGATTTTATCAGTGGTGTGTGAAAACCACTTCACAGCACAGAGAAGATCTCGGCTCTTTCTCTAGAGCTTCCCAGAAAACTTGGCTTCCTGGTTTCTCACTTCTCCCCACCCCCTGAGGGAAAACAGCAGGTTTTTACACAGCAACTACTTGGCTGGTGGGGGGAGGGTCCGGTAACTGCTGACTGTCGATCCATTGAGAAAGTTAACCAAACACCCACCAGCACCATTAACACATTAACTATCTGGCCAGTTTATTCTGGGGCCTAGGTGAGAATGGTGTTTGTAAAACTGGAACAGAAACCTGGCTAAGTTTGGAAAGGGGGACGGGGAAGAAGGGATGTAGACAATCAGCAAAGGGAGAAATGCCTCTGAAGATGTCTGGGCTGAGAGCACAAGACAGCAAGATGCCAGATTCAGAAAGGGAATAGCAAAGCCAGGTGGAAAGCATTTCCCCCGTAATTCTCCCAGACTTCTTAGAGAAGTTGCTTTCAATCAGAGGGCCTTGGGTTGGCTCAGTGGGCCCTGTCATACCTCTTGGGTTGGGGAGGAGATACAGGCACCGGGCACTGGCGTAAGCAGCATTCATTCCGGCATGATGTCATCAATCATCGCAGCCGTGGGAAGTAGGTGTTGCTCTTCTTGTCATAAATGGAAACAGTGGGCACCCGGGAGGCTCAGTTGGTTAAGCGACTGCCTTCAGCTCAGGTCATGATCCCGGAGTCCAAGGATCGAGTCCCACATGGGGCTCCCAGCTCCACAGGTAGTCTGCTTCTCCCTCTGACCTTCATCCCTCTCATGCTCTCTCTTACTCTCTCTCTCTCAAATAAATAAATAGATTCTTTAAAAAAATAAAAATAAATAAATGGAAACAGAGAGGGGCACCTGGGTGGCTCAGTCAATTAAATGTCTGCCTTCCCCTCGCGTCATGATCCTAGGGTCCTGGGATTGAGTCCCACATCTGGCCCCTTGCTCAGCGGGGAGTCTGCTTCTCCCGATGCCTGCCCTTCCCCCTGCTTGTGCTCTCTTGCTTTCTCTCTCTCTCTCTCCCCTTCTCTCTCTCAAATAAATAAATAAAATCTTTAAGAAAAATAAGTAAATGGAAACAGAGATTCAGAGGGGTTCATCAACATGTCCTGATCCCTGAAACGACATCCAGTCCCTTACTCTCTTACTACATCCCGTGGAGTCAGTAAGAAGGGGCTCTCGGACGCAGGCCTCTCTTTTCTGCAACAACCTTCGTCCCCTCCAAAACTGCACTCTATCCTAAACTCTGAACACCACCTGGATGCAACCCTCTATACTGTGGCCGCTATCTCTAAGGGCCCACCCACACTCCTGAGGTGTTCCTGTGCTAACATCTCGTGCCCAAACCCAAACCTTTCCTGGGCCTTCCCTTCCTATGGAGACAGAAGCTCCCTTCTCCTAGTCCACTTGGACTTGCAGTTCACTCTGATTCCTCTCTGCATCTCAGTTCCCACCTTTGATCTGAGCAAGAAATCCCTATTAGCTCTGCCTCCAGAATCATCCAGGTCTGACCAGCGCTCCCACCTTCCTCCCTCCCCTACCCCAGCCATTATGCCCTAGATACCCTGCTGCCACTATCCCTGCCCCTTAGTGTCTTCTCTTCACACAGCTTCCAGCCGCCCCCCAGCAACCTGCCATCTCACTCAGGTGAAAGCCAAACCCATCCAGTGGCTCCAGAAGTGGCCCTCACTCCCTGTGCAATCTCATTCCCAACCCACCTCCCCTGCTCTAGTCTCACTGGTCTCCAGCATTCCTCAAACACTGGGGACTTTCTACTCAGATAGCCCCCCACTTCCCTGAGTCCTTGCTAGAAGGTCCTCAGTGAGGTCTTCCCCTGCTTTCCTTAAAATGTCATTACCCCTAACACACCCTCTCCCTACCCCCTTTCTGGCCCTCCTTCCCTGGACTGGATGGCACTGGACACCATCTGCTGTTCTAGATGGTTCACTCTGCTCCACACACGGAGGATGGAATC
Source organism: Enhydra lutris kenyoni (assembly GCF_002288905.1). Taxonomy (NCBI): domain Eukaryota; kingdom Metazoa; phylum Chordata; class Mammalia; order Carnivora; family Mustelidae; genus Enhydra; species Enhydra lutris. The sequence goes on from NW_019154125.1 coordinate 11,710,532, forward strand.
CCTCAGAAGGCAGGAACTGTTTACTGTGCTGGCTCTTGTTCACTGCTTCCTTGGAAGAGTTTCTGGAGCATGATAAGCAGTCCATAAAAATTCCAATATAGGGGTGCCTGGGTGGCTCAGTGGGTTAAAGCCTCTTCCTTCGGCTCAGGTCATGATCCCAGGGTCCTGGGATGGAGCCCCGCATCGGGCTCTCTGCTCACCAGGGAGCCTGCTTCCCCCTCTCTCTCTGCCTGCCTCTCTGCCTACTTGTGATCTCTGTCTGTCAAATAAATAAATAAAATCTTTTTAAAAAAATCCAATATAGTGTTGATGAATATATTTGCATAACCCTATGTATTTTTTTTCTTGTCATTGTACTTACTCTCTGTTGGATTTTTATGTTTCACTCGTCCTCCATGGAGACACTTCTAACCTGTTAAGAGGTCATTTCTGTTAATTCTGAGTCTTCCAATGGTATTAAGATGCAAGATTAAACACTCAAATAGTTCATTTTAAACTCAAATAGTTCAGCCTGTAACCAGTGCCTATTCATAAAATCAGCATCCAGAGAAAGATCAACAGAAACATCAAAAGTCCCCTTGTGAGATGGCTTCAGTTCTTTAATGATGGAATGAGAAATAATAACAGAATGAGAAATCATTAGCAAATTAAATATAAATACTTAGAGACATTTTCTGAGTGACTCCCTACCATGGACATTGCTCTCTAAACAACATCCATCCCTTTGCTCCTCCACATGGAGTTTGAGTTTGGGTTGCATTCATTTCAAAGTGAACCCTGATTGATCAAAACTTAGATCTTTATGGTCCATTCTTGCCATGATGAAATATTCAGGTACCCTGGGCCTAAAGTGAACACCTGGTTTTGTGCTGGCCACAGACTTGGTTCTGGGATGATGTAGTCAGTGCAAAGCCCAGGAATTTTATATGGCCCTATAGGGGGGATACACAGACTCCCTCTGCTCTCATCAAACACAAAAACAAATAGATCGACTTAATTGTGTTTGTTCATTTTACACACACACACACACACACACACACACACACACAAATATACAAATAGACAGAGGGAGGTGGATGGAGAGAATGACAGATAAAAGCACTGAATAATATATTGTCATTAATAGGATACCAGAATGGTAATATTTTACACTACACCCCTGTAGTTTATAGACCACTTTCACCCAAATATTATCTTATCTTCATAGCACACCTATGGGATGTCAGTATAATTACTATCCTACTTTACAAATGAGGACGTTGAGACCTCAGAGAAGTGTTGTGGTTTATCCTACACCACAAATAACAGATCACTCGAGTACTGCCCACCACAGGTAGTGTATGAGAACAGACAATGAGTGGACAGAAATTGCAGACAAAAAGACCCCAGCATACAACAGTCCTGGGGTAGTCTTGAGATTGTCAGAGAACTAACATGGCACTTTAGATGGGGACAGTAAAAACAACCAGAAACTAAAGAGAAGAAATCCTAGAGTTGAACCCAGATCTGTCCGATTCCAAAATTGCTCCCTTTACCCACTCAGGCACCACCTCAGTTAACCCAGGTGGATATCCGCAGTTCCAAGGAGATACGAATCAGACATCACCACAAATTAAATCTGATGTGGGGATTAAAGCAAAAGAAAAATTAAATTTCCTTACTACTTACAGCCCATTGACAGGTCTTTGAAACAGGCAAACTGATATTCCTCTGGGAACCCAGCTGCCTCCATGTTAATACTCTGCCAAGGGCAAAAGGCAATCTTAGCCTGACCCCCAGGACCCTGTACATCTACTTTAACATATGAAAATTCCTTTGGAAATGTCCTTTATCTCCACCCCCCCCACCATACATGTTGGCAGTCATCCCCAAAGCATATGACCCACCAATATACATCTGCAGGGTCTCATGACTAAGGTTTTATTAGACAGTAATAAGTGACCTCTTCTTAACAGTATATAATCAGCCACTCCTCGTGACCCCAGTGCAGCTCTTTCTGCCTATGGGTCCTGTCCCCTGCTTTAATAAAACGACCTTTTTGCACCAAAGATATCTCAAGTATTCTTCTTGGCCATCAGCTCTGAACCCTACCTTTCCTACATGAAAATCCACATGACCATTTGTGGGTTGTTTATTTAAATGGGTTTTACCGTTATAAATCTCCTAGAAAGCGGAGACATTTTTGTAGAATGTGCCTGGTGCCTGGCACAATTTCACACGGTGACATGTGAAGGACTCTGTGCTCCCTTCTTTATAACTTGGGAACCCAACCAGGTACATGCGGGTGTGTTCGGAGTCTCTAATGCCCCATAGCTCAATACAAACACAAAGCACATCGGTACTAGGAAACAAGCAAAAGGACATGTCTTTAGTTGTAGAAAGTGATTGCATCCTGTGGCAGGTTTACTAAAAAATTACAGTTATTATAACCATGCTTGTTATTGATCAATATCTCTCAGCTCCAAACCCCCTCCCCCAATACTCTGACCTGTAATTCTTCATTTTTTTAATTGTGGTAAAATACATGTAACATAAAATTGACCACCATTGTCTTTTACAAGTGTGCACTTCAGTGACAATAAGTACATCCATATTATCCGTCTCCAGAACGTCTTCTTCATCACAAACTGGAGCTCAAACTCCCCATTCCCCCGTTCTCCAGTCCTAGCAGCCCCCATTTTACCACCTGTCTCTATGAGTTTGGTATATCATATCAATGGGATTGTAAAGTATCTGTCCTTTTGTGACTGGCTTGTTTCACTTCACGCAAAGCCCTCGAGGTTCCTCCACATTGCAACCTGTGTCAGAATTTCTTTCCTTTCACAGGCTGAATAATATTCCTTTGTAGGCATACACCACATTTTGCTATTCATTCATCCATCAGTAGACATATGGGCTTCCATATTTTGGCTTTGGTGAGTAATGCTGCTATGAACAGGAGTACACAAGTACCTGTTCAAATGCCTGGTTTCATTTCTTTGGGGTATATCTCAGAAGCAGAGTTGCTAGATCACATGGAAATTCAATGTTTAATTTTTCTGAGGAGCCACCATACTGGCTGGGACTGTGAAAGTATCCCCCAACATCCCTCATCAGCTGGTTTCCATTACTTTTTCCCAATGGGAGTCTCAGACGAGAAACTGGAAGGTAAGAAGAGAGAGCTAAGTAATTCTGCCTTCCACAATAAGTGCTATATTAAAAAGCAAAGAGAACCAAATAAACTCAGCTCTGCCATTCCCTTAGCTCTTAACCTTCCCAAATCTCTACCCTTTGAGGGCCTGTCTCTCATCTCTAAAAGCCGGAGCTTAAAAGATTTTTTAAATTCCTTCAGTCTATAAAAGCCTACATTTTACATAAACAAAAGACTACGAAGCTATGCCAAATGTTGTAAAAAAACTCTATGCACCAAAGAACTTAGGTAAATTTGAGTGGCCCTATTCTAAAAGCTTGACTGCTTCTCCCAAAATTCAGACTTGAGCTTCCAACCCTGACAGGGTAACTCGTATCAGCCGTAGCCTGCATCGTAGAGAACTATGAAACTGGACTCAGTCTATAAAGCCAATGATTTCAAGCTTTGGACAACAGGAAAGAGAGGGTGGTAATCCTAGAGAAAAGGGAAATACTCATAATGAGCCCCGATGCACCCTGGCTTTCAGCCCATGGACACACTCCAGACTGCAGCAAAGGGAGGTAGAACCCAAGCAGAGAGCTCTGATCTCCATGACTTGCAAAGACAGATACTGAAGTTCAGAGCAGGTGAAGCACCCAGAATTTGTTGGAAAAGGTACTAGAGGCAAAGGAGTGGCAGAAGTGTGAGTGGGCACTCCGCAAGGTCCTGGGCTAAAGGCTGGACTGCACGAGGACTCAGCAAATTCTAAGAGGCCCTTCAGAGAAGAATTGCTGCAGGCTGCAGGCTCCGCAGAGGTCCCAGGTCTCTCAGGGCTGGGAGAGGTTGAAGTCCTACACAGAGTAGGAAAACTTCACTGAACATAACAGGCATTCAACTCAGATCCCAGGAAGGTCACGCCATCTGAGCAAAGAACATGCCCTAAAATAAGGGACACCTAGATCTAAGGGTGAAACAGAAATAGACCCACCTGATAGGATCAAGTGAACCCACTAATAATTTAACTGCTTGCTTGAATAAAACTCAATACATTTTAAAGGAAAATGACATAGTCTAACTCTCCTGAACTTATCTTCCTTAATCCTTGGCATACATTGAAAAATTATCAGATATGCAAAGAATCAGTAAAATGTGACCTATAATCTAGAAATTATATACGCTCCACATACATATCCTTTGCAGTAAAGACTGAAGAGATGTCTGAGGCAGCAGAATAGCCAAGGTGTCTCTTGATCTATAAATAATTCACAAAATTTTACTAAATACTAATCTATCTACAGTAAATGCTCTACTTTTTAACCCATTAATTATACCCATTATGAATTTTTAATGAGATGCTAAATGATCCTATCTCTACAATCATTAACTTGAAACCAACTGTATCTTACTTAGGGAGAAGTAACTTCAATACAAATGTGAGTTTTGGGTTTTTTTTTTTTAATATTTTATTTATTTATTTATTTGACAGACAGAGATCACAAGTAGGCAGAAAGGCAGGCAGAGAGAGAGGGGGGAAGCAGGCTCCCTGCTGAGCAGAGAGCCCTATGTGGGGTTTGATCCCAGGATACTGAGATCATGACCTGGCCAAAGGCAGAGGCTTAACCCACTGAGCCACCCAGGTGCCCCATAAATGTGAGTTTTTAATGTCCAACTTTTTTTTCTCCTTATGGACAAATCTTTTGCTAACAATGCTAAATACAGGGCATGATGATAAAACATCTTAGGGACCTGGCAAGTTTATATCATTTTGTGGTGAAATAGGTGCTGGTATCTGGATGGTTGTATGACTTGCAGAGGACACCTCAGGATGGGGTGCCAGAATAAGGAAGCCAGGAAATTTGAATCTCAGAGCAGAAGGTTCTAGGGTTCATGATGCCATCTGGGCAAACATGATGACACTGTCAGAGCTGAGCCCATTCAGGGAGAGGAACTACCTGCCCCACTGCCACCATCATCACACACATCCTAGACATTATCTTCCATTCTCCAAAGTGGAAAGGAGAACTTGTTAAGGTAATCATTTAAAGGACAGCTGACCTCACTGTCACCATCACAGACTACTCTTTCCATAAGTATTATCTGTACTCTACCTCTATGTGAGGATTCTCTTTTTTGCAATCGACTTTTACAGAAGAGAAGGAAACTAAAATTGAGAGAAGGATCATGATTTTAGCAGGAAGTAAATTGATTGTTAATAAACTAAATGAAATCTAATAAAGAAAATTCCCACTGTAAACTGTAAGTTAAATTAAGTTAAATGGCACTCCTGGACTTAGGGAAAATGATAGAAGAATGGGATAATCTATCAAAATCAAAAATCAACAAAAATTTAAATTCCTTTTACAAAGCTAGTTTTACCCTGACACAGAAGCCAGACGGAGACACCACAGGAGAATTACAGGCCAATATCCCTGATGAACATGAATGCAAAAATCATCAATAAAATGCTAGCAAATTAAATTCAACTCATACTATAGTCAAGTAAGTTCTTCCCTGGGATGGTGCAACATATGCAAATCAATCAATATGATGATAAAGCTATATTAACAAAATAGAAGAAAAAAACCATATGATTATGTCAACAGACACAGAAAAAGCATCTGACAAAATTCAACATTCATTCTCGGTAAAAACTCTCAACAAAATGGCTCTAGGAGGAACTTACCACATACAGTAAAAGTCATATATGAAAAACCCACAGCTAACTTCATAATCAAAGGGGGGAAAAGAGACAACAAAAGCAAAAATAGACAAATGAGATTGCATCAAACTAAAAAGCTTCTGTACAGCATAGGAAACAAGCACAGAACAAAAAGGTGATGTACAGAATGGAAGAAAATATTTGCAAACCAGGTATTTGACAAGCAGTTGATATCCAAAATATATAAGGAATCTCATGTAACTCAATAGCAAAAAAATGAACAAATAACCTTTTTCTTTGAAGATTTTATTTGTTTATTTGACAGAGAGATAGCACAAGTAGACAGCAGCAGGCAGAAGGAAAGAGAGAAGCAGGCTCTCCGCTGAGCAGGGAGCCCGACACAGAGCTCAATCCGAGGACCCTGAGATCATGACCTGAGCCAAAGGCAGCTGCTTAACCGACTGAGTCACCCAGGAGCCTCATGAATAAATAACCTTATTTAAAAATGGACAAAAGTGGGCACCTGGATGGCTGAGTGGGTTGGGTGACTGCCTTCGGCTCAGGTCATGATCCTGGAGTCCGGGATCAAATCCCAAATAGGGCTCCCAGTTCCATGGGGAGTCTACTGACCTCTGACCTTCCCCTCTTTCATGCTCTCTCTCACTGCCTCTCTCTCTCAAATGAATAAATAAAATCTTTAAAAAAAAATAGACAAAATTGGTGCCGGTGTGGCTCAGTTAGAAGAGGATGCAACTCTTGATCTCAGGATCATGGATTCAAGCCCCACATTGGGTGCACAGGTTGCTAAAAAAAAATAATAATGAACTTAAAAAATGGACAAAAGAGGGATGCCTGGGTGGCTCAGTTGGTGAAGCATTTACCTTCAGCTAAGGTCCTGGGATAGAGACCTGTGTTGGACTCTCTGCTCAGTGGGGAGTCTGCTTCTCCCTCTCCTTCTGTCCCTTTCCCTACTCATGCTCTCACTCTCTCACTCACTCTGTCTCTCAAATAAATAAATAAAATCTTTTTAAAAAATGGACAAAAGATCTGAATAAACATTTCTCAAAAGAATAGGCAAGAAGGGTGCACCTTGTGGCTCAGTCAGTTGGGTCCTATTCTTGGTTTTGGCTAGGGTCATGATCTCAAGGTCGTGGGATGGAGTCCCATGTCAAGTTCAGCACTGAGCGTGGAGTGTGCTTGGGATTCTCTCTCTCCCTCTCCCTTCCCCCTCTTCCCCTCTGCCCACTTGCATATGCACACTTTCATTCTCTCTCCCTAAAATAAATAATTTTTTAAAAGTTTTCAGGTTTCATAAGTGTAGTTCCATCTTTATTTTTTTAATTTAACATAACAATCTTTATTACCAAATTCTTATTCTCCTTGATATTGTGTTTTAATTTTTTTTTAGTGCATAATGATTTTTTTTATTGTGTTATGTTAGTCACCATAAAATACATCATTAGTTTTTGATGCAGTGTTCCAAGATTCATTGTTTATGTACAACACCCAGTGCTCCATGCAATATGTGCCCTCCTTAATACCTACCGCCAGGCTCACCCCTGGTGAGCCCCCAGCCCCCCACCCCTCTCCCCCTCTAAAACCCTCAGATTGTTTCTCAGAGTCCACAGTTTCTCATGGTTCCTCTCCCCCTCTGAATTGCCCCAATTCACTTTTCCTTTCCTTCTCCTAATGTCCTCCATGTTATTCCTTATGCTCTACAAGTAAGTGAAACCATATGATAATTGACTTTCTCTGCTTGATGTATTTCACTCAACCTAATCTCCTCCAGTCCCAAACATGTTAGTGCAAATGTTGGGCATTCATCCTTTCTGATGGCTGAGCAATATTCCATTGGATATATGGACCACATCTTCTTTATCTATTCTTCTGTTGAAGGGCATCTCAGCTCTTTCCAGAGTTGGGCGATTGTGGACATTGCTGCTATGAACATTGGGGTACAGAGGGCCTTTCTTTTCACTACATTTGTATCTTTGGGGTAAATACCCAGTAGTGCAAATGTTGGGTCATAAAGTGGCTCTATTTTTAATTTCTTGAGGCATGTCCATACTGTTTTACAAAGTGGCTACACCAACTTACATTCCCACCAACAGTGTAAGAGGGTTCCCCTTTCTCCATATCCTCTCCAACATTTATTGTTTCCTGCTTTGTTAATCTTTGCCATTTTAACTGGAGTAAGGTGATATCTCAATATGGTTTTGATTTGAATTTCCCTGATGGCCAATGATGATGAACATTTTTTCACGTGTCTGCTAGTCATTTGTATGTCTTCATTGGAGAAGTGTCTGTTCATGTCTTCTGCCCATTTTTTGACATGATTATCTGGTTTTGGGGTGTTGAGTTTGAAAAGTTCTTTATAGATCTTGGATACCAGCCCTTTCTCTGTAGTGCCATTTGCGAATATCTTCTCTCATTCCATGGGTTGTCTCTTTGTTTTGTTGACTGTTTCCTTTGCTGCACACAAGCTTTTGATCTTGATGAAGTCCCCAAAGTTCATTTTCACTCTTATTTCCTTTACCTTTGGAGGCATGTCTTGAAAGAAATTGCTGTGGCTGATGTTGAAGAGGTTACTGCTTATGTTCTCCCCCAGGATTTTGATGTATTCCTGTCTCACGCTGAGGTCTTTTATCCATTTTGAGTTTATCTTTGTGTATGATGTAAGAGAATGGTTGAGTTTCATTCTTCTACACATAGCTGTCCAATTTCCCCAGCACCATTTATTGAAGAGACTGTCTTTTTTCCATTGGATATTTTTTCCTGCTTTGTTGAAGATTATTTGACCATAGAGTTGGGCTCTCTACTCTGTTCCATTGGTCTATGTGTCTGGTTTTGTGCTGGTACCATGCTGTCTTGGTGATTACAGCTTCGTAATAAAGCTTAAAATCAGGCAACATGATGCCACCAGCTCTGTTTTTTTATTCTTCAACATTTCCTTAGCAATTTAGGGTCTTTTCTGGTTCCATATAAATTTTAGGATTGTTTGTTCCAGAGTTTTGAAAAAATGCTGCTGGTATTTTGATTGGGATGGCATTGAAAGTATAGATTGCTCTGGGCAGCACAGACATATTAACAATGTTTATTCTTCTGATCCATAAGCATGGAATGTTTTTCCATCTTTTTGTGCCTTCTTCAACTTCTTTCATAAGTGTTCTGTAGTTCCTTGAATACAGATCTTTTACCTCTTTAGTTAGGTTTATTCAAAGGTATCTTATGGGTTTTGGTGCTATTGTAAATGGAATCTATTCTCTAATTATCCTTTCTACAGTTTCATTGTTAGTGTATAAGAAAGCAACTGATTTCTGTGCTAGTTCCATCTTTAAAAGGGGGGGGGCACCTGGGTGGCTCAGTGAGTTAAGCCTCTACCTTCAGCTCAGGTCACGATCTCAGGTTCCTGGGATCAAGCCCAGCATCGGGCTCTCTGCTCAGTAGGAAGCCTGCTTCCTCCTCTCTTTCTGCCTGCCTCTCAACCTACTTGTTATCTCTCTCTCTGTCAATAAACAAAAAAAAAAAAAAAATTTTTTTTTTTTTAAAAGAAGAAGAAGAAGAAGAAGGGGGAACCTGGGTGGCCCAGTTATTAAGCATCTGTCTTTGGCTCAGGTCATGATCCCAGGGTGCTGGGATCAAGCCCCAAATCAGGCTCCCTGCTCAGCAGGAAGCCTGCTTCTCCCTCTCCCACCCCCTCAGATTGTGTTCTCACTTGCACTGTGTCTCTCTCTGTCAAATAAATAAACAAAATCTTTTAAAAAAGAAGAAGAAGAAGTCTAGCTAAGAGGTATATGAAAAGGTGTTCAATATCACCAATCACCAGGGAAATGTAAATCTAGACCACAGTATTATCTCACACGTGTTAGAATGGCTATTCTCAAAAAGACAAGAGCTAACAAATGTTGCTGAGGATGTGGAGAAAAGGGAAACTCTGTACACTGTTGGTGGGAATTTAAATTGGGACACCACTTATGGAAAACACTACAAAGTTTTCTCAAAAAAATTAAAAATGAAATCACCATATGATCCAGCAATCCTACCTCTGGGGATATAGCCAAAGGAAATAAAATCAGTATCTCAAAGGGATGTCTGTACTCTCATTTCATTGCAATGCACTCATTGCAAAAGCTTTAGTCACGATAACCAAAATACGGGAAGAATCTAAATGTTCATCAGCAATGAATGGATAAAGAGAATGTGGTAGATAGCACATCATAGGCAAAAAAAAGCATGCACATGCTATATATATGTGTGTGTGTGTATATATATACACACACAATGGAATATTATTCAGCATTTACAGAGAAGGAAATCCTATCATTTGTGAAAAGATGGGTGAAGAGGGAAGACATTACACTAAGTGAAATAAGCCAGACACAGACAGACAAATATTGCATGATCCCACTTATGTGTGAAATCTGAAATAGTCAAATTCATAGAAGCAGAGAGGAGAATGGAGGTTTCCAAGGCTAAAAGGTGGGAGAAATGAGGAGATGTTGGTTATATGGTACAAAGTTATGTAAGGTGAATAAGATCTGGAGATCTAATGTACAGTGATATAATTATAATTAATAATACTGTACTGTATCCTTGACATTTGCTAAGAAGGTAGATCTTAAGTGTAGTTACCACACATGCACAGAAAAAAGTGAGGTGACAGATATGTTAAGTAGCTTGATTGTGGTAATTATTTCACAACTCATACATCTATGAAAACATCAAGTTGTACATCTTAAATATATACAGTTTTTACTTGTGAACTAATCCTCAATAAAGTTGGGGAGGAAAAGAAAAGAGACTCAACCCTGACTGAGCAGCAGGTCCTTTCCACACATCACCTCACTCAGTCCTTTCCACCAATTACACCCAGCTAGTATTATTAGCCAGTGTTAACATTTGAGGAAATCACAACAGCAAGAAGGAAAGTAGCTAGCCCAGGGGTATACAGCAACTTTTACTTAAAAAAAAATCTTTTTAATACAGTTACTTGAATTTAACCCCCGATAACTTAAATATCTTACCTTTGGAAAATGCTGTAAAATACAATATGTGTTGGGGCACCTAGGTGGCTTAGTTGGTTAGGTGTCCTACTCTTGATCCCAGCTGGGGTCTTGATCGCAGGATTGTGAGTTCAGCCCCAAGTTGGGCTCCATGAGTGTGGGGCCCACTTTAAAAAATGCATAGGAATCAGCTGCATTTCTCATATGCTCTTTTTAATCTTTATATTTTCATCAAAAATCAAAATGGAACACTTACTAAGATCAAATTCACTTCCAACTTTTGCAGAAAAATTACAAAACAACTTTCTCTTCTACTTTCAGTGATCTTAAAGGTACTAAATACCCCAAATAATTTGAATAGAGGAAACAATCAACAAGAACTCTCAAAATGGTAAACTTGACTAGGATTGATGGGGACCAACACTTTGAAAATACCTTGATTCTAATGTAAAATTACCAGGAAAAAGGAATAGAGAATTAAAACTCAAGAGAGAGAGCTCTAATCCGTATATCTAGAAAAACACAATACTTAGAAAATTGTCTAGTATACAATCTTCACAAGATCTTAATTATAAACTAAAGTTAAATTAAATTAAAAAAATGATTGTCTGTCATTCTCACTAAACATTTGAAAATAATTCCACCAAGATTTGATATCAGTTTATCTGGTGTTTTAATTATCTGCTATGCATAACAAACACCCCAAAACTTAGTAGCTTAAAATAATAACCACTTACTTGCTCGTGATTGCACAGCCTGTGCTGGGCAGGGTGGTTCTTTGCTGGTCTTGCCTAGGCTGTGCCCTGTGGATACATTTGCTAAGCATGTTGTCTAGAGTCTGGGCTCAGCTGGGCCATGGAAGCTGAACTTCTCCTTTTACACAGTTTGAGGACCACTCCCTTTCCATGTGGCCTCTTTACAGTGTCTCCCCAATAGCCAGACTGGACTTCCATCAGAACTTCCAACAACTTCCAAGATATAAACTATTAGTCCTTCTTCATGCCTGGTCCTAAAGTCCCAGAACACAACTTCCACTGTTATATGTTGGTCAAAGCAGTCACTTGACCAGCCCAGATTCAAGGTGATGAGAAAGAGAAACCGTTTCTTGATGGGGAGGGACAAGGTTATATTGAACAAGAGCCTCTGGGCTGGGAGATACTGCTACAGTTGTCTTTGGACATGGACCTGCCACATCTGGCATAGGATTTGTGAAGAGCTTGATCAGCTACTGAAATATGCTAAAGGATATTAGGTTCCTGTATAAACCCTCAAAAAAAAAAAACCACCAAAAGTCTTACATGAAAGATGTCTTTTACCTCAAGGAAATGGAAAAAAAATTCTGCCTCATTATGTAGTTAGAAGATAAAATGAGCAAAGAAGGAACAAATATAAAGGCATTAATTTATTCAGTGAGCATTTTTTGAATACTTAATGTGATCACCTATTTTTAATTGAAATATAGTTGACACACAATGTTACATTAGTTACAGGTATAAACATAGTGATTCAACTTCTCAACTTCTCTATACATTATGCCATGCTCACAAGAGCAGCTGCCATCTGTCACCATCTGTCACCATACAACACTATTACAATATCCTTGACTACATTCCCTACACTGTGCCTTTTATCTCCATGATTTATTATTCGTTCCATAAGTGGAAGCTTATATTTTTCACGCCCCTTCACTTATTTTGCCCAACTCCTCACCCCCTGCCTCTGGAAACCATAGTTTGTTCCCTGTTTTTATGGGTCTGTTTCTGCATTTTGTTTTTGTTTGTTTTGCTTTTTAGATTCCACATAAAAGTAAAATAATTTGATACTTGCCTTTCTCTGACTTATTTCACTTAGTATAATATCCTCTAGGTCCATCCATGTTGTTACAAATGGTAAGAACTCATCCTTTTTTATGGCTGAGTAATCATTCTTGTGTTTGTGTGTGTGTATAACCACACTTTTTTTATCCATTCATTTATTAATGGACACTTGGGCTGCTTCTGCAATAAACATAGGGGTTATGTATCTTTTCTAGTCAGTCTTTGGGTAAATACCCACTAGTAGAATTACTGGATCGTATGGTATTTCTAATTTTAATTTCTTGAGGAAACTTCCTACTGTTTTTCACAGTGGTTGTACAAATTTATATTCCCACCAATAGTGCACAAGAGTTCTTTTTCTCCACATACTCATCAACACTTGCTATGTCTTGTCTTTTTTTTTTTTTTTAAAGATTTTATTTATTTATTTGACAGAGAGAGATCACAAGTAGAGAGTCAGGCAGAGAGAGAGGGGGAAGCAGGCTCCCTGCTGAGCAGAGAGAACCTGATGCGGGGCTCGATCCCAGGACCCTGAGATCATGACCTGAGCTGAAGGCAGAGGCTTTAACCCACTGAGCCACCCAGGAGCCCCTGTCTTGTCTTTTTGATTCTGACCATTCTGACAGGTGTAAGGTGATATCTTAGTGTGTGTGTGTGTGTGTGTGTGTGTGTGTGTGTGTGTGTGTGTGTATAAGTAGGCTCCATACCCAACGTGAGGCTTGAACTCAAAACCCCCAGATCAAGAGTCATATGCTCTACTGACTGAGCCAGTCAGGCACCCCTCATTGTGGTTTTGATTTGCATTTCCCTGGAATATATTGGGCATCTATCTTTTCATGTGTCTGTTGGCCATTTGTATGTCTTCTTTGAAAAAAATGTCTATTTAGGTCTTCTGCCTATTTTTTAATTGGATTATTTGGGTTTTTTGGTGTTGAGTTGTGTAAGTTCTTTACATATTTTGAATATTAACTTCTTATCAGATTTATCATTTGCAATATCTTCTCCCATTCAGTAGCTTACCTTTTTGTTTTGTTAATGATTTCCTTCACTGTACAAAAGCTTTTTATTTTGATGTAATCCCAATAGTTTATTTTTGCTTTTGTTTCCCTTGCCTGAAAAAACATATCTAGAAAAATGTTGCTAAGGCTGATGATGTCAAAGAAATTACTGCCTATGTTTTCTTCTAAGATTTTATTGTCTCAGGCCTCACATTCAGGTCTTGGATGTGCTTCTATTATACCACTAAATAAAGTATAACTTTTCAAAGGTAGCCTTAAAGCCCTGACTCCTACTTCTTTTCTAACTATGACAACTGTAATTTTTTAAAAAGAAGTGATGAGCACACAGGAATCACAAAAGCAGCTGTCATTTTGGGAAAGACTCTCTCAAGATAATACTCCCCAAAATAGTTGTTAATAGGTTGGGGAAGCCTTAGCTACCTAGATCATCAGAACATATTTTAGAAACATTTAATATATATAGAGAGAGTATATATAGAGAATATATATATAGAATATATATATTATAAACATTTTTATATTTATATTTAGAACATATTTCAGAAACATTTTATATATTTTTTTATTTCCAGTTTTACCAAATCAAGTTTCCTTGGATGAGTATGCTCCTTTACTAAGATTTGAAGCTGTAATTTGGTCTCCAGAACACCCAACATCTTTGTACAATAGGACTGGACAGCATTCCTCAGGCATACATACACCCAAGAATACATAATCCCACCAAACACCCTAATATTTAAAGCCAGTGAAACTCTTATATGGTGACTTCCAATACTACTCAAGTCTGGGTGGAAAAACACCAAGCTTTTCTCAAATAACTGCACAATTGTCTTGGGTCCAAAATGGAAAATGCTTTCTCCCTCTTCCTGCCTTTGCCTCCCACCAAGGCTACTGCATGGATCTCTGCTGATGCAGACTTTCCCCTCCTTTGGGTGGGATGCTTCCTCACACATTCAGTAAGAGGAAGAGGTGGACAGAAAGTGGAGGCGGCCACTGAGCAGCAGGGCCCCTCCAGGCGGGAGACTCTGTGAGCTGAAGCCAGAAGTCCCTGGAGGGAGGAGTGAGCAGGGGGAAAAGAATGGAGGGGGGCCTGTGAGGCCTGAGCAGATAAGAATCTTGCATTCTCCCTCCTTTTCCTTGTTCCTCAGTGCTGGCCGCTGGGCTCGCCCACCCTGTGCCTTTTAACTGTCAGGGAGCCAATGCCAAGCGCTGGGCCAAGTCATCGTCGATGACATGTGAGTTGTGTGTGTTCCAAATTGGCCTTCCTGCCTTTCTGCAAGAAAAACAAACTTGAGCTGGACCCCAACAAACATGACAGGAAAAATAACAACTCTTGTCGAGGGCTGATACTGAAAACGGCTGGTCTCTCCACCCCCAAGCCCGCCCTTGCTGCTTGAGGGGCGGACAGTAGTGGGTCCCCATCTCTGGCTATGAGGGAGGGGTCGGGAATTCTGAAGCTCAGGAGCCTCCATGGCTAGTGTGTGGAGGCCACCAAGTTGTTCCTTTTGAGGTCGCCTGGGCAGAACGCTGTGAGAAGCCTTTTCCAGATCCCACAGAGACATAACAAGGCATAAACACTAGCATTGACCCCTTCTACGGAGAGGTCAGTAAATTGCTCCAGGTAGCACAGCGATTAAATAACAAAACCACATTCATTCTCAACAGTATCAACTCTATATGGTTTCTATTTTTATTTTTGACTACTTTAGAAAAATGAGAATTCAGAATGTATTCTATTGTTGGGCCCTTTCCCTAGATAATATGACACAAGTCATTAATGAAAACTACTGACCATATATACATATGTATATGTGTATGGATTATGGATTGTATATGGATTAGGATTTAGTCTAATGGATTCATTCATATGTATATATGTATATATGGTCAGTAGTTTTCATTAATGACTTGTGTGTGTGTGTATAGATATACACACACACATATACACACACATATGAAATAGTATTTTATTTTGAATATATATACACATATATATAAAATAATATATATATACATATATGAAATAGTATTATATATATACATATATGTGAAATAGTATTTTTATTTTGAATAATGCTCCTTCATCCAAGTTGTAAGCCCTCCACAGCCAGAATTTGTTCCATTTTTCATTGGTATTTTCCACATGACTAGACATGGTACACTTACAAAAGTGTTCAATTAAATAGCGAGTTGAACTAAACTGAAAACAACTTTTTCTAAACTCAAACAACAATACTTATATATACCCAAAAGAATTGAAAGCAGGGACTTGATCAGATATTCATATCCCTATGTTCACAGCAGTATTATTCACCATAACCAAAGGTGGAAGCAATCCAAACGTCTGTGGATAGATGAATGGATAAACAAAATGTGCACACACATAATGGAATATTATTCAGCCTTTAAGAGGAAGGAAATTCTGACACAGTCTGCAACATGGCTGAACCTTGAGGACTTTGTGCTACGTGAAAGATTTTTTATTTTGGACCACCTTTGTAACAATGTGGATGGAGCTAGAGTATACTACAGTAAGTTAAATAAGTCAATCAGAGAAAGACAATACCTACCATATGATTTCATTCACGTGGAATTTAAGAAAGAAAACAAGTGAACATATGGGAAGAAGTAAAAGAAAAAAAGGAAAGAGGGAAACAAACCATAAGAGACTCTTAATGATAAAGAACAAACTGAGGGTTGGCGGAGGGACATGGATGGCGGATGGGCTAGAAGGGTGATGGGTATTAAGGAGGGCACTGGTTTGCTGAGCACTGGGGAATGTATGGAAGTGATGAATCACTGAATTCTACTCCTGAAACCAATATTGACTATATGTTAATTAACTAGAATTTAAATAAAATTTTGAAGAAAAAAATAAAAATAAAAAATAAGAATTTCTACTTATCAAAAGACACCAACCAGTGAAAGAAAATATAAGCCAGAGAGTAGAAGAAGATACTTACCACATATATAAACAATAGAATGTAATAATTCCAAATCAGTAAGAAAAATAAAGATAACTTGATAGGAAAATAGGCAAGGTATGCCATAGGCACTTATGAATCAGATGGTCAATTAGATGAAAATGTACTCAATCTCAAAGTAATTAAGGAAGTATAAATTAAAATGATAATGGTTTAAATTAAAAAGACTGACAGTATCAATTTTTTGTTCAAGATATAGACAATGGGAATATTCAAATACTATTGGTAGGAGTGTAAATTGGCACAACATTTTAGAGAACAACTTAGCAGTCTGTCACAGTGGTTCTCAAATATTTTGCTCTTGGGACCCCTTTACACTGTTAAGAATTTTTAACAACTCAAAAGAATATTTTTTTATGTGGTGTATTAGTTCACTAGAGCTGCTGTAACAACATACCACAGACTGGTGGGCTTAAACAACAGAAATTTGTTTTCTCACAGTTCTGGAGGCTGGAAGTCCAAGATCAAGGTGTCACCAGGGTTGGTTTCTTTGACACTTGACTTGCAGATGATCACCTGTCACTGTGTCCTCACATGTGTTTCCTTTTTTCACATGTGCCCCTGGTGGCTTGGGTCCAAATTTCTTCTGAGAAGGACACCAGTCATATTGGATTAGGATTTAGTCTAATGGATTCATTTTATCTTCATCACCTCTTTAAAGGTTCTGTCTCCAAATACAGTCAGATCCTGATAGTGGGTGTTAGGCCTTCAGCATAATCATTTTGAGGGGACACAATTCAGCCCATAACATGTGGGTTAGACCAATTCCTATTTGCCATATTAGAAATTAAAACAGAGATGTTTCTAAGTATTTATTAATTAAGGATCTCTTCTAAGCTCGTGTGGCTGTTGTCAATATTCAGTTTCTTGTGGGGCTACAGGACGCAGCTTCAGTTTTACTGGCTGTTGGTCAGAGGCCATCCTCAGCTCCTGGAAGATGCCTACAATTCCTAGCCTTGTGGGGTTCCCCAACATGGTTGCTTATTCTGCATGGGAATAACACTAGGGGAGAGAGATTGCAGCAAAACAGCACTACAGTCTTGGGCATTCAATGTAATCGTGTATATAGTCATGTAATCTGGTATATAATCATGTGCATTCCTTCACCTTGCCACATTCTGTTGGTTAAAAGCAAGCCATGGGTCCTGCCCACACTTGAGATGAGGGATTATACAAGGGCTTGAATACCAGGAGAGGAAGATCTCGGGGGCCACCTTCAGCATCTGTCCTCCACATATAACAGGAAACTGTTTTGGTGTTTGTTTTTGAAGATTTATTTGACAGAAAGAGACAGGGGGAGAAGGAATACAAGCAGGGGGAGTGGGAGAGGGAGAAGTAGGGTTCCTGCTGAGCAGGGAGTCTGATGTGGGACTCACATCCCTGGGATCATGACCTGAGCTGAAGGCAGATGCTTAACAACTGACCCACCCAAGTACCTCAACAGCAAGCTGTTTTGATTGAAGTTAATGAAGAAAAATCCAGCCATGGACATGCAGTTAAACAAGATTATTTTCTTAGTTCTTTCTGATAATTGGGGTATTCTTCTTTGATACTATACCACAACTCAGAAAGTGGTAGTTCCTTAAAGGTTATTAATGTTAACCTTCAAAATAAAACTGTCAGTTATTTTACCAGCAAAAATGGGTTTATTCAGGAATAGCAGGGAAGTAGATGTCAGGACAAGCAAGCTATGACAAAAACCACAAGCAAGTCCAGAAAATAAAGGAGGGGAAAGCTCTTTTACAGAGTAAAAGTGGGAGGGGGGATGATTATAAACAAAAAGTCCACTGTAAACTGGGAGTTGGAATTGTAGCTTCTCGTTGGCTGGGTCCTGGCAGTCTCTCATTGCTGGGCTATTGGTAGAGGAGGAGAGATTCTTCTTTCTCTTGCCTGTGTGGGGTGGGTGGGGGTAAACCATAGGCTTCTTCCTTTTGGGAAGGTAGGGGAGTCTCTTCTTGTTGGGGTCTGCAGTGGACTATGTGTGGTAGGGCATGATATCTCCCCCTTCTGGCTTCCCAGTTCTATTCTAAATGAAGTTTCCTTTATTCAGTTTTACAGTTGCAATGTGGAATCTGAAATCATATCAATGAAAACATTTGTACTATTACATTAAAATCCACTCCTCTGGTTTGCACTTTGATGGATTGTTTAACTGTACGTGATTGTGTAATACCATACGTTGGTCATTAGAAAATTTTTGGCTGACTTAATACAGATCTTCCAAATATTAACACATCCTATGTTGTGTTATAAAAAATCACATTTGTTATAATCATTGCAGGATCTCACCTAAATAAAGTCTTTAATCACTGGAAACTGACTAAACTCATAGTGATGGACACAAGTTTCCAAAATTTTAACAAACTCTTCTTCAAAAGAACCACCATACTTTGGTATACAGCTTTCTGTATAATGCTCATTTCATCACACAGAATGTTAAAAAGATATGTACTCAAGGATTGAGATTTTTAAATTTTTTTTAAAGATATTTTTTATTTATTTGACATAGAGAGAGAGAGAGAGGTCACAAGTAGTCAGAGAGGCAGGCAGAGAGAGAGGAGGAAGCAGGTTCCCCACCGAGTGGAGAGCCCAATGCGGGGCTCAATCCCAGGACCCTGGGATCATGACCTGAGCCGAAGGCAGAGGTCTCAACCCACTGAGCCACCCAGGCGCACCCAAAGATTGAGATTTAATCAAATTTATAGTTTTTACTGCTTCCTCACAGACCTTTTTTTTTTTTTTAATTTGAGAGAGAGAGAGAGAGAACACATGAGCAGGAATGGAGGACAGAGGGATAGGGAGAAGCAGGCTCCCTACTCAGCAGTGAGACCCACACAGGGTTCAATCCCAGGACCCTAAGAACATGACCCCAGCTAAAGGCAGACACTTAACCAACTGAGCCACCTAGGTGTCCCCTCACAGACATTCTTAAGTGAAACTGACTTTTTTTTTTTCTGCTAGCGTATAGCAGTAAAGTGGTGGACAGTGACTGCCACTAAAATTTGGTGTTATTGCCTTGAGCCAGGCTAAGTAACTAGTACTTTTACCAACCATAACTTTTGTAACATTAGTGCAAATGTCATCATCATGAAAAACAGCAAATAGTATTATCATGAAAATAGTTTTTAAATCACAGACTTCCTGAAAGTGCTTTAGGGGCCCCCAGGATCTATGGGCCACTCTTTGAGAACCACCAATCAACCCAATTTGAGCAGAACCTTTGACCCACCTAGTATATTCCTAGGTATTCACTCAGCAAATACACCTTGATACAAGAAAGGTGCATCAAAAAATATGCAAAATGTTTATAGAAGTACCATTCACAATAGTCAAAACTGGAAATAATTTAAATGTAAATTTAATAGCATAGATAAATAAACTGTAGAATATCTATACAAAGGAATACTGTAAAACAATGAAAATGAATCAGTGTTCCAGGGCTATATACAAAAATGTGGATAAACTAAAAAGCATAATATTGAGAGAAAAAAATTCAGTCACACAAGAATAGGTAATGTGTGATTCCATGAACATAAAGTTTTCAAAATAACAAAATTAACCTAAAAGGCAATGCAAACATAAAAATGAAATTTCGAAATCTTAGTAGAATATACAGGAGAAAAAAAAATAAAAAAAGAATATATAGGAGAATTCTTTTGGCCCTTGAGATTGTTACAGATTTCTTAACACACAAAAAAGCTAACTTTATGAGGAAATATTAATAAATTTAACTATATTACAATTGAAATTTTTATCAAAATGTATCTTAGAATAAAAAGATACATGCACCAGAAAGAATTAATATCAGTAGTACATTAATAATTCCTACCAATGAAAAAAACAGATATAACCTGATAGATAAATAGGCAAGAGACAGAAATGGGTATTTCACAGAAGAGAAAATATCTTTGACGAATAAACATACAAAAAGATGCTCACTGTCATGGAGATAAGGGAAATACAAATCAAGACCATGATACAACATCATTATAAATCCATTTGCTTAGCAAAAAAATTAAATAAATAATTAAACTAAGATTTATTTATTTATTTAGAGAGAGAGAAAAAGAGAGAGTGCATGAATCTGAAGCAGACTCTCTGCTGAGCGTGGCATGGGGCTCCGTGCCACAACCCTGAGATCATGACCTGAGCCGAAACCAAGAGTCAGACAGTTAACCGACTGAGCCACATGGGTGCCTCTATTTAGCAAAAATGTTAAAGGTGTAGCAATAACAAGTGTTGGAGAGTGAATCCACGGACTTCTTATCTATTGCTCAAGAGAGTGCACGTTGGAGTAGCCACACTGGAAAATGGTTTAATATTGTCTTTAGAAGCAGACATTCACATATGTGGATATATGTCGGAAGACGGATTCACCCAGGTATATCAGAGCAGAAATGTTCACAGTAGCATTGTTCACAATAGCAGAAACTTGGAAATAACCCAGATGTCCATCAGAGAGAGAATGCATGAAAAATAATGTAGTATAGACCCACATAGGAATACTACACAGAAGCCCAAACAAATGAACTACAACAAGATACCCCAACAGGGAAGAATCTCAGCAATCTAATAATACGTAGAGAAAATGAGCTTCCAGGACTTACATAAAGCTTGATACCCTTTTTTAAAAGTTAATGAAAAATAAGATTAAAAGATACATTTTTAGGAATTTTGTGAATACAATGAAAAAGTAAGGGAATGATGAACTCGGAATTCAGGATTCTTATGGCAGAGGGAAGAGAGGCCTAAGAAGGTAGCACCCACTGTCAGATGTCAGCTGTTTTCAAAATCCCAGCTCCTGCGTCAGTGGGTTCATAGGGGCTTGACATATCATTATCCATAAATAAATAGGTGATGCTTGGGCAAAATTTGAGACTGTACAATGAACAACAGTTATGAATAATCCAAATCTGTGCCCCTGATGTCCATCCTTCACTAAAAATAATTGAAGGGGTGCCTAGACGGTTCAGTTGCTTGAGCATCTGACTCTTGGTTTCAGCTCAGGTCATGATCTCAGAGTCGTGAGATGGAGTCTTGAGTTGGGCTCTGTGCTAGGTGTGCAGCCCTGCTTAAGATTTTCTCCCTCTCTGTCTACCCACCCCCTCACTCACACTCTCTTTCTGTCTCTCAACAAGACATTTTAGGTATAAGAAATGTAATACTTGTGTTTATACACACACAAACATAAAATTGATTGATGAAAAGTAAAATGGATACAAATGAGGATCAAACTGGATTTGAAGATAAAATTGGGGAACTTCCTCAGGAGGAAAAAAAAAAAAAAAAGAAGGATCCAGAAAGAGAAGATACATTTAAAATTAAGAATTATTGGGGCCCCTGGGTGGCTCAGTCAGTTAAGCATCTGCCTTCAGCTCAGATCATGATCCCAGGGTCCTGGGATTGAGCCCCACATCAGGCTCCTTGCTCAGCAGGAAGCCTGCTTCTCTCTCTTCCACTCCCCCTCCTTGAATTCCCTCTCTCGCTGTCTCTTTCTGTGTCAAATAAATAAATTAAACTTAAAAATAAATAAATAAGATTAAGAATTATCATAAATAATTAGTGCCAAAATCTAGATAAGAACCACCAAAGGAAAAAGTATGTAAATGGAGAGGTAAAAATAATGATTAAAGAATCCAATTAAGAACCCATTATTTGTCAAAGAGGAAATGTAAAGGGGAAAAATAGCACAGATCTAGAAACACTATAATGATATTTGAGAACACCAGAGGAAATTTTCTAAATTTTCTAAAATTCATATGGAAAAATTATCAAAGAGCCAAGAACATACTTTAAAAAATACGGACGTGGACATGTGATCTTCCTACTTGATGTTAAAACACATCATAACACAGCTGTACCTGACATAGTTACCTGTGTCTGAATAGACAATGGCACAGACTAGAACTTACAGAAGTCAAACTGTATGCATACAGGAAATTTAGAATATTGCAAAAGTGTCTTTACAAATCAATGCCCTCTGATGGTTGTTGATGTTGGGATAACCGAATTACCAAGTGGGAAAAAATTCATATGTATTCCATATTGGTTTGTTAAGGCTGCTATAATAAAATATCACAAACTGAGTGGCTTAAACAACAAAAATTTATTTTTCATGTTTTGGAGGCCAGAATTCCAAAATCAAAGCATTGGCAGGGCCGTGCTCCTTCTCAAGGTACTAGGGAAGGATCTGTTCCAGCCCTCTCTCTTGGTTTCTGGTAGTTCCTTGGCTTGTGGCTGCATAGTTCCAATCTTCACATGACATTCTCCCTGTGTGTGTCTGTGTCTATATTTTCCCTCGTTATAAGGACAGTATCATATTGGATTAGGAGTCCACTTTACCCCAGTATGGCCTCATCTTATCTTCTTACATCTGCAACAACCTTATTAACAAATAAGGTCAGATTCTGATGTTCTGGGGTTAGGATGAATTTTAGTATGAATTTTAGGGGCACACAATTCCACCCTTACCATGTCTCTACCTTAGTTTGTACACAAAAGTAAGTTCCAAAAAGATTACAATTCTAAAGAGAAAGAAAGGAAGCTATAAAATACCAGAAGAGCACATGGAAAAATTGTTTTCAAAAATCCCAGAATGAGGATGCCTGGGTGGCTCAGTGGGTTAAAGCCTCTGCTTTCGGCTCAGTTCATGGTCTCAGGGTCCTGGGATCAAGCCCTGCATCAGGCTCTCTGCTTGGCGGGGAGCCTTCTTCCTCCTCTCTCTCTGCCTGCCTCCCTGCCTACTTGTGATCTCTGTCAGATAAATAAATAAAATCTTTAAAAAAAAAAATCCCAGAATGAGGATGATCATTTTAAATACAACAAATCAATTAAATTTAATTATCACAAAAGCCAGAGCCATTAAAACAAGAAGAAGCTTATTAAAATGATCATTTGACACTACTAATGAAGAAGCAGAAAGAGAAATTAAGAAAACAACCCCATTTACAATTGTATCAAAAATAATAAAATACCAAGGAATAAACTTAACCAAGAGGTAAAAAGCCTGTGCTCACTCTGAACATTATAAAACATTGATGAAAGAAATTGAAGATAACACAAACAAATGAAAAGACATTCCATGCTGAGTTAAAAGAACAAATATTGTTAAAATGTCCACACTTCCAAAGCAATCTACATATTTATGCAATCCCTATCAAAATACCAACAGCATTTTTTTCACAGAACTAGAACAAACAATCCTGAAATTAGGATGGAACCACAAAAGACCTTGAATAACCAAAACAATCTTAAAAAAGAAAAAAAAAAAAACTGGAGGTATCACATTTTCAGATTTCAAGTTATATTACAAAGCTGTAGTAATCAAAATAGTATGGTACTGACACAAAAATAGACACATAAATCAATGAACAGAATAGAAAACCCAGAAATAAACCCACAATTAAATAGTCAATTAATCTCTCACAAAGGAAACAAGAATATGCAATGGGAAAAAGACAGTCGTGTCAACAAATAGGGTTGGGAAAACTGGACAGCAACATGCAAAAGAAAGAAACTAACACACTTTCTTGCACCATACACAAAAATAAACTCAAAATAGATTAAAGGCCTAAATGTGAGACCTGAAACCATAAACATTCTAGAAGAGAGCATAGACAGTAATCTCTGTGACATTAGTCATAATAACATCTTTCTAGGTATGTCTTCTCAGGCAAGAAAACAGAAGTAAAAATAAACTACTGGTACTACATTAAAATAAAAAGCTTCTCCGGACACCTGGGTGGCTCAGCCAGTTATGTGTCTGCCTTCGGCTCAGGTCATGATCCCAGGGTCCTGGGATCAAGTCCCACATCGGGCTCTCTGCTCAGCAGGGAGCCTGCTTCCTCCTCTCTCTCTACTGCCTCTCTGCCTACTTGGGATCTCTGTCTGTCAAATAAATAAATAAAATCTTTAAAAAAAACTTTTTTAAAAAGCTTCTGCACAGCAAAGGAAGCAGTCAACAAAACTAAAAGTCAACCTACAAAATGGGAGAAGGTATTTGCAAATGACATATTCAATAAAGGGTTAGTCTACAAAATATACAAAGAACTGATACAACTCAACACCCAAGAAAGCAAATAATCCAATTAAAAAATGGGCAGAAGACATAAACAGACATTTCTCCAAAGAAGACATCAAAATGGCCAACAGACACATGAAAAGATGCTCGACATCATTCATCATCAGGGAAATGTAAATCAAAACCACCCTTCTCATATCTGTCAGAATGGCTAAAATCAAAAACATAGGA
This sequence comes from Enhydra lutris kenyoni, assembly GCF_002288905.1. Taxonomy (NCBI): domain Eukaryota; kingdom Metazoa; phylum Chordata; class Mammalia; order Carnivora; family Mustelidae; genus Enhydra; species Enhydra lutris. The sequence continues at coordinate 11,735,374 of NW_019154125.1, forward strand.
AACATGTTGGCAAGGATGTGAAGAAAAAGGAACATTGATGCACTGCTGGTATGAATGCAAAATGGTACAGCTACTGTGGAAAACAGTATAGAGGCACCTCAAAAAACTAAAAATAGAAATACTCTCTGATCCAGTAATCACATTACTGGGTGTTTAACCAAAGAATACAAAAACACTAATTTCAAAGGATATATGCAACCCTATGTTTATTGCAACATTATTTACAATAGCCAATATATGGAAGCTGTGCAAATGTCAATTGATTGATGAATAGATGAAGAAGATATGGCTGGCACACACACACACACACACACAATGGAATATTATTCAGCCATAAAAAAAGAATGAAATCTTCCCATTTGCATCAACATGAATGGATCTAGAGAGTATGATGCTAAGTGAAATAAGTCAGAAAAAAACAAATATCATATGACTTTACTCATATGTAGAATTTAAGAAACAAAACAAATGAACAAAAGAAAAAAACAGAGAGACAAACCAAAAAAACAGACTCTTAACTATAGAGAACAGATGGTCGGGGCGCCTGGGTGGCTCAGTGGGTTAAGCCGCTGCCTTCGGCTCAGGTCATGATCTCAGAGTCCTGGGATCGAGCCCCGTGTCGGGCTCTCTGCTTGGCAGGGAGCCTGCTTCCCTTCCTCTCTCTCTCTGCCTGCCTCTCTGCCTGCTTGTGATCTCTCTGTCAAATAAATAAATAAAATCTTTAAAGAAAAAAAAAAAAGAGAACAGATGGTCACCAAAGGGAAGGTGGGTGGGGGATGGATAAAAGAGGTGAAAGGGATTAACAGTACACTTATCCTGACAAGCAACAAGTGATATATGGAATTGTTGAATCACTCTATTGTCGCACCTGAAACTAATATAACACCGTATGTTAACTCTACTGGAATTAAAATAAAACCATTTTTAAAATAAAAAATAAAATTTAAATTAATAAAAAGAGTTCTGGGGTGCCTGGGTGGCTCAATTGGTTAAGCATCTGCCTTCAGCTCGGGTCATAATCTTGAGATCATGAGTCTTGAGATCGGTTCTTGAGATCAAGTCCCACATTGGGCTCCCTGCTCAGCAGGGAGTCTTCTTCTCTCTCTACACTTCCCCGTGCTCATGCCATCTCTCTCTCTCTCTCTCTCTCAAATAAATAAATAAATAATCTTTAAAAAATTAAAATCAAAAAGAGAGTTCTGGAGATGGGTGGTGGTGTTGGTTGTACAGCATCATGAGTGCATTTAATATCACTAAACTGTACACTTACAAATAGTTAAAATGGTAAATTTTATGCTATATGTATTTAGCCACAATTTTTTAAATGGGTGGAAAAAAAGTTCACCCGATTTTTAAAATTCTGCATGGCAAAAAACTTGAGAATAAGATAAATTTTTAAAAAGTGATAAACATAGAAAAAGACATTTTTGAATTTATATAATAGAAAGAAAGCATATTCCTTCTAATGCAAAGAGGAAAAGGAATAGCAGTAAAATGGAAAAATGACCAAAGATACAAATAACAACAAAACTGTCAATAGCACAGAGAAACTTATTTTTCTATGATCAACTGACTCCTAAGACAAATCTCAAATATTAATTTACCAAAATATTTTGAGCTAAGGACCCACAGAACAATGACCAAGGGGACCAAACCAAAGAAGACAATGGTCTTGCTGAAATAGAAACATTGAAAATGAAGCTCAAAAGAAAATCACTCTAAGTGTTTGGTACATAGAGATACTGTCATATTTTTAACCTCCAGAGAATTACTTAAATTCTCTAAATGAGCTAAATGTCTTAACACATGAGATACAGATTTCAATGCCTGCTTTGCTGGACCTTTTTTTCTCATCAAAGATGATAATACAAAGATCCGGGCTAAGAAATCACACACTCAGTAATTTTACAGTAAGTGCTCTTTTTCTATTTTCTCTTTTAATTTCCAAAGTAAGGATGAATTTTTCAAGTCTAAACCTCAGTCATATCACATTTGAATAGTTTTTTATGTTCTCCTCACTCTCGGATTAGGGTTACTCTTGACTCACAGATGATATTTATGCCAAAACTTTCTGCACTTCTTTCTGGTATTGTGATGCTTTGTCACCACTGCTCTATAATGCTCCAAAAAAAATGACTCTTGGCAGCACAGGTGGCTGATGGCAACAGAAAGGGAGGTGAGAACATTTGTAGCTCTTTCTCAGTAGATTTAATTGGCATAGGTGAAGAGCAAACTCATGTCTGTGTTCTGAACAAGATGAAACAAACTGAACCAGCTGACCAACCAAGGGCATGAGCCACTGCAAGTGGTAAAGAAAGGATAATCACTGTCCCAATCATAGAAGGGGAAATTCATTGAAAATCCTCATGCTTAACTCTTACTGGCCCAACTTAAGGCACTACTCCATGTTCTTCACCTTCTTCCTTGAAAAAGAAAAGGTTGCTGATATGAAAAAGAATTTTACATTGCAGAATGATTTAAAATAATTCATAATAGAGCTCTCCATCTTCAAAGAGATTATACCATAGCTGAAGTAAAATGAGAAGTCTTACAATTATAGAATGTCCAGGTGAGCAAATGTTACTAAAACAGGGTCTCTCTGCTGATGAAGGCCCACTCTGCCTTCTCTTGACTATGGAATCCATGAGTAATTCAAATTAATGTAGCCTGTATGGCTATTTTATTTAGGTCAACTGACTTGTAAGAGTTATTTGATGTCCTGGGACGCCTGGGTGGCTCAGTTGGTTAAGCAGCTGCCTTCGGCTCAGGTCATGATCCCAGTGTCCTGGGATCGAGTCCTACATCGGGCTCCTTGCTCAGCGGGGAGCCTGCTTCTCCCTCTGCCTCTGCCTGCCATTCTGTCTGCCTGTGCTCGCTCTCTCTCCCTCTCTCTCTGACAAATAAATAAATAAAATCTTTAAAAAAAAAAAAAAAAAAAAAAAAAAAGAGTTATTTGATGTCCAGAAAGCCTTTCAGATCTTTTTTCAAACCTTTTAATGTCTTTTTTTAAAATTTTCATTTTGTAAAACTATGTTCAGCTCTGACATCAAAACAGTTAGTTTTTCACATGAATGAGATCATCTTCCTGCCTGAGGTGATAGAGCTCTTTTCAGTCCTATGTAGGAGTAATAATTAAAATTAAGCCATTTCTAACACAAAAACCACATGCATTTTTCCCAAGCATACTGAAGGCCTTTTTTTAACTAATTAAAAACAATGTTCATAGCAATAGTCAAATTCTTAAAGAAATTAAAAATTTTCATAAGAATTGCAATCAAAGTTATTCATTGCCAATGTACAATACTGTAAGGATTTTTATTTGTGAATATCATAAATCATTTCAATTCTATTCCATTTCTATCAAGCTTTAAGTCATTTATCAAGAATTACCAACCTAAGGACTCCTAGGTGGCTCAGTCAGTTAAGCGTCTGCCTTTGGCTCAGGTCATGATCCCAGGGTCCTGGACTGAGCCCTACATTGGGCTCCCTGCTCAGTAGGAAACCTGTTCCTCCCTTTCCCTTTGCCTCCACGCTTTTGCCCATTCCCTCTCTCTCTCAAATAAAGAAATAAAATCTTTAAAAAACAAAACAAAACAAAACAAAAAAAGAATTACCAGCCTAGAAGAGAAGAAGTATTGATAAGGATGTGGAGACATTGGAACCCTGTGTGTTGCCAACAGGAATGTAAAATGGTGCAGCTAATATGGAAAACAGAACAGTGATTCCTCAAAAAGTTAAACATAGCATTACCATATAACAAAAATTCCACTCCTGAGATTATATCCAAGAGAAATGAAAGCAAGACCTCAAAAAGATATTTGTACACCCTTGTCTATAACAGCATCATCACAAAGCCAGAAAGTAAAAAACAAAACAAAAAAACAACCCAAGTGTCTAGACAGATAAATAAAATGTGGATGCAGGAAAGTTATTAAGCCTAGAAAGGAATAAAGTTCTGTCACAGGCTACAGAACATAGATGAACCTTGAGGACATTATGCTGGGTAAAACAAGCCAGACACAAAAGGACAAATACTGTAAGAGTCCTCTTACATGAGGTGCCTAGACTAGTCAGATTCATAGAGATGGAGGGTAGAATGGTGGCTGCCAGGGGCTGCGGGAGGGGAAATGAGGAGTTAGTGTTCAGTGGGGACAGAGTTTCAGTTTGGGGATATAAAAACAGTTCTGGCCATCAATGGTGATGATGGTAGCACAACACTGTAAATGTGCTTAATGCTACTGAACTGTACACTTAAAAATGGTTAAAATGGGGCACTTGGGTGGCTCAGTAGGTTAGGCATCTGCCTTCAGCTCAGGTTGTGATCCTGGGATCCATCCTGGGATCGAGTCCCACAAAGGGTCCCTGCTCAGCGGGGAGCCTGCTTCTCCCTCTTCCTCTGCCTGCCACTCCCCCTACTTGTGCTCTCTCTCTCTGTGTCAAATAAATAAGTAAAATGTTCTTTTAATAACAGTTAAAATGGCAAACTTTGTATGATGCATATTTTACCACAATAAAAAAGAAGCATAAGCCAAGATGACTAGAATAGTGTTGTTTTAATGAAGCCAGTGTAAGAATTAAGAATTAAATGTATATAAAGTCCTTGGAACAGTGTCTGATAACAAAGTTAACATACACACAAAAAATAGCCATTACCATAACAATCCTTGTTATTAATATTACTATCTCCTACCAACATGTCTTATCCTACAGTTTTGTTATCCTTTTTTAAGATTTTATTTATTTATTTTAAAGATTTTGTTTATTTATTTATCTGACAGAGAGAATGGTCACAAGTAGGCAGAGAGGTAGGCAGAGAGAGAGGAAGGGAAGCAGGCTTCCCACTGAGCAGAGAGCCCGATGCATGGCTTGATCCCAGGACCCTGAGATCATGACCTGAGCTGAAGATAGAGGCTTAACCCACTGAGCCACCCAGGTGCCCCTTATTTATTTATTTTTAAAGATTTTATTTATTTATTTGTCAAAGAGAGGGAGGGAGAGAGAGTACAAGCAGGGGGAGCAGCAGGCAGAAGGTAAGCAGGCTCCAGGGTGAGCAGAGAGCCCTTGTGGAACTCGATCCCAGGACCCTGGGATCATGACCTGAGCCCAAGGCAGACGCTTAACTGACTGAGCCCTGAGGCATCCCTAAGATTTTATTTTTAAACAATCTCTACCCCCAGTGTGGGGCTCAAACTCATGACCCCAAGACCAAAAGTCACAGGCTCCACTGGCTAAGCCAGTCAGGCATCCCTGGTATTGTTGTTTTAAATACAAAATTTTCCTGGTGTAATGAAAAGTAATCTCAATAGATGGCCCTCTCTGGCGCTTTTACCTTTCTCAATGGAAAATTGATTGCTTTGTCAGAGGGCAGACTCCAGGATTTATTCCAAGTCCTGAACCTTGAACAAAAGGGCCTGAACTAGAGCAAGTTCTACATGAACCTTCATCTCCCCGACATCTGGAGCCACGCCAACTATTTCTTGGGATCATTTATAACAACTCACTTTAAAAGATAACAGAAAATGCAAGTGAAAATAATACTTCATTTTCAGGCCATACAACATTTATTCAATGCCTATAGATAAATGCTTTCAAGCAGTTCTGTTTTTTAATCTTAGGAATAATTTCTCCATTTTCACAGTGTTATCACCATTTTACAGTGAGGAAACTAAACTTCAGAGCAGGTAAACACTTTGTCCAGTGGGATACAGCATGTCCCACAAAGAAATAGAGAACACCCAATCCCCCTAACTCACCAGTCTATTATTTGCAACATGTACCTCAAAAATTAGAAATAAATTTCTTTTTTTAACTTCAAAGCTAAATAGGGCACCTGGGTGGCTCAGTCAGTTAAGCATCTGCCTTTAGCTCAGATTATGATCTCAGGGTCCTGGGATCCAGTCCCACACTGGGTTTCCTGCTCAGTGGGGAGTCTGCTTCTCCCTCTCCCTCTGCTGCTCCCCCCTGTTCATGCTCACTTGCTCTTTCTCTGTCAAATAAATAAATAAAATATAAAAAAAAAAAAAACTTCAAAGCTGAATAACATTTCATCAAACTAAAATGTAGTGCTTGTAAGACAAAATTTGAGACCCTAGAGTTTGATGAATTATACATCATATGTGGCCCAGCCAAAGAAGCCTTGTGAATTCTACTCATTGTGGTGGATGAGTCAAAAATCCAGTTATTTGTCTAAGAAATCTGGGCAAACCTACAGACTGGGGAAATAAAAAAACTTCAGAAGAATTGTTCCTAAGACAACTCTGTCCGACCTCAAAGAAACACAGAAGCAAACAGATTTAGAATCTCCAGACTGCAAGTGTGATAAAATAGACCACTAGAAACATGCATCCCTGGGGGAGGAGCCAACAAGTAAGCCAGCGTCAGGTAAGTCCTGGAATGGGGAAGCCAGCACATGGTCTGAGCCTTCCTCTTCAAGTCAAGTCTCCAAACAGTCCAACTTAATATACCTTTGTGGTGATCAACTCATCATGCCTAATATTTTAATACTGCCATCAACAGCTTACTAGGTAATCTCTTACTATTGCGGGTTTCAACAAATAAAGCAAAAGACCCCAAGAGATCAAGGAAAATAAGAATATAAAGTCATTATTTCCTGACCAGGAAAGAAACACACACCAATAAAGAAATTCAGTGAGGGACGCCTGGGTGGCTCAGTTGGTTAAGCAGCTGCCTTCGGCTCAGGTCATGATCCCAGCGTCCTGGGATCGAGTCCCACATCGGACTCCTTGCTCATCGGGGAGCCTGCTTCTCCCTCTGCCTCTGCCTGCCATTCTGTCTGCCTGTGCTTGCTCTCTCTCCCTCTCTCTCTCTGACAAATAAATAAATAAAATCTTTAAAAAAAAAAAAAAAAGAAAAGAAAAGAAATTCACTGAGTAGTTCACTCAAGGGGAGATGACGGGACTAAAAATGGTGGGGTATGGGTGTGGTGGAAGGAATGAAAACTAGCACTCTGATTAGGGCAGAGTCCTGGTTAAAACAAATTCCATTGCTGCTCAAGAAAATTCTTCAGTGAGGCCTAAGCAGGGTCTGACGTACAAGGGTCCCTCAAAATCCACCATGTTTTATCAATTATCAGTCAGTTGGAATCAGTTCTGATGAAACATAATCTTCAGTTTTGGTATCTTTTAGACAAAGGCTGATAGAAATGGAAATTTTTCCTTATACATAACAACCACACATATAATGTATGACATCTGCTTGGATACTTAATTGCAAAACCAGCAGTAAAGATATTTGGGGAAAATCTGAACATGATCATGGCTTAGACAGTACATGAGAAGAAAATTTATTAGAATGGAAATGGTTGGCTGACAAAACAGGTCACAAAACTGTACAGTATGATATCATTTTTATAATAATGGACGTATATGTACATATAGAAACATAACTAGAAGGTATGCACAAGTGTGACCACAGCGAGTTTAGGCAGAGGGAGTGTGATAGGATTTCATTTTTATTTTTGCTCTACTTTCTAATTTTCTACAATGATCACGGGCTGTTTCTGTATTATTGTGGATTGATGCAGCGTAAATGAGCTCACGTGTCTCTCTCCCGAAGACTTAAAGCTAAACATGCTCTGAGGTTATGTTGGCTTCCAGACAGACAGAAATGACAACTTGACTTCTGAAAAATGATGAATATTTGCCTCAAATCCACAGCTCAAACCTCACTGTGTGATAGCCCTGCCTAAGTCAGATCCCAAAGTAGGCATGGAACACAAAGAAAACTTCAGGAAAGTGTCCAGTTCTTCACCCGCCTGAATGCCTGGAAGCACAGCATTACTGGGATAATGTTCTGGGCCAAGGAGACTGGTCACTCAAATGGACTAATGGTGCCCTGACACCCAAGACCAGGAATTAAAGACCAAGTACAAACCAGTAGGTGACCGTCAGGCTTTCTAACTCTCCGTGCCAAAGACTAGACTTCATGACAGGGAGACACAATCCCCACTGATTTATCCTTCCTTTATCCTGTAACTGAACTGGTGATTTCAAGTCTGTTCAGTGATTATATCAGGAACTACTTGGGTGGAGGTTTAAAAATGCACAGGAATGTCTTTTCTAAACCAAATCAGATCTGTAATTTGCAAATCCCAAGAGCCCAAGCAGGATGGTAAGGGCAGACCCCAGGTTATCAAGAATAAAGAGAGGGCAAAGTTCAAAGTTTCGGGAAAATCAAAATAGGCAACTACCGGATAGTATTAACTTAAATAAACCAAATGTAGGGTTAAATAGGCCCTCTGATGTTAAAGGTTACATCATTACTCAACTTCAGCCTTGTAAAACAATGAAGAAATGTGAATAAAATTACCTACTAACATAAATCATTCTTACCCAACCCAAATCCCAGGGAGGACTAAGGAATTACCTACTTGTACAAAGATAGATGAGTTCTCTGGGCTCTTTGCAGGAGCAGCAAAAGATTAACCTGGCCTCACCACAGAAATTCAAGCAATGATAAAGGGCAAAGACCACAGGAGTTCAGAGCCTTCCAGAATGTCCCACAGAAAGACAGTTTTTGTTGAATTTAATATTCTGTTATTTTAAGGTTGTAAAATGGAATATAAAAAATTGATCTTCTTTTAAGCCAATTACATTTTTGAAAAGGTAATACATGGCTAAATTTTAAAAAGGTACCACATGGTTCAATAAGACCTAAATTTCTAATAAGAACGAATCTTCTCAATCAGCTTTATCTAAAATCATTATTTTGAGGTTCTTTCCACTTATAGTGGAAGTGATATATACACCTATTAGATTACAAACTTGGATGACAAGAGTTTGTGTGATATTACTTTCTATCCATTGCCACAGAAAGTGTCCAGTAAATAGGAATCCCATCACTATGATTGCATCTTGAATTCTTTAGAATTTTCAGATCATAAAGAAACTACGCACCAACTAAATAAACTTATAGTATAAACATTTGAGAGTGCCTGTGTGGCTCAGTTGGTTAAGCAACTGCCTTCAGTTCAGGTCACCATCCTGGAGTCCCTGGATCGAGTCCCACATCAGGCTCCCTGCATGGCAGGAAGTCTACTTCTCCCGTTACCTCTCTCCTCTCATGCTCTCTCTCTCTCACTCTCTCTCTCTCTCAAATAAATAAATAAAGTCTTAAAAAAGAAGATTTAAACATTTGACTTACCAAAGCATATATGCTGACATAACAGTTAAATTCTTATTTTAGGGGTGCTTAGGTGGCCCAGTGGGTTAAAGCCTCTGCCTTCGGCTCGGGTCATGATCCCAGGGTCCTGGGTTTGAGCCCTGCATTGGGCTCTCTGCTCACCGGGGAGCCTGCTTCCCCCTCTCTCTCTGCCTGCCTCTCTGCCTACTTGTGATCTCTGTCTGTCAAATAAAAAATAAAAAATCTTTAAAAAAAAATTCTTATTTTAGAACACAGCCAACATAACTCTTCAAACACTCTAACAAAAGGGCAGATATATATTAGCATTCAACTCATTCCATGAAGTAATTTAGTTATCCGCTCAAGGAGAAATTAAAGTAGAAGATCCACAATAATGAGTAACACGACATACTTATGAGAATGGCTAAAAGCCCCCAAAATGACACTACCAGTTGCTGGCCAGGGCGGGAAGCAAACCACTTACTGACTGCTGGGGGGAATGCAAAATACTATAGCAATTGAGAAGACAAAATTTTATCATATGACTCTATAATCCTGTTCCTAATTACTTATCCAACTTATTTGAAAATTTATGTCTACATTAAACACTTGCATGTGAAAGTTTGCAACATCTTTATCCATAAATGTCGGATACTGGAAGCATCCCAAAAATATGCTTCAATAGGTGAATGAGTAAACAAACTGGTACATCTACACAATGGAATATTATTCCGAGATAAAAAGAAATGAGCTCTCAAGTCACAAAAAGACATGGATGAATCTTAACCCACATTACTAACTGAAAGAATACAGTCTGAAAATGTTACTTACTGTATGCTTCCAGGTATATGACCTTCTGGAAAAGGCAAAACTGTAACAATGGTAAGAATGAGCGCTTACCGGGGTGGGGGTGAGGTTTGGAATGGTTGAAGCACAGGGCATTTGCTTTAGGGTGCTGCAGCTACTCTATATGATACCACGGTTGTGTGTATACAACACTGTGCCTTTGTTGAAACCCACAGAACTTTACAGCATAGAGTGATCCTTAATACATGCAAATTTTTAAAAAATCACTTAGGAGGCAGGGTATCCCAGAGTGGAATTCAGACTGTGACAAGAGACTCTTAACTGTACTACAAATGTATGAAACACCCTTACTGAAGGTTCAGGGAGGGGGAGAGGTGCTGACCTAAGTAACCTTGGAAATGACTGAAGTCTGTAAGATTAAAGGCAAATAAAACTGTACCTGAGCCACTGTCCTCTAATTGGTAAGGTGTTTCCCGTGGGGTTAATGTTAACAATTTTGGTCCCACACTGCATGTGCGCTGGAATGGAACAACTAAGCAAATGGATGGCTGATGACGGGAGTCCTATTTCTCCCTGTGGGAAGAGGAGCTGAAGGAGAAGTTAAAGGATGACTTGTGTGATCCATGGGGTAATGTGTGCAGTTGGAAGCTTCAGCATGGACTCATGTTTAGTTTTTTTGTTTGTTTGTTTGTTTTAAGATTTTATTTATTTATTTGGCAGCTAGAGATCACAAGTAGGTAGAGAGGAAGGCAGAGAGAGAGAGGAGAAAGCAGGCGCTCTGTCGAGCAGAGAGCCCTATGTGGGGCTCAATCCCAGGTCCCCGGGATCATGACCCGAGTGAAGGCAGAGGCTTTAACCCACTGAGCCACCCAGGCGCCCCTCATGTTTAGTTTAATTACAGGTACAGATGGCTACATATGGAAATACTTAATAGATATGTGTATATACATAGGCTAGATATCTTTATCTATATAGATATAGATATCTATATATATATATATATATAGATATAGATATAGATATATTTCCTTGCCTGTCTGCTAAAGGGCCTAGAAACAATGACACCCCAGTAGCAACAAGTGCACCTAGCACCCAGATCTTGGTTTCTTTTTCTTTTTTTATAAAGATTTATTTATGGGGGTGCCTGGGTGACTCAGTGGGTTAAGGTCTCTGCCTTGGGCTCAGGTCATGATCTCAGGGTCCTGGGATGGAGCCCCACATAGGGCCCTCTGCTCAGCAGGGAGTCTGCTACCCGCCCCCCACGCCTGCTTCTCTGCCTACTTGTGACCGCTGTCTGTCAAACAAATAAATAAATAATTCTTTTTTTTTTTTAAGTTTTTTTATGTATTTGACAGAGAAAGAGGAAGCACATGCGCATCTGCATCTGTGCCTTGTGTATGAGTAGGGGGAGGGGGAGGAGAGAATCCTCAAGAAGATTCTCTGCTGAACGCAGAGCTGGAACCAGTCTCCACCTTATAACCAATGAGATCATGATCTGAGCCCCAACCAAGACTCAGCCACTTAACAGGCTGAGCCACCCAAGTGCCCCCACGACCTTGGTTTCTAATATCTTCCACCAATAAAAGGAACCAGAGCTTTTTGGAGAAATGGCTGATTCTATGACTGGGGCAGGGAATATACAAGATAAGCCTGGAGCATTTTGTAGTACCAGGAAATAAGGAAATGATCAAAACAAAACAAAAACTTACATTGATGAGAATATGCCAAGGGAGCTGATGAAGGAGCTCTTCATAGCAAAAGCTAGAACAATTTGAGCTACAAAGTAAATAAATTAGTATTAGGTTATAACTCTGGTTATAAAATAAATATCCATGAGTCCATACTGATACAAACAAATGATTGAATAAATAAGTGAATGGGGGAGAAGAAGCCAATTTCCTGTGCAGAAGAATTCCAAATAATTCATGTCGATACTATACCTTTAGGGAGGTAATGCATGGTAATGCACTTTCCATTCCTGAAGTGTTCACTGCCCTCAGTAACTTAATTCCAAAGACGACCATGTGGAAAGTGGGGGAAGTAATCTTGCAGTGGAGAAACCTGACAAGCAGTACCTGAGCCTGGTGGTGAAGGTCAGTACTCACAGTGATGTCATGTTGACATCATACAGCCTTGGTACAATGTGATGAAAATAGCACTTTCCCTCTGTGGTCTTCCTGTAAACCCGTAACCCCATGCTAAACTAATCATGAGAAAAGCAGCAAGAAAAAAAAACCAACTGAGGAGTATTTTATAAAATACCTGACTAGTATTCCTCAAAACTATGGGGGTCATCAAAAACAGGAAAAGTCTGAGAAACTGTTTTAGCCAAGAGGAGTCTAAGGAGACATGATCACCAAATGTACCGTGGTATCCTGAATGGGATCCTGGAACTGAAAAAAGACATTGCGGAAAAACTAAGGAAATTTGTATAAAGTACGAGTTTAGTTAATACTAATATATTGGTTCATTAATTGTAGCAAATATGCCATGCCAACATGAGATGTCCATCACAGGGCAACATGGATGCAGGATATGTGGGAACTCTACTATTGCCACAATTCTTTTGGAAATCAAAAACAGTTCAAAAAAAAGAAAATTTATTTTTAAAAAGTCAAGCAATGCTAGACAATACAAAACAAAACCCAAGTGAATTAACATCTCTATTACCCAAAAGAAAAAAAAAAATAGAAGACTTGAGAGCAAGTTGTCAGTCCCATCAGAATCTAATCCCAGGCTAACTTAAACACCTCTGCCTCTCCTTTAAAGTGAAGAGACAGAAGGAATATTCAAATTGTCAATGAGAGTTATTAGTTATTATTGTAATCTAGTACTAACTCTAACAAAAATTAAAAATCAAGAGGTAATAGGGGATGTTGTTTGTTTACTGAAATAACTAATATGTCTTTTGTTTCACAAACTTTGTTACTGGCCAAACACAAAACAAAATAAATCACCAGAGGCAAAGGGCTTTGTTAGCTGTATTTTAAAATACTGACCCAGTGTCCAGGCAAGGATGACATGATAGATATAGGGACATAACTCTCTGAAGAAGGTCTCCCCTCCAGGAGAGGGTGTTTTAATGAACCTCCCAAAGGAGACTCCGAAAGTGGTGTGAAACTGTTTGCATATAAAAAAAAAAAAAATACAAACTAAAAGAAACCTTGGAGGAACATTTTCATTCACTTAAGGGGAGCAGCCTAGAGACACTAAAGAGGAAGGGGCTATAGAAGTGGGCAGCAGACCCAGGTGACCAGGGTCTGTTATCTAAGCACAGAGACGTCCAGTTCTCTCACTCTGCCTTACCCTTCACATATTTACATCTCTTCTGTGTGTGTGTGAATCCAGAATGACAGTATTTTAAAGATTTTATTTATTTATTTGTTTGTTTGTTTGTTTGAGAGAGAGAAAAAGAAGAGCATGAGCAGGTGGCGGGGCAGAGGGAAAGGGAGAAGCAGGCTCCCCCTCACTCACCAGGGAGCCCCACATGGGGCTCAATCCCAGGACCCTGAGATCATGACCTAAGGCAATGGCAGATGCTTAAACAACTGAGCCACCCAGATGCCCTTATCACTACATTTTTTAAAACATACTAATTTCATAATTTGTGGCTCCATTTACATGAAAGTTTTCTAAGAGTCTTAATTTTGTTTTTTAAATTTTTTTAAGGATTTTATTTTTTAAGTAATCTCTATACCCAGTCAATGTGGGACCCAAACTCACAACCCCAAGATCAAGAGTTGCACAGTCCACTCACAGAGCCAGCCGGGTGCCCCTTAACTTTGTTTGTTTTTTTTTAAGACAGTTACCTAGCATCCTATCAGGGTTCCCTGACTGCTTTCCAACAAGAGAGAAGAATCTCCCAAGAGAAAAGTCAAACATGAGAATAATTTACTCAAAAGTGGGTGGGATATTTCAAAAATTTGCTGTCTATAAAATTTTTCTTTCTCTTCTTACTAAATAATAGAAAAAAGAAAGTTCTATCATGCAGCATTCAGTAATTCCCCAGATCTTATTTGCCAGACTAAAACTTGCATTTCTTGTCCACTTAACACAGACCTATCTACATTTGTGGTAAATAGGAAAAACTTGTGTTTGAGAGCAATTTCAGGGTTTACCTAGTTTCAGAATATGAACTTTTGCTTTACAGTTGAGCTTAGGAGGTTGATCAGTTCTGGGGTAATGGACTGGACCTTAAATTAGCAAAACAACAGCAAACAAACCGCAGCTGTGAGTGAGGACAAGAGGCAGTTGGTGAGGACTCCACGTGTTGTGGAAACTAAAACTTGTTCGCTCAACGTGACAGCAGTTCTGTTATCACAATTACCCAAATCCCTACCCGGCTAAGAAACATCTCACTAAGGCAAAGTCAAGTCTGGCCTAAAGTCAACAAGCTACTCCCAAGATCCTGAACATGTGCTCTGTGTGCCAGAGAGCCCCTGGGGTTCTCTGTGTGGCCAGTGGTGGTGCCAGAACTAGGACAGAGCAGAAAAATCACTGTAGCTGGGACAGGTGTAACAGGTTTCTCCAGGAGCAACCACTGAAACAATCCTACAGAGTGAGTCGCATTGCCTGGGACCATTTCTCCAGCGGTGTGGGTTTTTGTTTCTTTTTTTTTTAAAGATTTTATTTATTTATTTGACAGAGAGAGATCACAAATAGAGAGGCAGGCAGAGAGAGAGGGGGAAGCAGGCTCCCCGCCGAGCAGAGAGAACCCGATGCGGGGCTCGATCCCAGGACCCTGAGACCATGACCTGAGCCGAAGGCAGAGGCCTCAACCCACTGAGCCACCCAGGTGCCCCTGTGTGGTTTTTTTTAATAGCTTACATTTCCTAACATGTTAAGGAGTTAACGAATTTGCTGGGCATTGAGGAGTGGCAGGGAGAGAACCCAGTGCCAAAATTCCCAAGAATGATGAATACCGGCTTCTTGAAAGCTGGGGTCAGATCAACCACGAGATTTTTTTTAAATCTTAGCTCTCACTATGTTGTCATACACTTTCTGCAGTGAAACCAGGCTGAGAATTGAGCCTTCTTTAGAACTGAGCAAAGTGAACTCGTGGGCTTGGAACAGAAGCCCTAAGTTATTAGCATTAGTCGGATCAGCCAAGTACAGTGAGCCCGGCTAGAGGCATCCTGGCCGAGGACCAGGATCTCCTCCTTAGGCGTTCCAAATTTGTCTGGGACCAAGGAAAACTGTGTGTCCTCCAGCCAGCCCCTTCCATCCCCCATTCCCAAATCCTAACCCTCCTTGTGAAACTTCATTAGCAGGATTTAAGAAGTCTACCACCCTTTATTGGGAGCAGATTGCTCTTTGCAATTGCTTTATACAAAATAAGGGGTCCATAAATGTTTGTTCTAACGGTCTGTCACGTAATATCTGATCCTTAGAGGGCCTCTTATCCTGCCTCCTCACTAGCCTGCAGGTGTGAAAATAAAGTGCCTTGTCTTTGGAGGTGGAGGGTCCCTCCTGAGAGTTCAAGGCTAGGTGATAGATAATGCAAAAAAAAAATCTTAACTTGGAACCAGAAATATGCATCCGATTGGACCCTCACTGGGAGCACCTGCCTGGTGCTGGGGATGCTTTTCAAATGGGGGAGAGGGAAATTTGGCGGGGCAGGACTCAGAGCTTGCAGATTTGCAGGAGCCTCAGGCTAACTTTTGAAACCTTCCACTTTTTTTTCATCCGGCACTTGGTCAACTTAGTGCATTTCCAGTTTGAGTTCTGAGAGAATGACAATAAACAAGGGTTAAAAAATCATTCAGTCACTAGGAGAGCAAAGAGGACAAGCATTGCTTGAATTCAGAGTGCTCTGAATGCACGCACCACTGCAGCCTGGGGACCTCATCCCTTCCAGTGTGGTTGATGTTGCCCAAATCGTGAAGCCACACAGAAGCTTGAAAATGATTAGAAGAGAATTATCTGAGGTCTTGGAGATTTTGTAAGCCCCAAAGTTTTCCCTTCCAGAGAAGCACGAGCATGTGGTGGTTGAGAGCAGCTCACAGACTAACCCAGTTCAAGTCCAGTGTGCAGCTTTTGGGCTATGTGGTGACACATCACTTTGTCACTCTGGGCCACAGCTCCCCTGTATAGAATGAGAACAGTGATAGCACCTACCCCCATAGGTTTTTTGGGAGGATTAATATATATATACTGAGCACTTAAAACTGCCTGGTGTTATTATTCCCAGTGCCTTAGCTTGTGAGATTTGACTACTTAAGCAGTCAGTCTGTGACAGGTCCACATTCCACTTTATGCATGCATCCAAAACAGCCCAGGCCTGAGACTGATGCATACCAGGAACCAGATATCTGCATCCAGTGAATTGGCATGAAGCATATATCCTTCCCCAATTCCCTATTCAAAAGTATATGTGATTACATATGACTCATTTATAAAGTTCTGTCTGTTGTTTTGCCTTTTTAAATATTTTTTTTAAAAAATGGGGTACCTGGGTGGCTCAGTCAGTTAAGCATCTGACTCTTCATTTCAGCTCTGGTCATGATCTCAGAGTTGTGAGGTCGAGCCCCGTGATTACCTATGTACTCAGCTGGGAGTCTGCTTGAGATATTCTCTCTCCCTCTGCCTCTGCCCCTCCCCTTCCCCCCCAATAAATAAATAAATAAATCTTAAAAAAAGAAAAGAAAAACCTGGAGATCTAAAAAATCTTTTACATTTACATATTGGTAATGATAAATGGCAAGTCAGAAGTCGGTTTTGAAAACAGTGGAAAATTTTAACAGAGTAAATCATGGAAGAAAAGATGTTAATAAAGTAAATGTATATAGTTGAAATCTAAACAGAACATTGAGGTGAGGGTAGTTCATTCCAGATAAAATTCTCGGAACTTCAACATTTGTACATCCTATTCACAGCTAAAGGGTTTTGTTCTCCATAGTAAAGGGTACGTAGCGGTAGAACTCAGCCCTCCTGATAGATACTATCCTCCTCACCCACTTCTCCTCTCCATACCTGGAATAACTTTCAACAGTATTCTGTGTCCTGAAATCTCTTTAAAAAAATACATTTCAAATCTACTAAGTTGATCCATGACCAACACGGGGGTAAAAGCTTCAGACCTTCATGTAGCCAAAAACACACATATAATTTTTGACTCCCTAAAAACTTAACTAGTAATAGCCTAGCGTTGACCAGAAGCTTTACCAACAACATAAACAATCGATTAAACACGTATTTTGTATATGTATTGTATACTGTATTGTTACAGTAAAGCAAGCCAGAGAAAAGAAAACCATAACAAAGAAAAACACATTTATAGTACTGCACTATATTTATCCACAATATCTGGGTATAAGTGGACCCACACAGTTCAAATCCATGTTGTTCAACCCACACGGCTCAAACCCATATTGTTCAAGGGTCAACTATACTTAGCTTATGAAATTAAAAATCCAAGATACCATATCATCATTTCAACCTATTTCTAGCTACCATTTTTCCTGCCTGAACAAAGAAAAGATCAGGACACCATGTAACATCTCTTTAGAAACCTTACATTATTGGAGAATAAAAATGTGGACTTAACAATACCATACCTGCTGTTCCTTCTCCTGGGAGTTCTCTTGTCCCCTCCATTCATAAGCTTCTATCCCTCGTTTCAGTCAGATGTCTGCTCAAAGAACAGCCCTATCATTCTCCAATTGCTCACTCTTTTGCTTTTTGCACTGTTGTCATTACACATCTGTCTAGCTGTTACCAGTCTATTTTCCTCAATGACGGTTGGCTGTACAGAGCACACCTTTGATTTGTTCATTGTCAGATCCCCAGCACTGAGAAGAGGGCTCAACATAGAACAGCTACTCGATAAATAGGCATTGGTCTCCTGCACTGATTTAACAGCGCTATTCACTGGTAAAATCTTTGTTCTATCATCATCAAGTTAGGTATT
Organism: Enhydra lutris kenyoni; assembly: GCF_002288905.1. Taxonomy (NCBI): domain Eukaryota; kingdom Metazoa; phylum Chordata; class Mammalia; order Carnivora; family Mustelidae; genus Enhydra; species Enhydra lutris. Next base: position 11,753,231 of record NW_019154125.1, read on the forward strand.
GTTAGAACTCTGCCTTCCTAATGTGTATTGTCTTCCTCACCTTATACCTTCTACACAGGTGGTGCTCAGCAAATGTTTTGTTTGTTTGTTTGTTGTCATTGTTTAGTAAGTAGGCTCCACCCCCAGCATAGAGCCCAACCCGGGGCTTGAACTCAAGACCTCGAGATCAAGACCTGAGCAGAGATCAAGAGTCGGACGCTTAACAGACGGAGCCAGCCTGGCACTCCTCAGAAAATGTTTTATTAATGAGTTTTTCTTCATCAAAAAGTACTCCTTCCATTAAATATTATATAAAAAAGCAAGACTATAAGGAGGCCAGACAAAATGGTAACAGGATTATGATAACTGGGTGTTAGTCTTTCTCTTTTTCCATATTCTTCTATTAGGTGTCATTACCTTTGGGAGAAGGGATGGGTAGGAAGCATCCACTCTTGTCCTTTCTTTTCCTGAAACATAGCACAAAACTTTATGAGAAAGGGGTAATATCTTTTACTTATTACTAAAGGTTATGAAAAAAATGAGAAAAAATTACTCTAAAGCTCTTAATTCTTATAGGCAAAGTGCTCTCAACAATATTGACAAGGTGTTTCATATAGATTTTTATTTTAGTTTTTTAAATGTATACCAGATATATGTATTTGTATATATATATATATATATATATATATATATATATATATATGCCTGTGTGTACACACACACACACACACACACACACATACACACACAAATTATACATAATATTATGTACAGCTTTGGTTTTATTTGCATTTCTTTGATTGTTAGTGAGTGGACGTATGTACAATATTCTTCTTTGTGAATTTCATTTGTGTGTGTATCTTCTTTATTCATGCTTTTTATCAATTTTACTTTTGGAGTAAACATGTTTACATATTTTGATACAGGAATTTATTCTAAGAATGTGCTATTATAGGGGCGCCCTATTATAGGGGCTCCTGGGATGGAGCCCCCCATCGGGATCTCTGCTCCTCCGTGGGGAGCCTGCTTCTCCCTCTCCCACTCCCTCTGCTCTGTTCCCTCTCTTGCTATGTCTCTCTCTGTCAAATAAATAAATAAAATCTTTAAAAAAAAAAGAATGCTCTATTACTCTAAAAAAAAAAAAATATATATATATATATATATATATATATATATATATAATAAATTCACTGAGTTCTATAATATAACCAGTACATTAAAGAAGTAATGGGGAGTATGGTTATAATTTAACCATTGCTTCTGCCCTCAAAATGAGTGCAGTCTGCTTTGAGGAAAAAGGCAGAAAACACCAGAGAGAACACGATAATATTCCATGGCACCACAGAATGGAAATCCCCACTGTTGGCCAGATCATACCCATGACAGTTTTAATGACCAGGGAGGAATGTGAGGTGTTGCATTTAGCCAAAGCTCTATGAGAAGAGGGAGCCCTTGAGCTGGGACTTTAGGAACTGGGGCAATTTGTTCATAGTAGAATATGGACTGGATTGCAGTGGATTATACCCTGGGGAGTCAGATTCTAAGATATGGGACAGTGACAGATGACCTTATTGAAACACAGGAACTGGTGGGGAGGAGCAGGGACAAAGTGGTTTCCTAGCCCAGGAATAGGGAGAGGCTTCTACTTGCTGAGCTGGGTGCGGACAAGCCACGGGCACTTTTGCTTGAGAGGGGTAGGGCAATGAAAGAACTGCTCTGTTAAAAGTTGACCTGACAGTAATAATTGACCCAAATCTTATAAACTTGGAGGACAGAAAGAAAACTTTCAAAGCGAGCTTCCTGTATGTACAAACCCATCAGTTTTTTAAATGGGGACAGTTTTCTTCTTTGAATTATAATCATAGTCTGAATTTCATTTTTAAAAAAGAACCTCTTTCTGGGGCACCTGGGTGGCTAAGTGAGTTAAAGCCTCTGCCTTTGTCTTGGGTCATGATCCCAGGGAACCTGCTTCCCTCCCGCCTCTCTCTCTGCCTGCCTCTCTACCTACTTGTGATGTCTGCCAAATAAATAAAATCTCTATATCCTTTGCTCATCATTTCCTTTTTGTAATCCAGTCTACTGGGTTTTTAAAGCATTTGTAAATCTCTTTCATTACAAATATAACACAAGCATCTAAAATATAAATGTACAACTTAACCATTTTATATAATGTAAACAAAACACTGCACCCCATGCCCGAAGCTCTTTGTCTGTCTTCCTCTTCCCCATCACAAACTCTTCCCACCCACAACAAATAACCAATATTTTGACTTACTAGTCATTACTTCCCACCTTTTCCTTATAATTTTAGCAGCCAAGTATTTGACCTAAATATTACGTATATATATAACTATAACTAATATATTTAGTTATGACTATTTTGAAACTTTATATAAATGAAATGTTCTCTTGCCTCTGATCTCATGTCCCTATTCATTTCAGCTACTATAACATATTCCTTTTTATGAATATGCCACAATTAATTGATCCATTCTACTGTTGAAGAAGTCCAGTTTAAAGCTATTATAAAAGTAAAGGTGCCATGAAAATACACACATCAACTGGGAAAATGTTCACTCAATTCTTTTGATTACATGTCTAATGGTGGAATTGCTGGGTCATAGAGAAAGTACATCCTTAAGTGTAATAATTCCCGCCAAGGGGTCTTCCAAAGTGGTTCTCAGCAAGGCACACCCTTAGCTCGTGTTTGTGTTTGTTCATCCCCCCCAAACTCAGCGTTGTCAGGCTCCCATCTGCCCACCTCTCTTGGGTGTGTAGAAGCAATCGCATCACTGTGGTTTTAATTCACAAGTACCTTTCCACATAGGACCTGGATTCTCTCTTTCATGAAATGCTTTTTCAATGGCTCTTGCCCATTTTCATGCTAGTTGTCTTCCTGATTTTGTTAATTTGTTTTCCTTTATACATTCTCAACATGAGTGCTTCATCAAATGAGAAGTTCACTTTAAAATCAGCTTTTTTTAGGGGCACCTGGGTGGCTCAGTGGGATAAGCCTCTGCCTTCAGCTCAGGTCATGATCTCAGGGTCCTGGGATTGAGCCCTGGGTCTGACTCTCTGTCAGCAGGGAGCCTGCTTCCCCCTCTCTCTCTGCCTGCCTCTCTGCCTACTTGTGATCTCTCTGTGTCAAATAAATAAATAAATAAATAAATAAATAAAATCAGCTTTTTTAAGATAGCAATATAGTACAATTTTAATTGGAAATTAAATCTTGTTAGTTCAAGCACCAAAATAAACAACCAAATGGGTAAGAAATCAAAATCTAGAAAATAAAAGTGTTCAAATACTAGAAGATAATTAGGTAGATTCCTAAAGTAATCATAAGGATACTCCCAAGGAAATGAAAGGGAAAGAGAGAGAGCTCTTCTGTGTAGAAGAATTCTGTTAACAAATGTAGAAGTAATGACAATTAGAAAATCCCCATTTGGACCCCCCATTGTAATCACTGATTCAGGCAATGATTATTAATGGATGCAAAAACCACCAGGTCAATGTTATAGGGATATAGGTTATTCCAAAGTCTAAAAGGCCCCTACATATTATCTTTGTGATGGGGGACTGGCAGTGACAACTTTAAGGGAACAAACTCAGCCGTAGCAGGAGAGGGTGACATTGGTGTCACCTGGTGTGATACATCTATCAAGAATTCTTGCCAGAAATGTTTAACCTTGAATTTAGTCATGAAGAAGCAATCAAACAAATAAAAAATCCAGAATACAGGATATTCTACAGGATAACCAGTCTAGGCTCTTCAAAAAAATTCAATGTAACTGTTAGGGTACGGAGTCAACCACCCCTCAATGAGACAGAGAACACTCTCGATAATGCAAGTCACACAGCGAGGTTTATTTCCAGCTAGCTGGGGTCCAAGTATCCGCCCAGCGCAGCGGGTTTCAACAAGGACCCTGAGCACTCAAAGCCAAGGGTTTATATAGCATTTTTTAAAAACATCCAACTCACAGTAACTTTCTATCACTTCAGAGACCATACGTACTTTTGGCTTGCGCCCCCCTGGTGGTTTAGTAAGATAAGCTCTCTTCAACATCTGGTCCCCGTGGCGCATCTGCCTAGCTGCCCTGGTGGTTTAAGTGGATTAGCTGCTGCCGGGGTGTTGCAAGGTGGGGTACTTTCTTGGAACTAAAGTAGGGTGGGGGTCCCTGGAACTAAAGTAAAGTAGGGGAAAGTCCAGCCCTTGGGCCTGAGATGGCTGCCCAAGCTAAGATGGCTGTACTTATGCTAACCCACTCTTACATTCCCCCCTTTCAGTTGTTCATAATGAGGAATCTTGCTCATTTGTAGGGCAGTCGTAGGGATCCTCAGGAGCGGGCAACTTCTCACACTGCTGTCTTAAGACCATGAGCTGGGCGGTATTAACACGATTTTTTACAAAATTAATAAGCTTATTCAGAATGCAAGGGCCAAAAGTTAGAATGAGCACAAGCAAAACAAATGGGCCAACTAAGGTAGAAACTAGGGTGGTGAACCAGGGAGTCCTCTTAAACCAAACCTCAAACCAGTCCTCCTGTGCTTCCCTCTCCTTCTTCCTCTTGGCTAATCCTTCTCTCACCTTAGCCATAGATTCTTTCACTACCCCAGTATGGTCGGCATAAAAGCAGCACTCTTCTCCTAACGCGGCACATAGTCCCCCTTGTTGGAGGAACAACAAATTAAGCCCTCTTCTATTCTGGAGTACTACCTCGGACAGGGAGGAAAGAGATAAAGGAATTGTTAAAGCAGACTTACAGGATCCTGGTCGGACCTGTTGGGATAGGGGGTTGGTCAGGCTAGGATTGTCCTTAGCAAAACCTCAAGGTGAGGGCAGTTACGTCCCCAGGGGAGATCCACTCTGTCTGTTTCAAGGGTTTGTCAGTAGATAAGGAATTTTAATGATTTTCTTCTGCCTCTGTTTCCCACATCAGCTAAACTTGAGGTGGGATGGCCTTAATTTTCTCGGCCTCCACATTTCTCCCTGAACAATTTTGGCCCTTAAATTTTTAAGGTTGTTGAAGGTGGAAGGTCTCATCTTCTGTAATTTCTTCCTGCTGAATAGGGGCGTAGAGTTGTTCCTACCTACTCGGGTCAACACTGGTCAGTTGGGGAATGTGTAGGAGAGTTATGAAAGAGACAGCTGAGTCCAGGGGTTTAAATCAATCATTAAAGGAGAGAGGGACTGTTTAAAGAGCTAACCTGAGTAGGTCAGAACCCAAGAAATCAAGATGGCTGAACTTATATCAGGGCTAGACTCGAGGTGGGTACAGCCTTGTTTTTCTTGGCCTCCACAGTAACAAAAAATCAAAAGAGAGTAAACTGCTCTAATTAAAAGATACTTGTCGTGTGTGTATGTCACGTTATTTGAGAATGTTAAAAACTATATTAGAGATGAGAAAGCAAATAAGGTAGGTAAAGAAATTAAGCATAGAAGCAAGTGGTTTGAGACATGGTCAGAATTCATAAGATGTTTTAAGTATAGTCCAACCAGATAAAATACAACCTAAATGTGCAAAACGTAGAAAGATATGGAAAAATCCAGAAGGTACTAGATATTCATGCTCTATAAAACATACAAATGTATATTGGCATTCCATATTCATGAAGTGTTAAAATCAGCTACTCATTGATGATATTCACCTTGTAGCCCCTCATCAGGTAAATTGGAGAGTTTTAGTTAGCTCGAGCTATCTGTGCCTCTCCCACAGAGCAAGCGTATGTCTAGATCCCCAAAATCTCCCACTGCTGGGCCCACTGGCTCAGACCCTGTCTCTGGTCCATAGAACCACAACATCAGCCAGGAAGGCAAAGCCATAGTGAGAGAGGATTATGTGCATTCTGTTTCCCCTTGCTGTTGAGATATATATATATATACATATATATTTTTTAAGGTTTTATTTATTTCTTTATTTGTCAGAGAGAGAGAGAGAGAACGCGTGCCCACAACCAGGGGGACGAAGCAGGAGAATCAGCAGGCAGAGGGAAAAGCAGACTGTAGGCTCCCTGCTGAGCAGAGAGCCCGATGTGGGGCTTGATCCCAGAACCCTGAGATGATAACCTGAGCTGAAGGCAGAGATTTAACCCACTGAACCACCCAGGTGCCCCTCTCAAAACTAATTTTTTAAAAACTGTCATAAATTGGTGTGCCTGGGTGGCTCAGAGGGTTAAAGCCTCTGCCTTTGGCTCAGGTCATGATCTCAGGGGTCCTGGGAACGAGCCCCACGGCAGCTCTCTGCTCAGCAGGGAGCCTGCTTCCCCCTCTCTCTCTCTGCCTGCCTCTCTGCCTACTTGTGATCTCTGTCTGTCAAATGAATAAATAAAATCTTAAAAAAAAACCTGTCGTAAATTAAGCTCAAGGTTTATTCCTGTATTTCCAGCATTCTATCCATTGGTTCAGTCCAGTTAGGTGGACAGCACACATTTCTCTCGCTTCCTCCTTTCTTGACCCTCGCCGAAAGTCAAAGTAAAGCAATGTTTGTCGTTGAGATTAATCTGAATATAGTTTTTATGTATAAATTCATAGCTTTGTTTTCTTACTAATTCTTCATCAGAAATTTCCTATAATTTGGGATAAAAATTTCTTTGCCAAAGTTAAACCTTAATATTTTGATGTTACTTGGTCGTCATCATGTCTATTGAAGTGATTGCTTTCTTTACAAAAGCATCAAATCTTGCATTCCTTCACTGAATATGGCTAACTGACTTTTAGTTAGTAAATGTGAAGTGAAAAATTGTCCACAGACTACTTGAAGTGTTCATGCAACGTGCATAGAGACTAGAGTACTGTCCAAATTCTTTTATTTTATTGCAATATTGTTGCATTAACTACGGTATCAGTAAATTAAAATTTTAAAAACTAGGAACTTAGTATTTAGTCCCGAGACTTGGTTGGTACGGTGGTAGTTACAGTTAAGGAACACCTGATAAGTGTCCTACTGTAAGATTCACCATACACTTCCAGGCAAACCAAGCCAAAGGTTGTTAAACACCGGCAGGAGGACATTGTATGAAAATGCAATGCTAACAGCTCAGGGCACGCCCTTTGTTCCACCCCAGCTGTACCTCAGCTGAGAAACCCAGAGAGGAATCAGATAGCCATGGAAATGAGATCAAGTGCACAATAGCTGTGAAGATAAGAGAAGTTCACAGGAGGCAGACATCAGAGAGAAGGAGTGGTGATTCTTCTCCTGGCCCTTTCCAGCTTTGTAGAGACACAAGAGATGACCACAGGGGAGGCTGCTTATAGGTTAAAACAGAAATTCACTATAGGAAGACAGTTTTTACTAACCTCAAGTAATTCAGGAGATGCTAACAATGGGATAGCTTTTCAAGTTTTCATCTGGTTTAAATTGAATGACTTTAATTATTTTTTAAAAAGGTGCTACTTGCAAGGGCTCCTGGGTGGCTCAGCCCCTTAAGCATCGACTCTTGATTTCGGCTGGTGGGACTGAGCCCCATGAGCCTCAGGGTGATGGGATTGAGCCCATGTCGGGCTTTGCTCTGCACTCAGTGCTCTGCACTCAGTGCGGCATCTGCTTGAGATTCTCTCTCCTCCTCCCTCTCCTCCTCCCCTCACTCGCATGTGTATGCACATGCACTCTCTCTCTCTAATAAATAGAACAAAAGTCAATGGAAGAGCAAGATAAGCTGTGAAAAGTCGGTTTCTTTTCTTCTTCTGCCTGCCCAACTACACAGTTCTTCCCAGAGGAATGCCTACATCTAAGTGGTAGAAAGATAAAAGTATGTATATATTTTTATGAGTCCTTTTCAAAGTTGAAGAAATTGTCCATATAAATCCTGCCCTCCTCTTCTCCCTAAGACTCCCTCACCTGCCCTAGGACTCTCCTGAAGGTCACTTCTTCCTTCCCCTTCACCTCTCCTGACACCTGCTCTAGACAGTGTGTCTTACCCAAAAGGAAGTGCTGCCCGTTCTCCAGTGTACTAGAGCTAAAAATAAGGTTGAGGCGGTGTGCCTGGGTGGCTCAGTTGATTAAACATCTGCCTTCTGCCTTTGGCTCAGGTCATGATCCCAGCCAGCGTCCTGGGATTGAGCCCCACATTGGGCTCCCTGTTCAGCAGGGAGTCTGATTCTCCCCTTCCCTCTGCCCATGCTCAGGTATGCTCTCTCTCTCTCTCTCTCTCTCTCTCTCTCTTGCCCAAATAAATAAATAATTTTTTAAAAAATGTTGAGGCCCACTGAGTTAAATTCATGAAGATACCATTGTTTGCTGAAGAAAAGAAGGGGTTCTGAATAATGTACACAATACATAATGACATACAAAATTATTCATTTCTTCACCTGAGCCCAAATCAACTTGTTCATGTACAGAGAATAAGACTGAAAACTGTAAACCCTATAAAAAGGCCTGGAAGAGCTGAGAACAGTTTCTGTCTTGTTAAGAGAGAGAATCCTGAACCTCTTAAGCCATTAAAAAGCAAGTATTCATGATATTTTCCCAATTCCTATTCAGTATGCATTTGCTGTTGCCATTCACAAATGTTAGTTGGACGTTGCTAATCCATATCTATGTTTTAAAATTGCAACCCGATCAGATGGAGGTCAAGCAGCATGGGTGATTAAAGAATACACCGGAGGAAGAATAAAGGAGATAGTTTATTGAATGTCCCGCAAGGGAATTGTGGGAAGGATAGCAAAGGAGAGACTGTCTGCCATGAGGCAGTGGTAGAGAGCTGCAGTTAAGGGGGGAAGTTAAGGGGTATGGGAACATATGGAATTTTCCTTTTTTGGTAGCTGTGCTGGCTGTAAAGTAACCCATTGGCCAGCTAGCGTTTATGGTTGTTTTGACATGGGTCACCTAAGGGGTCTGTTTGCATTCCACCCAGGGTCACTGGGGCCTTCCACCTTACTCAGGTGTCCATTGCTCAGGTGCTGGTTGCCTAAAAGCAGCCTCCACGTTAACAAGTTGCAAACCTCTTGTTATTGGAACATCTTTTGTATAGATGGATAATCAAAATTGTCCACCTCTTTCTGCCATCTTCCTGGGCCACCATAATGGTGTCCATAAGTGTCCTGGTTGATGCTCTAAGGAGCATAAGGAATGCCCAAAAATTCTTAGGAGGTCATGCTCCAAAGTCACCCTCCAGATTCCAGCTGTGATGATGAAGCATGGTTACATGGATGAATTTGAAACCACCGATGATCGCAGAGCTGGAAAAATTGTTGTGAACATTATAGGCAGTTTAAATAAGTGTGGAATGATCAGCCCCAGGTTTGATGTACAACGGAAAATTCTAGAAAAATGGCAGAATAATCTGTTCCTGTCCCATTACTTTGGTTTTAGGTATTGACCATCTCAGCTGATATTATGGACTGTGAAGACTACAAAAATACACAGGAGAGAAAATCTTGGGATTCTTTTTCTAGGGATCTGAAAATACACATGTGAAAATAAAATGCCTCAATGGAAAACAAACAAAATTGTTCAGTATAAACAATGCCTCCCACACTGATCACTACACTTGCTCACAGAACATCTTCTACCTAACTGCCTATGCAAAGAGAAGCCAACCATGTTGCCATATTCCAGGCACTTAGGAAAAATGTCTTGGGGAATATAGAAATTAATGTTTTCCCAGGCTAATACTCCCCTTGATATCAAAAACCTTCAATATTTCTTTTTTTTTTTTTTTTTAGATTTTATTTATTTATTTAACAGAGAGAGACACAACAAGAGAGGGAACACAAGCAGGGAAAGAGGGAGAAGGAGAAGCAGGATTCCCACTGAGCAGGGCTTGATCCCAGGACCCTGGGATCAGGACCTGAGCCGAAGGCAGACATTTAACAACTGAGACACCCAGGCTTCCAAAAAACCTTCAATATTTCAAGGAAATTAGATCTCATCTCTTCTTCATCTATTTTCCCCCTGAATTCCATTGTCTTGTTAAACTGTGATGCCCAGTGGATCTTTGTTAGTGTTCTAACGCTGCATGATCCAATAAGATAGACACTAGTTTATCTTATAGATGACTACTTAAATTTAAACTAATTAAAGTTATTTATTTATTATTAGTTAAATAATAAATAATTAAAATCAATTATGTGGCTATTTAAATTTTAAATTGACAAAAATTTCACAAAATTTAAAATTCCATTCCTCAATCACACTGGTCAGATTAAAAGTGCCCAGGAGTCATATGTACCTATGTCTGTATACTCCACAACACAGATGTCCATCATCACAGAAAGCTCTATGAAACAGCACTACTTGAAAGGCACTCTTTATTTTTCTTTCTTCTTTTTTTTTTAATCAGAAAGTTACATTTTGGCATAAATTAAGTGAATTTTCAAAAACCTGGAGGTTACCAGCGAGTTTGAAACACATATTCAATCCCAAAATCTAAAAGAACATAATTCCAAATATCTGTTACCAGAGCAAATGAAAACAATAAGCCAACATAGGACTTATGAATCCTTTTCTACTGATTGAACACCAAGTCATTTTTTAAGACTCAGATGTCCTAGGTGCACCTGGCTGGCTCAGTCGGTAGAGCATGCAACTCTTGAGCTTGGGGCTGTGAGCTCAAACCACACATTGGATGTAGAGATTACTTAAAAATAAAGTCTTAAAAAAAAAAATTCATCTGCCCTAGTAAGGCTTTCCTGACTCAGTCCAATCCCCCAGGATCTTCAAGGAAACAAACACTATCTCTCTCACTGACTTCTGTATATGGGTCCAGCAAGGCTCCCAAATTTAAAAAAGAAAAATTTATTCTACATAACTGTCTCTACCTCTGTCTCTAAGAGCTTTAAGAACAGGCACCTGATCCCATGGGTCATTATAACCCCAGCCCACATTACCTAGTAAGGGCATAATAAAAAAATTAACCAAAAAATCGATAACATCAGGGACACCTGGGTGGCACAGTTGGTTAATCATCTGACTCTTGGTCTCAGCTCAGGTCATGATCTCAGAGTCATGAGATCGAGCCCCATGTAGGGCTCCACACTCAGTATGGAGTCTGCTTCAGATTCTCTCTCCCTGTCCCTCTGCCCTTCCTGTTCTTGCTCTCTTCCTCTCTCTAAAGTAAATAAATAACTATTTTCCTAAAATTAATAATAAATAAATTAATTTAATGTATAAACTGACTACATCCGTTACTAAGCAACTGTGTGTGCCAGGACAGGAGCAGTGCTAGATTCCTGAGCTCTGGCTTGATTACAACAATCCAGTCCCACCCTCCACAAGCTCATAATCAGGCATTGATTTCCTTAAATCATATTTAAAATGTTATACGAACTCATTTAGTCTGGCTCTGCTCTGCCAGAGGAAGAAACTGTTCTCCTTCAGGCTCCTTGCTGGGCAGAGAACCTCTTCTCCCTCTCCCTCTGTGTGGTCTCTCTCTCTACCCCCCTCAAATAAATAAATCTAAAAAAGATTTTTTTTAAGATTTGATTTATTTATTTGACAGAGAGAGACACAGCAAGAGAGGGAACACAAGCAGAGAGAGAGGGAGAAGCAGGCCTCCCGCTGAGCAGAAAGCCCAATGCGGGGCTCGATCCCAGAACCCTGAGATCATGACCCGAGCCAAAAGCAGACACTTAATGACAGAGCCACCCAGGTGCCCCTAAAAAAGTTTTGATAAAGAAGAACAGTCTTGGGGCACCTGGGTGGCTCAGTCGTTAAGCGGATGACTTCGGCTCAGGTCATGATCCCAGAGTCCTGGGATCGAGCCCCGCATCGGGCTCCCTGCTCATCGAGAGGCCTGTTTCTCCCTCTCCCATTCCCCCTGCTTGCGTTCCCTTTCTCGCTGTGTCTCTCTCTATCAAATAAATAAATAAATAAAATGTTTTTTAAAAGAAGAAGAAGAAGAACAGTCTGGGGCGCCTGGGTGGCTCAGTTGTTAAGCGTCTGCCTTTGGCTCAGGTCATGATCCCAGCGTCCTGGGATGGTGTTCCACATCGGGCTCCCTTCTTGGGAGAGAGCCTCTTCTCCCTCTCCCTCTGTGGGGTCTCTCTCTCTACTCCCCTCAAATAAATAAATCCAAAAAATTTTTGATAAAGAAGAACAATCTTTGCTCTCTGAAAGGAAATTATTTTCCTGGGTTTTTTTTCAACCTTTTCTCTTTTTCAACAATTTGCAAGAGGAATGGAAAATTCAATATATAAAAGTATTAGGAGTGTTGAAGTAAGCAGCCATCAGACATGATTTACAGTAAAGTTGGTGGGGTTGGGGAGATCTTGGCATCATCTGGGACATGATTCTTACACTTAAAGGTTCAAGCAAGTCCCCTGAGGAGCTTGGGAAAAGGCCACTGTGATCCAGTGGGGCCCAGGTGGGGCCTGTGACAAACTGCCTGGTGATGTTGCTGCTGCTGGTTCTCAAACCACAGATCGAGGCAAAGAGGAATTTTCAAACCATAGACTACCACCTTCATCCGCAGGCTGGGACTTGCTTTCCCTACCCATCTGCCCCTGGGAACCCATGCCAGCTTACTGGTTGCTCCCCCCAGGTACAAAGCTGAACCTGCCTTGCCACACACATGTGTGCACACACACACACATGCACACACATCCACACACATTTTCCTTTTGTTGTTCTCCTTGCCTAGTGTGCCCTCAACATGAATCTGTGTCAGGTACCAGTGCCGGAATGACAACTGTCAAAGAGACCCACCACAAACAGCCCACTGTCTAGCAAGAGATCCAGTGTTTAAATGTCCAACTATAATACACTGTGCTAAGTAATGCAATTGATAAGCAGGGGTGCTAGAGGAATATGTAAAAAAACACAAAAACAAAAACAAACAAGAAAAAGGGCCTTACATTTAGGAGACAGACTGTTAATCTATGTTGGACATCACTGGCACTATTCATAGTTTACTAATAGTTGGGTAATCAGCACATCTAGAATTATCTTTCACTGCCTAAGTCCTGTGTATATAGTGAATGTTACACAGTATACCATGCAGGTCTGTTTTAATTGAATTCAATAAAGATATGAATACTTTGTTTGGCTGGCATATATTAGATTATTATACAAAGGGAGACAATGTCCCTCCTCAAGTCATGGGTGGTCAGAGGGGTCCTCAGAGAAGTTGGCCTCAAAGCTGAGACTTCATTGGTTGGGGAGCTCCCTGACCCTGGCCACTGGAGGAAGAGCACTGCAAGGAAAAGGATCAGCTGCTTTAAGGTCTGGAGTCAGACCTGGGGTGACTTGCAGGAACACATGTGTTTCAGCGCTGCTTTGGACACATAGCTTGACAGGAGGGTGAGTCAGTGGCCAGGACTCAAAGCAGAGAGGACAAAACCCCAGGTCTTATCCCATTGGTCCCACATTCTTACTGATCAGCTCAGTTTATAGTTATTTCTTCTTCCACTAAATTTTATCACATCAATGAACTTTACTGCTCATCATATGTTACCTTGACTCAGGGACTTATGCTAATGTCTCCTTTAGATGAAAACCCCTTAGAGAAAAGGACAGCTGGATCTTTCTTTGTAACATTGTCACACTCTCTTTCATGGATATGGTGCTCGGTTAATATTTCGTGGACGAATCAGTAAGACCATTAGAGAGGAAGTATTTTCACAGTTAAACCAGGCCATGTTCACAATATGCACCTGTTGCTCGAGCATTTGAAATCAGACTAAGTTGATCTTGTCTTTTATTCTTTAAAACATCTCGCACTTATTTCCAATGCTCAGCACAGCCTAAACATGTACTGATTGATTTTCTCAAATCCTTTCTGTATTTTCAGCAATACTGCTTTAAGCAGTAGGTCTTTAAGTACATAGTTACTTCCTGTTCCGACAGGTGGTCTCTTGATGAGTTCTACCTGAGCATTCTGGGCAGGTTCCTATCCTTCCAGGTCGCAATGTTGTCCGAGTTGCATCTTCCAGCCTGGGCGTCACCCAAAAGGATAAGAGCACCTGCGGAGCCCAGAGAAGGTTACACGTTCCCATTGCTCCCCTTCCCTCTCCTGCAGGCTTGCCTCAGCCTCTCTTCTTCACGCCTGTTCTGTGAAAGGGCAGCAGAATTTATCTGCCCACCTTCCTCGTCCTGTTCCCCCCAACTGTGACCCCAGATGATCTGTCTCTGGATTGGTCCAACCTCAGTTCCTGGTAGAACCAGCTTCCCAGGGACTGTGTAAAGGTGTCTCAAAACCCTGCACCGGGGTCTTTTTGTTCGCAAATGTTCTATTAACAGAATATTTTGAAGTCAAATGTGTTGTGCTGTTTTTTATAAGTAGTGCTTACTATGTACCATATACTGTTTTAAGCACTCTGTAATAGCAACTAATTAAACTTTCTGTAAAGAAGATGCTGTTTGGGGTGCCTAGGTGACTCAGTCAGTTAAGCGTCCAACTCTTGATTTCTGCTCAGGTCATGATCTCAGAGTTATGGGATGGAGCTGCACCTTGGACTCTGCACTCAGCAGGGATCCTGCTTGAGATTCTGTCTCTCCCCCTTCCCTCTGCCCCTCCACACTCTGCACACTCTCTCACGTGCACATGCACACACACTCTCTCTCCCTCCCCAAAATAGAGAAATAAATCTTTTTTTTTTTTCTTTAAACCTTACATTCCTCTCCTTTTTACAGGGAAGGAAATAAAGTCACAGAGCTGGATCTATTTTTGAACCATACTGCCTCTTGCTTTTGCTTACAAAGTGTTTTTTTTTTCCAAAACAATGGCTTTTATAAACATTCATTTCTTCTCTTTTTTTTAATTTTGAAGAAATCCAATTTTTTCTTTTTTTATGTTTTTTAAAGAATTTTTATTTATTTATTTGACAGAGAGACAGAGAGAGCACAAGCAGGCAGAGTAGCTGGTAGAAGGAGAGGGAGAAGCAGGCTCCCTGCTGAGCAAGGAGCCAGATGTGGGGCTTAATCCCAGGACCCTGGAAACATGACATGAGCCAAAGACAGTTGCTTAACCACCTGAGCCACCTTGGTGCCCATCTTCTCTTTTCTAACATCCTGCCAAAATGACAGAAGAGAAAATACATATACCCAAAATTATAAAAAGAATGAAGAGGAGACAAGAAATTTCAGAAAAGAAATGTCAGAAAATTGTTTAGATACGATGTGGGAGAAGGTAACTGACTTAGAAGGCCAGTTCATCTCAGGGAACTTCTCACAGAAGGCAAGGAGATGGTGCTGTTCAAAACAGGAAACTGTGAAATTCTGGACACAGAAGACCCAGACCCTAGGTCTGCCTCACATTATCCCACAGCAGGGGTAGCTCCTTCCCACCCTCCCCTCCAAGACCAGAGCCAGGAACAGGCTGGAAGGGGATGTTCCCACATGGCGTGTCTCGTGCAGGTCCACCTGTGGGCCTTTGTGTTCTAGACCTCTGCTGTTTCTCCTTTTATCCATGCTTAAGGCCACCTCTCCCTCCATCCCCTCATCAATGGGAGATTAGAGTATTATTCTCTGATGAAAGTCCAAGAGAAAATATATCCAGATGGTGACATTTGGGAGTATACCAAGGAAATGATTGTCCCCAGGGAGCCTGGGTGGCTCAGTCATTAAATGTCTGCCTTCAGCTCAGGTCATGATTCCAGGGTTGTGGGATCAAGCCCCGCATCGAGCTTCCTGTCCAGCAGGAAGCCAGCTCTCCCTCTCCCATTCTCCCTGCTTGTGTTCTCTCCCTCGCTATGTCTCTCTCTGTCAAATAAATAAATAAAATCTTAAAAAAAAAAAAAAGAAAGAAAGAAAGAAAGAAAAAGAAATGATAGTCCCCTATTTCTTTATAGTGAAGCTCATCCGGCAACAAGCCCCTACAATATGGCAGGACTTCTCACCAGCTCTTAGCTATGAAGGGACAGCTGAAGATTACCATGCCTTTGAAGAAATCCTTATATACAAAAATGACACCAGCAGTTAGAAATCTGAAAGAAAACAGATGGCACACCCAAACCTGGAAATTTAAGGATAACTTAACAAAGGGACAGTTGGCAAAAATAAACAGGGCTCAGGGTGAGTAAGTAGGAAGGAAGAGCTGCCAAAATCGGTAGAATGTAGTTGTATGGAGAGTCTAATCACCCAGAACTGTGGCTTTTGGTAGGAGAATCTTGGCGGTGGGTTGTCTGTGGGAGCCAAGACCCCAAATTCATTCTCTTCTGTCCAGCTTTCCCACAGGCCCAGCCCACAGAGAATCCAAAGGGCACAGGAGCCTGTTGTGTTTTTTGTTTTTTGTTTTTTAAGATTTTATTTATTTATTTGACAGAGAGATCACAAGTAGGCAGAGAGGCAGGCAGAGGAAAGGGGGGGAAGCAGGCTCCCCGCTGAGCAGAGAACCTGGGGCTGGATCCCAGGACTCTGAGACCATGACCTGAGCCGAGGGCAGAGCCTTTAACCCACTGAGTCACCCAGGCGCCCCAAGCCTGTTGTTGATACAGCCTCCTTGACAAAAAGCAGCGGGATGAATCTGAGTGACTTTGAGTATAGATTCGTGGGGCCAAGAGAAAATATTTATCACCAAGACTGAAACAAACAGAAGAGAGAGAGGAAAATAGAAAAGAAGCAAAAATAATGCAGAGAATAAAAGTCATAATAACCTCAAAGAAAGAAATGTATATATACATATACTTTTTTTTTTAACATTTATTTATTTATTCCAGAGATATAAAGTGCATGAGCAGGGAGAGGGACAGAGGGAGAAGGGAAGCAGACTCCCTGCTGAGCGTGGAGCCAGATGGATGTGATGCTCAATCCCACAAGTCTAAGATCATGACCCAAACCAAAACCAAGAGTCAGACATGCAATCAACTGAGCCAACCAGGTGCCCCAAGATTATATATTAAGGAGATAATATAAATTTTAAAAGATTAAAGAAGAGACCATGGATAGCACAATATCAGAACTGAAATTTTAAAAATCCAATGGAATATTGGGAGTTAAAATCCAATAAATATCCAGAAAGTAGAATAAGAATGTAAATATATAGAAAGTAGGAAATAAATAAGATAATTAGTGGATCAATTGAGACATTATAACATCTGATAAGTAGTACTCTGGGAAAAAAAAAAAAAAACATAAAACAGAGAAAGGGGGGTAATCAAAAAAATAATGCCAGAATAATTTCTCCAATGAGTTAGTGGCTTGAAAGGGCCCAACGTATACCCACCAAAATGAATTTTTTAAATTCATACAAAGGCATATCATTGAAAACTTTGTTCCTTATATGTAAAGGGAAGATAGAGAGGTAAAGCAGGTAACAGTCCAAGGAAAAAGCATTCAAATGTCATCAGATTCTCAACTACAAAGCTGGGTGTTACACGACTTCAAAATTCCAATGGAACTCTACACCCAGTCAAATTATAAGTCAAGGGGCGCCTGGGTGGCTCAGTGGGTTAAGCCGCTGCCTTCAGCTCAGGTCATGATCTCAGGGTCCTGGGGTCGAGTCCCGCATCGGGCTCTCTGCTCGGCAGGGAGCCTGCTTCCCTCTCTCTCTCTCTCTCTCTCTCGCTCTGCCTGCCTCTCCATCTACTTGTGATCTCTCTCTGTCAAATAAATAAATAAAATCTTTTAAAAAAAATTATAAGTCAAGTATGAAGATAGAATAAAAATCTTTACAGACATGAAAAGACCAAAAAAATAGAGCTCTCAGAAAACCTAGATGACTTTGAGTCTGATGATGGCTCTTCAGATAAAAGACCAAAGGCGCAATCCATGAAGGAAAAAATGGATAAGCTGCATTTCATTCAAATTATAAACTTATGCTGTGCCAAAGACAATGTCAAGAGATGAAGAGACAACTCAGAGACTGGGAGAAAATATTTGCAAAAGATACATTTGATAAAGAACTATTACTCAAAACACACAAGTAACTCCTAAAACTTAACAACAACAAAAAAATCTGTTTTTAAAAATGGGCCAAAGACCCAAATAGACACCTCACCAAAGAAGATGGCAAATAAGCAAAGAAAAGGTGCTCCACGTCATATGTTATCAGAGAAATGCAAACTAAATGGGATGCCACACACAACCTATTAGAATGACTAAAATTCAGAACACTGATGAGGATGTAGAGCAATGGGGATTCTCATTCATTGTTGGTGGGAATGCAAAATAGTACAGTCACTTTGGAAGATTTCTTACAAAAAAATCTGGCAATTTGGCAATTTCTTACAAAACTAAACATACTCTTTGCATATGATCCAGCAATCATGTTCATTGATATTTACCCAAAGGGGATGAAAACATCTGTCCATGCATGCGGGTATTTGTAGCAGCTGTATTCATAATTGCCACAACTTGGCAGCAACCACAACGTCCTTCCATAAGTGAATGAATAAATAAACGGTGATACATCCAGACAGTGGAATAGTATTCAGCACTGTAAAGAAATTAACTATTAAGTCATGAAAAGACACTTAAGAAGAAGCTTAAGTGCACATTACTAAGTGAAATAAGCCAATCTGAAAAAGGTACATACCATATGATTCCAAATATATCGCATCCTTAAAAAGGTAAAATTATGAGGACAGTAAAAAAGATCACTGTTGTTAGAGGTTTGGGGGTGGATGGGAAGGGATGAATAGGCAGAGCACAGAGAATTTTTAGGACAGTGAAAGTGTTCTATATGATATTTGTGCAAATCCACAGAATTTATAACACCAAAAATAAACTCTACTATAACAGACTGCAGACTGGGTAATTATGATGGGTCAGTGTGGGCTCATCAGCTGCAACAAATTTACCACTCTGGTGATAGAGATGGATAATGGAGAGGCTGTGCATGTGTGGGGGAAGGGGAATACAAGAAATCTCAGTCCTTTCCCCTCAGTTTTGCTGTAAACTTAAAACAGCTTAAAAAAAAAAATAGTCTTAATAAAAGAGAGAAAGAGAGAGAGAGACAGACAGTTCTGATATATACCTTCTCAGATTGCTACTGGATGGGGTGCCTTATTAAACAAGGAAATCAACAAGAAAAAAGGGAACATGGGATCCTACCACAGTAGAAACTTATGCAGAAAACTGATTCATGAAAAAAATAACCTAGTAGCATGTTATTTAGAAATTTGGAGTTTCTAATTTAAAAAAAAAATCTGGAAGAGTTGAAAGAAGTTGTCCCTGGGGAGTAAAACTGGGACGACTATTTTTCAATATAACCCTCCAGGTACCATTTTAAAGCTATGTAGATATTTACTGATATAAAAATTAAAATCAATAGATGATGTTTTATTTACTACCTTGCCTGTTTCTTCTATATTAACTCACTTAGAATATCTCAAGAACACTTCCCTTCCCTCCCAGGAGATTGCCATCCACTCTTTTGTTCACCAGGCTATTTCCAAATATCTTCTAACTGCCATATGCTGTGTTTGGGCAAAAGTATATAAAGATGTTAGAAAATTCTCACCCATGAAGAATTTCCCATATGATTGAGGAGATGAGAAATGAATGATTAAAGCATAATAAAAGAGACATACTAAGTTAGATGGCACAAGTTACAACTGTTACAGGAGGTAAGACATAAATTTGTGAACTGAGACAGTAAAGAAATCTTCAGGATAAACTGGGATCCATAGTGGGTATTAGTGTGTGGTTATGATCTGGTGAGAGAAAACAAGTAAATATTCAAGACTGAGCTGATAACCAAGCAAAGATGAAATCAAGAATGACTCAAAGAACTGTGAGCAAATAATGATGGAGAGAAGTCATCAGAAGTGAGTTTAGAGGAGCACCTGGCTGGCTCAGTAGGTTAAGTGTCTGCCTTCAGCTCAGGTCATGATCCCGGGGTCCTAGGATCAAGTCCTCCATCAGGATCCCACTGAGCAGGGAGCCTGCTTCTTCCTCTCCCTCCGCCTGCTCATCCTCTCTCTCTTATGCTCTCTCTCAAATAAATAAATAAAATCTTTTAAAAAGTGAGTTTAGAAAGATGAGCCAGAACTAGACAGGTAAGAGTCAGTAAACACAGGACTTGTCTTAGTGGGTGACAAGGATGCCCCCTAAAAGATTTTGACCCTGGTAAAATTATAGCAGTAGTTTGGGCAGATTGATCCAGAAGTTAAGCTCAAAATGGTCAGAGGGAGCAAAAAATCTTGAGGCATGTTCTCTTAAAATCACTGAAGCATAAATTTCTTTTTTTTTTTTTAAAGATTTTTATTTATTCATCTGATACACAGAGAGAGAGATCACAAGTAGGCAGAGAGGCAGGCAGAGAGAAAGGGGAAAGCAAGCTCCCTGCTGAGCAGAGAGCTAGATGTGGGGCTCAATCCCAGGACCCCGAGATCATGACCTGAGCCAAAGGGAGAGGCTTAACTCACTGAGCCACCCAGGCGCCCCTAAAGCATAAAGTTCTAAGCATCTGGACCAGGGTGAGTTACTGGACCTCAACTATAAGAGAAAAGTCCTTCAATGTGTTCATTCATCCTCACAACAAACATTTATAGTGCTCAGTGTGTCAGGTGATGCACCAGCTACTGGGGAAGCAATGGTGCTCTGCCAAGGAGCCAACCATCAACTGGACAAGAGACAACAAACAACATAAGAGATCTGGTCAGATTTTTATCCAACTGAGCCAGGCACATGGATGTTTGTCCATGAAGCTTAAAACAGCACTATCAGAATAACAGGATGCCTATAACAAAACTAAGTACAGCAGTTGCTAGAAAACACTCAGAGGAGTATCTAACATAATCTTAGGAATGCAAGAGAACATTCTAGAACAGATACCTTAAACTATTCTCATAAGCACAATTTCTGACATATCTGCGATTGTGATATGTCTTCAAATCCAGAACAGGCCATAGTTTGATTGGGAACATTTTTTTCTTTGTCAGTGGCACATAAAATCATGGTGTACCCTGCAATCACATCTTAGGCTTATTGAAATGCGGTATCCAAGCCAGGGTCTTTTCTTTCCAGAGATCTGCCTAGCCATAATGGTCACCTAATCTGGTAAATTCCACTTCTAGAAGGACTTGCATCCACCCACTCCTTAGCATCACTTACCACCACCATTCCCTATTGTAAACTATATCAACACCCTTGTTCTGTTTCCTCTGCTCCAAACCTTGATCTCTCCCATCTACTACTCACCCCTCAAACCAGGCAGATCTCTCCAAAAACCAAATTTGCTTATGTTACTTTCCTTCAAGGCAAAGTCTAAACTCAATAGAATGGTAGTGTACAAGGCCTTTTGAGTTCTAGTCTCCACCAGTCTATTTCTCCACCTCCTCCACTCTTTAACTTGTTTAACTCCTAGTTTACTTCATAGAATCTAAGGCACCATTAATGTTCAGTCACACTTTTATTTCATGGAACATTAAGAAAGAAAAAGAGATTCTCAATCAAAAGGTGACAAGCCGTCAGGCCAGGTTCTCTTGGAAAAAACCTCCAAGGAGATCTGAGTATAGAAGGCTGATTGAGGAAGGCTCTCAGAAAAATATAGCAAACAAATGAGGACAGCAGGACCCAGGATTGGGAGAAGTTAAGCTGCAATAGAGTTAGGGAACTCAGCATGAGTTGTCCTTCATGAAGGGAGCCAGAACTCTGAAATCCTGTGTAGACTAGTCACTGAATGTGGAGTGTAGCCTTGGGTGAGGGAGATCCTCCCAACAGCAGGGAAATCACAGAAAAGGACACCCAGCTGAGAGCTGTCCTCTCTCACCACTCCAAGAAGATAGACTCAAAGGGAAGATCTGGGCAGCATCTACTTCATCCACTACAAATGACTATCAGATGTGAGGTTGTGAGATGGTTTCTGATACGAGACATGCTAAGATAGGGAAAAAGTCAAATCAGTTAAACAGTGTATGTCTAATCCATTCCTTTTCTGCTTACATCATTTAGTTAGTTTGGTGACTTACAATAAATAATTCTCATGGTACAGAGAAGAAAGAGGTCACAATGATACACCTAGTTGTGAGGTTTTTTTAACATTTTAATATTTTAAGTGTACAGCTCAGTAGTACTAAGTACTAAGTACCTTGTTGTGCAACCATCACCATCCATCACCAGAACTTTTTCATCTTGCAAAACTGAAACTCTGTACACATTAAAAAATAACTTCCCATTTCCCCCTTCCTTCATCACCTGGCAGCCACCATTCTACTTGCTTTCTCTATCAATTTGACTACTCTATGTTTCTCATATACATAGAATTATGCTGTATTTTTCTTCTTACAACCAACTTATTTCACTTAGCATAATGTTCTCAAATTTCATCCATGTTAGAGCATGTGACAGAATTTCCTTCTTTCTTAAGATTGAATAATATTCCATTGTATGTATGTATCACATTTTGTTTATCCATTCATCTACCAAAGGACATTTGGGTTGCTTCCACCTCTCAGTTATTGTGAATAGTGCTGCTATGAACATGGGTGTGAAAATATCTCTTCCTGACCATATTTTCTATTATTTTGGATATATACCCAGAAATAAGATTGCTGAATCAAATGGTAGTTCTTTTTTTTTTAATCTTTTGAGGAACAGCCATCCTGTTTTCCATAGTGGTGGTACCATTTTACAATGTCACCATTAGCACATAAAGGTTCCAATTTATCTGCATTCTTTCCAATGTTTGTTATTTTCTGTTTGTTTCTTTTTTAATAGAAGTCATCCTAATCAGTACAGGGTGATATCTCCTCATAGTTTTTATTTGCATTTCTCTAATGATTAGTGATGTTGAGCATCATTTTATATGTCTTTTGGCCACTTGTATATTCTTTGGAGAAATATCTATTCAGGTCCTTTGCCCATTTTTTGATGGGTTATTTTATTTTTTTGGTTGTTGAGTTGTAAGAGTTCTTTGTATGTTCTGGATATTAACCCTTTATTAGATATATGATTTCCAAATTGTACTGTAAACTTTTCAACTTCATACTTTCTTGCTGCCTCAACAACCTCACAAACAGGCTGTGAACACTTTGCCCAGGTGACCAGTTGCACCACTCTGATAAGCCTGGTCCCTGCCACAAGTTACTTTCTTATCCTCCCCTAACTGTAACCTAATGACCTGCAAATGCACCAATGAAATCCCCTCATGCCTTTTGTTTGCCTTTTGTTTGTGTACTCCATCTTGACTCCCCAGTAAAGGCATTAGCCCCCCCATCTGCTAGGTTGAGCTGGCTCCCTTGACACCCCCCCCATGCGGCCTTGCATGGCAAAGCATGCCTCTTGTCTCTAGGATCTGTGAATATATAAATCTTATTTTCCTGCCCTCTCCTTGTCCCTTTTTGGTTGAACCTGGCTGACCATCTCATGAAAGACTACAAAACACAATTACTTCCTTCCCATAGGCAGTCTTTCACTCTGCTAATAGTGTCCTTTGACACACAAAAGTAAGTTTGGCATAGTCCTATTTGTCTATTCTTTGCTTTTGTTGCCTGTACTTTCAATGTCATATCTAAGAAATCATTGCCAAATCCAATGTCATGAAGATTTTCCCCTGTTTTCTTCTAGGAGTTTCATAGTTTGGGGTCTTACATTTAGGTCTTTAATCTATTTTGAGTTAATTTTTTAATATAATGTAAGAAAATGATCTAGCTGCATTTTTTCACAAATGGATATCCCAACACTATTTCTTTCCCAACACTATTTGTTGAAGAGTCTGCCCTTCTCCCACTGAATGATCTTGGCACCTTCTCAAAGATCATTTGAGCATATATGCAAGGGTTTATTTCTGGCTGTCTATTCTATTCCATTGTTCTATGGGGCTTTATGCCATACTATACCATATTGTACTATACTGTACCTTGATTTTGTACTCTGTTTTTGAAATCAGAAAGTATTAGTCTTCCAACTTTGTTCTCCTTTTTCAAAATTACTTTAGGTATTCAGGGTCCCCTGAGATTCCATATGAATTTTAGAATTTTTTTTCTATTTCTGCAAAAGATGTCACTGGGATTTCAATAGTACACCTACTTTTGAGCGCATTGTGCTTACAGTTTCTGTGAGGTGTCCACGTCAAGTAGGCAATTGATTTAGGACTCAGAAGACACTGAGGATGGAATCAGTCATCTTATATAGCATCCCCACTTTTCCAAGAAGCTTGAAATGACTGTTGCCTTCCAAAATAGCAGCAGGAAAAATAAATCCCAACAGAAAAGAAGCATGCATATTGTTGACATTTTTTTTTGCCTTTCTCTCCATCCATAAAGTCTATACTCAGCATTTTAAAAGTAAGATCATTTGGCCTGATTCTCCTCAAAGAGAAATGATAAGATTTTTCATAAATTTGAGGGAAGACACATTCTGTGAAAAATGGAGTTGGCTAACAATCATCTTTCTCCTTCTCTTTCACCTGAGTGCAGCAACCCAGCACCCACACAGAGTTCCATGAGGTGACTCAGAGCCCAGCAGCCAGCTTGCCCAGACATTTTCCCAGTCCTACCTGAGCAGGACCATAGCCCCACCACCGATGCTCCTGCCCCACCATTTTCAGGCAGGATAACAAAGACTGTGGGCTAACCAATGAAGTTCTCCACACCAGATACATTCAAGCTGGGATGCAGAATCCTAGGGCATATATCATAGACGTGTTCCCAGCATATTCCAGGCAGGATTTTTTTTTTATAGGACATATTTCTAAATATTTCTAAACCATATACCAAGCTCTACAGAAAAATCTTATGCCAGGGCTCTATTCTTTTCTTTTCAAGGTGTACGTCTATCTAGAATACTAGATAGAGTAAAAGAGTTCAAGAGCATCTTTTTTTCAGGGCAGTATACTCATAAAGCTTACTTGCCATCAGCAATTAATTAATCCTTATTTTTACTCATTTTTCTATCAGCATCCAGAGGGTGGTTAAGTGTTGGCTAAAAAGTCTCCATCTCAACTCTTGCACTGGAGTCAGCAAGAGTGCTTACTTAAATTCCTGGAGACCACTCCATATCTACTGAGGTCTCAGCATAAGGCCCAGGAATCTGCATTATAAACAAACTCCCCAGGAGATTCTTATGCATATGAATGTCTGAGAGACACTGAACTAGAGCAAATAAAAGTTTTACCCAAAGGAATTCAACTAAGAAAATAATTATCATAATCATAGGATTATAATGATTCTCACATAGTTTCCAACATAAAACCAGATATCCATTCACACAGTAGGGCATTTTATAAGTTTAGGGTATGCTGATTCTCCATTGGACTCTTACATCTTATTCCTGTTTAATTCTTTTAAAATGTGAAGCTTATTTTTTAAGGAATATAATCATAAAATAAACCTTGAGCTCTGTTACTTACTTTCTCTTTAAGATTGAATAAAATTCCCAACCCTATTTTATTTTATGATTCTCACACTTGGGAAATCCTTTACACTAGCTGTTAAAATCATTAAGCCAATGTCCTCGATTTAATCTTTAAGGTTGACCAGCCAACATTGAGTCACTGTAATCTTCTAGGTCAGACAGGAAAAGAATTGACGTCGTTACCAAATACCACTGCGTAAGTGTCTTTGAGAAAATGGCAGCCAAGTGTACACAGTTGGGTAATGAGATATGATGGGTAACAGTCCTTGAGCAGGTGAGCTGGAAGGCCTGGCACCTGGCATTCCATCCCTAACGATGCCCTTGTGGGAGCTGTCAAGGATCCATGACATACTTTCTCTGACATAACATATCTCAGGGAGTTATCAAGATGTTTCCTCTCTCCAGAAGATCAACCAGCCTATTAGGAATGATAATTTGGCACATGCTATGCTCAAGGGACAGAAGCAATAAGGGATGTTTCATACAAAGGGGCTTCCACCGTGAGCCAGCAATGTTGATATGCAGCTAAAAACAGAGATGCATAAAAATAAACCTTCAACCTCTCACCCTGAACAATGAAGATGTTTTCCAGAAAACTGCACAGAATCTAAACAGCCTCAGAGGTCACAGTTCCTTTCTCCAGCTTTTACTTTTTAAAAAAGGAAAAATTAAAAAGAGGATCAGCTGACCTAGTTGGTTTACCTCACTAATCTGTAGCACTGACTGCCCAAGAGACAAGTATAATACAAACTTAGCCAAACGTCTTGTTGGCTTATTTCTAGCTTTCAGAAACAAACAAAAAAGTTATAATTAGCTATAATTTAATACACTAAATTATTATGAATACTTCCCTGTCAGAAGTTAATGTTCGTCTTCAACTCCTTTAAAGAGAGATGCCAAGATAACTCAGCTCCAGTCACACATTAATTCTCTCTCTCTCCCTCCCTCTCTCTCCCAGCCCTCCCCAACTCAAGTCAAAGGCAGGGAAAACTGAGATGATTACCTGGGCATGAAGAGGGAGATGATCACATTAGCCTAAATGACCCAGGGTCTGTGCCCATCAATGCAAGCAAACCCAGGAACCAGCTATAGCCCGGAAGGGTCAAACATTGAAGACAAGGCAAGTTTTAAGTTAATTCATGCCAAAATTAATTTTTTTTTTAAATATTTCCCTCTTACCCCAGGGTTTTGGATCAGTAAGACAGGAATATATGAACCGATGCCTACGCAATGAATTATTGCACAAGGAGGGCTAAAGTTAAAGACAGAGGGTACTGCCCCCCAACCTGCAAGGCCCCCGACACGGAAGGAAGGGCAGGAGGTCAGGCACGGAATATCCAAGGCAGTGGGGCCCTTTGCTGATCTGTGTTTATATATCATGTCCCTGTCACTATTATTTTCCTATCACTGTCCCCAGATCAGCCCATTCCCATAAATGTCCCCAGTCCCTTCCAACTTCTAACATCCTTATTCAAACGTCTGTGGTAGAAGGTGGCTGTGGACACATCGGAGCCACAGGTGGTCAGCAGGATTTGACCTTCTGGAGCATGAACACCAAACTCTTCAGCTCTGGGTTGTGTTAGCATATCCCTCAAGGGAAGCGCAGTGAGCACTGCAGCAGCAGCAGCAGCTTCTCACCTGAACCTGGACGCCGCCGGGGACGTGCTGAAGCACCCGATCTGCGCGGAATCTTTCACAGAGGAGCAGCGGCACAACTGCCCGCACGGTGGCCATACCATCTCCCGTCAGTGCCTGGCGAAGCTCCTGGCCAGTAGCATCAGTGGTGGCCGCTGTCCCTTGCGCAGCAACCCTACCCGCATAACCAGCCTCACCCAGCTGACAGACAGCCTGAAAGTGCTGAAGATCGTTGACGCAGTCGGGTCAGTAGCGCTGCGGGGCCGCTCCTGCGCGGGTCCCGTGGGCGGCGGCTGCCGGAGTTGTGCTGTGGTGTTGTGCGAGCCTGGCCCGGAGGCAGACCCCCACCCTCTGGCCGCTGGCCACTCCCTGCCCAAAATGCAGGTGAGGGGCGGTGTCAGGACTTTGGAGAGAAGTCGACAGGAGTTTAGGGGGGAGCAGCAGCGGAGGGAGGTGGCCTTGGAAGGGGTCTCCAACGACCTTCAGGCAAGGCATAAGGCAGTCCTCCAGGAATAGGGCCGGAGGAGCACTGGGTCCAGGAAGAGCTGACTCGCTCTCAAAAGTTCTTCACAGGCTCTTAGGTTGAGGTTGAGAAATCCAGTAGTCAAGTGGTAGAGGAGCAGACTTACCTGCTTACCATGGCAGAGGTGCAGGCTGTGTCTTGCGGTGACCACTTCCTGGCCAAGATCAAGCAGGCAGATGGAGGGCTACTGGAGGAGAGAGCGGATGAGGAGGACCCAGAGCTCACGGCCAGCCTGCCTTGGGAGCTTACTCTACAGACCGTGGAGCTTCCTCAGGTTGGCTATGTGCCCCTCCCCCCCATATCAGGCAGGCTGTTAAAAAGCCCTTGAAAGGGGGCACCTGGGTGGCTCAGTCTGTTAAGCATCTACCTTGGGCTCAGGTCATGATCCCAGGGTCCTGGGATCCAGTCCCGAGTCAGGTTCCCTGCTCGGTGGGGTGCCTGCTTCTCCCTCTCTCCCTCTGCCTGCTACTCCGCCTACTTGTGCTCTCTGTGTGTGTGTCAAATAAATTAAATTTAAAAATTTTTAAAAATTAAATTAAATTAAAATTAAAAAAAAAAAAAAAACCTCCAGACCGTCAACATGGAAGATTCCTGGGCTTTGGAGCCTGCAACGTCTGCCGCCTCCAACTCAGTTACACTTAGAGAGATGGACGAATCCCGAGGAAGTGGTGACCAGCCCTGGGCCCTCACCTGCTCAGCACTGGGTTTGGAGACTGTTGCCAGTATCCCACAGGCCTCGGACTAAGGCAGCGTTCCAGGAATGTTCAATCCTCAGTCAGTCTCTGTGTGACCGACCAGTCAAGGTGAGGAGCTGGTTGCTGACTGAGGCAACTACCGTATACAAGTCTTCACTCAGAAAGGCTTTTTGAAGGAGATCCACAGCAGCCTTAGTGGCCTGGTTGTTTTGTGCTGAGCGTCCTTGGGGCTGATCTGGCCAATCTCATTCCTCTCTCAGTGACCATGAACTGCCATGGTCTCCCTGGTGTGACTGGCAGCTACGACAGCTCCCTCAAGGTATACACCTTGGATGGCCACTGCATGCCAACCCTGGGGCATCACAGCCCCTCCACCTGGCCAGTTTGTGGTAACTGATTGGGAAGGTGGAGAGCTCTGGTGCTTCACTGTTGACTGAGAAGCAGGGGTGATCAAACGCTGCTGCCTCTGTCTTGCCGTGTGGCCAGAGTTTGTCACCTGTGATGCTGAGGGCTCATCTGCTTCACCAGCTTGGGCCTCAATCTGGAGAATTGGCAGAATGAGCACCACCTGGAGGGTGGCTTCTCCATTGGCTCCGTGGGCCCCAGTGGGCAGCTGGGTCGCTTTGATAACACTGATTTCATATTTCCCTCTTATTATAATGGGCTTCATATGTGACAAACTTTCTCTTCAATTCTGCTGCATTTAGTGTGTGTGCTCCAATGGGATCTGCTCCCCATTTCATTTCAGACATTATATCCTGGGGCACCTGGGTGGTTCAGTTAGTTAAGCGTCTATCTTTGCTTGATCCCAGGGTCCTGAGATCAATCGTCAGGGTCCTGGGATCCAGCATCTCATCAGGCTCTGTACTGAGCAGGGAGCCTGCTTCTCCCTCTCCCTCTGCCTGCTGCTCCCCCTGCCTGTGCTCTCCTGCTCTCTCTCTGTCAAATAAAAGAATAAAATCTTACAAAACAAGCAAACATCGTATCCCTGTGGCATGATGTTTCTGGTCTCTTCACCTTTACCAGCATGAAAGCTCATTCACTTAGTACCATCAAGGGAGGCACACAGTCCTTTTGTGAAGCAGCACCTCTTGCTTCTGGGGGCTTCGTGCCATCTTGGATTGATCTTCAACTGCAGATGTGACAGAGAATGGATTGACTCTAGTTGGTTGGTGTTGAAGACTTTTGCCTGGAAATCGATTGTCTTTTACAAGGATGTATAGATTGGAATTATGTCAAAACACAGAAAGATGGCAGTAAGCAAACACAAATGCAATACAGTCAGCAAACACGCTTGAATACTCTCTAGAGCTCATCATTTTTCAACTTACCTCACTCCACTGACCTGTGCTAAGAGCTGTCTGCAGAACTGTACAACACAGGCCAGGGTCAGCCAAGTGGGGAGGTGGACACATCTTGTTTTCATTAGCCAAAACTGTTAGGTCTTTATTCTATAGTTTCCTCAAGTGACTGAACAATATTTGGTTTTGAGATTTATTTCCATTCCTCTATCAAGAATTAAATAATTTGTAACTGTTTCTTTAAATAAATAAATAAATAAATAAATAAATAACATCTGTGGTAGAAGCTACATTCCACCTAGGTCCTTTTTTTTTTTTTTTTTAAGATTTTATTTATTTATTTGACAGAGAGACACAGCAAGAGAGGGAGCACAAGCAGGGGGAGTGTCAGGCAGAGGGAGAAGCAGGCTTCCCACCGAGCAGAGAGCCTCATGTGGGGCTCAATCCCAGGACCCAGGGATCATGACCTGAGCCAAAGGCAGCACTTAATGACTGAGCCACCCAGGAACCCCCCCCCCCCGCAACCCTTTTTTTTAACACTGTCAACCCAGGCAAAAGAAATTCAACATTCTAGTTGAGGATGTAGAAATGAGGCTTGTCAGGGCTGCCTCTAGGACATAGGTGATCACCCACTTTGGCCTGCCTCCCCATGCCACTTAGTCTTCCTGGCCTCAGTCTCTATCTGCCCAGTGGTAGTGCCCTTCTGGTTGTTTTTAAGGCTTCTTCCAGCCACTGGTTCCCTAGGGTGGAAACCAAGGTGGTTCCTAGTTCCAATCCTCACCTCTAAATCCACACTCCCATATTCCCCTACAGTGTGAAAACACACACCCAGTTCTGCCACCCCTATAGCGAGTCTCTGACCAGATTTGGGAGAAAGGAATGGGAGAGAGAGGAACCAGTCAGGCCCATCTTAAATTCCAGTGGAGTGCAAATCCTGACAATTTCTCAGTGGCATACCTGTGCAGGAGAACCTGAGAATTCTCCCACATTTTGAATCAGAATAGAACTCCATCCCCCTGCACCAGGCAGCTCTAGTGGAAATCTGAACATGCCCAGGTCAAGGAAGCTGGGGTAGGAAGGAGAGATGTGCAAGGACACATATGAAGGCTAGAAAAGCAGGACTTTGGGACACCCCTTGACAATGTCCAGTTCAAAACAACTGTTCTTATCAATGTTGGAAGAATTATTAAAACAATCATGTTCCTGAAGGAGAACCACAAAACGGAAGTGTGAGATTCTTGAGAATGTGACCAAAGGAAGCCAAAATCTGAAAGACAATTTCTTTACTCTTGCTTTCAGAATAGATTCATTCATTCTTTTCCTTATTTTCTGCCCAGGAAATATTTATGGAGCACCTCCTAAGCCTCCAAAACCATGCTTCATGTGGGTTATAGTGATTTACTTTAAATTGCTTCAGTATTATCAGTGTGCAGGTGTGTGAGTGCCAGCTGATTTCAGCTTGAATCCGGCCACGTGCTCTCAAGAATATACACTCTGGGAGCAGTTGGTTAGCTGCCCAGCCTGGACACAGCAAAGAGGCAGCTTCCTCTGCCTTCTGCCACACAGATCCCGTTGACACAGAGGATTTGCTCTTTGGCAGGCTATCAAAAATGGATATTCTTTGCTGACACTAGTGACTCATGAATTATCATGGTGAATGAGAGAAATGGGCTCTTAACCACTGAAAACGTCAAGATAGGAGAAATGGTTAAAGGCTTAGACATTCAGTTTGAGATGATGAAAAAGTTCTGGAGATGGACTGGTTGTCCAGAAATGTGAATGCATGTAATGCTACTGAACTTAAAAAAGGTTAAAATGGGGGGTGGGGTGCTAGGTGGCTCAGTCAGTTGAGCATCCAACTCTTGGTCTTGGCTCAGGTCATGATCTCAGGGCTCCATGTTTAACACAGAGTTTGCTCCAGATTCTTTCTCTCTTCCTCTCCCTTTACCCCTCCCCCGCTCGTGCTCTCTTTCTCTCTAAAAATAAATAAATAAATAAAATCTTTAAGAAAATGGTTGAAATGGTAAATTTTATGTTCTGTATATGTTATTTCAATTTTTAAAAACTTTAAGGTGGAGCACCTGGCTGGCTCAGTTGGCAGAACATGTGACTCTTAATCTCAGGGTCATGAGTTCAAGCTCCACATTGGGCCTGGAGCCTACTTAATTAAAAAAAAAATAAAAATAAAATAATTAAAAATTTATAAAAAATTTTAAGGTGTAGACACTGCCCATCCTTGCATGAATAGGGACAAACAACAGTGACACTGCTGACCAAAATGTCCCCTGAGGCCTGGTCCCTGCTGGGGCTGTGCCTCACCATTGCTTTAGGAGGATTTCTGATTGCTGAGTGCCAACTAGAGGGTTCCAAATTAGGCCTCTAGAGCACAGGTCTGCAAACCCTTATAGTCAAGGGCCAGAGGGATAAATATCCTAGTCTTTGTGGGCCATGAACTGTCTATTGAAACTGCTCCCCTCCATCATTCTAATAGGAAAGCAGTCACAGGCTATACCTACCTGAATGAGCATGGCTGTGTTCCAATAAAAATTCATCTACAAAAATCTGACCTAGAGCTTCATGTGCTGTCCCATGCTCTCCATCATTGGATTATTGTGTCTCCCTTGAGTGTCTTTTCATGCAAGGTGAGGTGGGAGCACTTCTACTTGCTTTGCCAAAGCCACATGTATTTGCTGTCTGTGGGGAGGCCCTCAGGGTAAGGCCTCCTTCCCTCCTGGCCCAAAAGTGCGGTGGCTGGGTTGTCAGACCTCTCACACCTCAGACAATCTGGGCGGTCTGGTCACCTGCCTCAGAGAGCCCTGGAGTTGTAGGGAGCCCGCTGGCCAGCACCTTTTCACAAACAAAGACTCCGCCTGGAGCGTGGGGTACAATAGAGAATATAAACAAAAGATTTAAAAAACTGCTCAAGGCATTATAAAATAAGAACTCTGACAGGGCAACAAAGAAAAGCCATTTGAGGCTGGAAAACAACAACAAAAAAATCCCCTACAGATTAGCCCCTCAGTGCAGAAAAGATGGGTCTGGCCCATTCAACCAGCACTAAGAACAGTGGGCGAGCTCCCAAAGCGGGGGAGACTTTAGGAAGGAACTGGATTTTCAACTACAAAACCGCAGCTTCCCTGAGGGACATCTGAATTGCAAGATTCATTCATTTTACCAGACTTGCAGAAGACTGACTAAATCTGCAGGACAATTCAATTGACTTCTGCCACTGATTATCACAGGTCTATGGCAGAGGGAGGGAAGTCGAGGGTTGTTACGGGCGGTGCTTCTACTGAGCCGCTGCCAAACTCAAACCAGATTTCAGCGGCACCTGGGGGGCTCAGCTGGTTAAGCATCTGCCTTCAGCTCGGGTCATGATCTCAGGGTCCTGGGGTTGAGTACTGCATCGTTCTCCTTGGTCAGTGGGGAGTCTGCTTCTCCCTCTCCCTCTGTTCTCCCCAAGTTGTGCTCTCTCTCTCTCTCTCTCTTAAATAAATAAATAAAATCTTTTTTAAAAAGTAAAAAACAGATTTCAGACTATATATTCTTCCTTCCCCCAGCATCCTTTTCTTTTCTTCACTGGATCTGCTTACAAACCAATCAGCATGCACCCTGAATGACTGCATGGTGTGTAGGGACAAGTTCCAGTTTAAAACACAGAGGGAACAATCTTCAAACATGAACTACACAGTTGACTCGATTTCCTCAAGTATAAAAATTTCTTCTTGGGGAGGGGGGTGGGAGGGATGCAGTAACAGGGTGATGGACATGAAGGAGGGCAAGTGATGTAACGAACACTGGGTATTATATAAGACTGACGAATCACTGAACTCTACCTCGGAAACTAAGAATACTCTATATGTTAATTAATTGAATTTAAATTTTAGAAAATCTTTCTTTACAATGTTACCATAAGAAGTAAATAGCTTATTTGTTAAATAACATGGGGGGTTTTTTTCCTGTCATTTTCTTGAGCTCTTACTATATGAAAGACTCTATAGAGTTGTTGTTGTTCCTAATTAATTGATTTATTTATTGAATACAATTGAAGTACAGTTGTCGTACAGTATCATATTAGTTTTAGATGTACAGCATAGTGGTTCAACGATTCTATACATTATGCAATGCTCACTATGGTAAGTGTAGTTACCATCTGTCACCATACAAAGTTATGATGCTATTACAGACTATATTCCCTATGCTGTACTTTTCCTCCCATGACTTACTCTATTTCATAACTGGGAAGTTTGTACCTTTATTGTTGTTTTAATGTATTTGCCACTTTAAGTCACAATTATCTCTGTATTACAGACAAGAAAACTGAGGCTTAAGAGAGTTTAACTGAAATAAAATTGTAAAAGTTTTGGCACATAGTGGGCATTGAATAAATGTCAACTACTACTGCTTCCAGAAAAAGCCTAATTTCAAATATGTTGTGTTATTCCCTCTTAAAGAGATGATATGCTGAGGGTGGTGGAAGGTACTGCTTCAGGCCAGACACGTGTCACGGCATTTCTCTCCACGTGTTTAAGTCTTCTTTTCCTTCCACCAGAAAAGTTGTATTCATTCTTCACACAAACTGAGGCACCTGTTAGCTTTATTCTGAGCTGTTTGATGAGTTTGTGGCCATTTTTTTTTTAATTTTATTTGTTTATTTGAGAGAGAGAGAGAGAGAGAGATAGCAGTGCTACCTCAAGGGGGAGGGTGGGGAGTAGAGGGAGAAGCAGGCTCCTGGCTGAGCAGGGTGCCTGACGCAAGGCTCGATTCCAGGACCCCGGGATCTAGACCTGAGCTGAAAGCAGACGCTTAACTAACTGAGCCCCCCAAGGCCCCGAGTTTGCAGCTATTATTAATGGAAGTTTCAGTGATGCTTTCTATTGGCCATTGTTGCTATAGAACAAAGATAGAATGTGGATCTGGAGTCCACCTGTCTTATGGAACTCTTACTAGTTCTGTTGGTCTCATAACGGAGATCTTTAAAAAACAAAACAAAACAAAACAATCCTTGCATGTCATTTCTATCCCTCGTCTTATTGTATTGTCCAGAAACTCCAGAATAAATATTGAATTGTAGCTCTGACAGTGGGCATCCTTTTTGTTTTCCTGTCTTTACCTTAATAATTCTTTGGCAGATGCCCTTTGTCCAGGTCACTCAGGTCTCCTGACTTTGTTGCTGTTCGCTGTTTGTTTCCACCAGGAGTGCATGTTGAATTTTGTCAATTGCTTTTTCAGCACCTGTTGACAGGATCAGGACTTTTTTCTTTAAACCCCATTAACTAGATTCCTTTGCATTGCCTCAGCCTTGTGCACTCGGCTTGGCCATAGCTTATTATTTTATTAACCCATTGCTTGGTTGAATTTATTGTTGGTGTTTTTTTTTTTTTTTTTAGAAATTTACTAATTAGGTGCATAAATAAGATATTCCTACTGGTTTATTTTTGCGCACCCCCCCCTTCTCTGTCTTTATTAGCAGGATATGTTAACCTTCTAGAAATATTTTATAAGCATCCCACTTTCTCTATGCACTGAATACTGTATGTAACATGGGGATATCTACATTTCTGAAGATTAGGTAAATTCTTTGGATAAAACTGTACAGTCTCCAACTTTTTGGTGGGCTGATTGTGGATCACAATTTCAAGGTTGGTTTTTTGTTTTGTTTTCTTTTGTTTTTATTTTTTGCCTTTTTATGAGGGTTTTACATTTCCCAGGTGATCACCCACCTCATCCAGGATTTCAAATGTATATAACATAAAATGTAACATAAAATTCCACATAGTATGTTTGCTAGGACTGGCATAACTACTACAAACTCGGTGCCTTAAACAACAGAAATTTACTCTCTCACAATTCTGGAGACTAGAGTCCAAAATCAAGGTGTTCCTTGGAACCCCTTAGAACTTCTCTAAGGAGTTCCTTCCCAACCCTTCCAAATTCCTCTGATATCTGGTCAAGATCTGCAGATCTGGCATTGGGGAGGTGGCTGCCTTATTTGGGATCAAGACAAACACCTACTGCTCCTTGTGTTTCCTGCAGGACCCCACCTATGGCTATAGAAGAGCCCTGAAGAAAGCCTGAGGAAGAATTGGTTCTACTTCTCTATCTGGCCCCCAGTGCTTGCAGGCAATCCTTTGGGTTCCTTGGCTCATACACACATCACTGCCATCTCCCTGTCCATTTTTTACATGGTGTTGTGGGTAGGAGGAGGGCCAAGTTTCCTTTTTTAAAGGTACCTCTGAGAGCTGCTTAGTGTGGATTTGAATATGTAAAGCACTTGTTATTTTGCAAAGTCTTTGTTTGTTTTTAAAGATTTATTTATTTATTTATTTATTGGGGGGGGGCAGAGGGAGGGAGGGGGAATCTCCAGCAGACTCTCCAGCTGAGTGAGCTTGACCAGGGCTTGAGATCATGACTCAAGCTGAAAACAAGAGTTGTATGGCCCATCACCCACCCAGGAGCCTCTCATTTGCAAAGTTTTAAAATTGCAATTCTGATGTCTTCCTTAACCTAGGAATAATTTTGTTAAATTTATCTTATATTTAATTTTATATTGTTAAATTTCCCAACACCTTGGTTTTTCTTTCTGTCTCCTCATTTGCTTTTATTGCTCATTTCTAACTTTACTACACTCGTTTATTGATTGTGGCCTGTGTGATTTCCACTTTGGGGGTAAAAAGAGTTCCATATCTGTCTGTCAGACCGAGCACGATAATTATGATAGTCTAGACATCTGTAGTCTTGCTTGTTTAACTAATTTACCCAGTAAGAAATATGTCGGTAATGGAGCAAAAGAGTAACTATGTAAAATAAGTCAGAAAAAGACAAATACCATATGATTTTGCTCATATGTGGAATTTTAAAAACAAAACAAAGGAAACAATGGAAAAAAAACAGAAACAAACAAAAACAAGGACTCTTAACCATAGACAACAGATAGTTACTGAAGGGGAGGGGAAGGGGACAAATAGGTAAAGGGAATTAAGAGTACTCTTATAATGAGCACTCCGTATTGTATAGAATTGTTGAATCAGTATTTGGACACCTGAAATTAATATGACACTGTATGTTAACTAACCGGAAATAAGAGAAAGAAAGAGAGAGAGAGAGAGAGAGAGAAAGGAAGAAAGAAAACAAAAAGAGAAAAGAAAGAGATAGCAGTTGAATACAGTAACAATAACTACAAAAGAAATATAAAAGAATAGAAGATTGCCTTCAAAATAACATCAAAACCTACAGATATTAGGGTTCTACTTAACAAAATATGGATGAGGAGAGTATAAAGTTTCAACTTCCCTCAAATTCATCTATAAACTCAATGTGATTACAGCCAAAACTCTAACACATTTTAAAGGGATTCGACATAGTTCTAAAAATTTACTTGGAAAATTAGAGGGCCAGGCGTAGCTAGGACAGTTCTGAAGATGAGCATCAAACAGAGATTTGTCATATCAGATATAACTTCCTAAATAAAAAAAAAAAAGAAAGATTAATAAAAAAAAAGAAAAGAAAAGAAAGAAAGATATTGGTTTCTCAAAATAATTAGGGTTTGTCTATTTTTTTCATATTCTTAATTATTTTAGCTTTTTATTTCCAAATTCATGTGACTAGGCATATATAGATCCATGACATTAAACATATTCCTGATCAATTGTGCCTTATATCAGCATTATAGGAGGCCTGATGGCCCACAGGACCTAAGCACTAACTGTAAACAGGTGTGTGGGTCCATGGTCAGCTCTGTCACCAACACTGTGCTGGAGGCCATTCCATCACCTCTGTAGGCATCAGTACCTCATTTATGAAATGGAGATCATGGGCACTGTCACTACCTGGTGGGGGGTGGGGCAGCTAGCTTCTGGCTTGTGGTAAATTCTCAAAGAACCGTTTTCTAACATGGTAACAATGACAATGATGACCCACAACCTAAGAAAGGTCCCTACATTTTCTAATGGTTAAAAAAAATTGAGTAACATTTTGTGATGCATGAAAATTCTATGAAACCAAAATTTCAGTGTCCATAAACAAAATTGTACTAGAACAGCCAGCCGCTCATCCTCTTAGGCATTGCCTATGGCTACTTTCGCACTATCATGCAGAATGGAGTACAAGAGAGAGTACTTAACCCCCAAAGCCTAAAATATTTACTCTCTGGTCCTTTATGAAAGAAGCTTGCCAACCTCTGCTTCAGGCCATTCACCCTACCCCACAAATCTTTAAGACTTTATGATCATATTATCCTTCTCCTTACTAGTGAAGGAGTATGATCTGGTTCCATGCTACTACTTTGCCCTCCTTTACCCCTTTCTTTTCAATCCTATAAGTCACATGATATAACAACACAAAATTTTTCATCATGTCCAGAAAATAAAGTGTCAGTCACATTTATCAGTCTTTGTTTAATAATAGTCCCTTCCACCTAGAATTCTCTTCTTCCTTCTGAATATGAAAATCTCTACTCAAGAACCCAATTTGCTTTTATTTTACATACAATAAAGTGAACAGATTTAACTATACAGATTGATGAGGTTTGCAGATATACACAGTGTGTAACCAACACCCAAATTAAGACATGGATCATTCCTCACCAATGCAGAAAGTTCCCTCTGTAACCACTCTTCTGATAACAATCTCTTTTGATTAGTTTTTTTTAATCTCTTCTTAAATTTTCCATAAATGAAATCAGACAATATGTGCTATTTTTGTATCTGGCTTCTTTAGCTCAGCATATTTATGAGACTCACCTGTGTTGTGTTTATCACTTTGCCCTGCTGTCTAGTATTCCACTGTATGAGTAAACTACTATTTGTTTATTCCATTCTTGTTAATGGCCACTTGGGTTGTTTCTGTCTTGAGGCTATTATGAATGAAGTGTCTATGAACATTTTTCTACAAGTCTTTTTGTGGACATAGTCTTTGTAGTTCTTAGGAATGGCTGGGTCCTCAGCTCTGTGTTTGTTTAACCTTGTAAAGAACTGCCAAGTAGGGGAGCCTGGGTGGCTCAGTGGGTTAAAGTCTCTGCCTTGGGCTCGGGTCATGATCCCAGGGTCCTGTGATCAAGCCCTGCGTCAGGCTCTCTGCTCAGCAGGGAGCCTGCTTCCTCCTCTCTCTGCCCGTCTCTCTGCCTACTTGTGATCTCTGTCTGTCAAATGAATAAATAAAAATCTTTAAAAAAAAAAAAAAAAGGAACTGCCAAGTGGTTTTCCATGGTAGCACACCATCTTACAGCCTCTCCAGCAATGTAGGAGAGGTCTGGTTGCTTTACATCCTTATCAACATTTGGTATTTTCACTCTTAATAAGTGTAAGATATATCTCATTGTGGTTTTTTTATTTGCATTTCCCTGATGACTAATGATGTTTGGCACCTTTTCCTGAGCCTATTGGCTATGTGTGTATATTTTTGTGTGACATATTCGTTCAAGTCTTTTGCCCATTTTTCAATTGGGTCATTTGTCATATTGTTGATCTACAAGGTTACATATTCTAAATCAAGTCCTGCAAATATTTTCCCTGCAAAATTTTTCTCAGATGCAGTTTCTCTTTACATTTTCTTAGCAATGTCTTTTGATGAGCAGAAGATTTTAGAACTTATTATTCTTTTCCATTGATCTATTTGTTCTATTTACACCCATGCTATACTGTCTTAATTGCTATAGCTTTACATCTTTTGTTCTTTTTTTCAAGACTATCATAAATCATTTGCATTTTCATAAACATTTTTACAATCATCTTATCAACATCTAAAAAAAAGTTAAATTAAATTAAAAGAAGCTCCCGCCAACGTGCTATTCTGACGGCAGAGTGGAGGATTACCCTGTGCCCCACAAAATGGAGCTTGAGGCTATGAGCAGATCCACCGGCCCAGGAAAGCCAGCTGTCTTCCCACATCTGACCACAGTGCAGTTGGCCACTGGCATGTGCTTCACCACCTGGTCCTTTGTTTATGAGGTTACCTCTACCAGGTACACCTGGGATTTCTACAAAGACCAGCTGATCTTGGTGACCTTGTTCTTCTTGGGCTTTGGAGCCCTCTTCCTGCTGCTCTGGATTGGCATTTATAGATGAGGCGCCAACAGTTCCAAATGGGTGGCTTCACCGAACCCCTGCTTTTTTAAATGACTCTTTTTAGAGAGTCTATTTATTTATTTGAGATAGAGAGAACACAAGCTGGGGAGAGGGAACGGCAGACTCCCTGCCAAGCAAGGAGTTTGACACAGGGCTCTATCCCAGGACCCTGAGGTCATGACCTGAGTGGAAGGCAGATGCTTAACTGACTGAGCCACCCAGGCAACTCTTAAATTAATTTTGTAACTGTTGTTGGAGATGTCGCACCTGCTGCTCACAGTAAAGGCAGATGTGTGACTATGAAAAAATTAAAACTAACACTAAAAAATAAGAAAACTAAAGATCCTGGTGGATTTTGGTTAGATTTCACTGAATCAATAAATCAATTTGGAGATAATTGATATCTTTTTTAAGAAAATTGAGTCTTCTGGTCAAAAATATGGTTATCCTTCGACTCATTTATGTCCTCATTAATGTCTCTCTGCAATGCTCATTTAGGTCTTAGTATGGAGTAAGGAGTATAATTTAATTTTATTGTTTTATTTTTGTTACTGTCAGTATATAGAAATACATTTCTCAGGGGTGCCTGTGTCCCTCAGTCTGTTAAGTGTCTGCCTTCAGCTCAGATCATGATCCCAGGGTCCCAGAATAGAGCCCAGGGTCAGGCTCCCTGCTCAACAGGCAATCTACTTGTCCCTCTGCCCCTCCCCCTCACTTGTGCTCTCTTGCTCTCTCTCAAATAAATACATAAAATCTTTTAAAAATTTTAAAAAAGAATAAATTTTTCATATTGACTTTATATCCTACAACTTTAAATTTACTTCTTAGTTCTAACAGTTATTTTGTAGAGTCTTATGGATTTTCTGTATAATTATGTCAAAGTTTAAATGTCGCCTTTTTTTGAACCTTCCTATGACTTTCCTGGACAGAATTTGTTATCCACCTCTCCATGAAATCCCACAATGCTTTGTTGGTATCCATACCTCCATCATGACCATTATTATCAATGTTGTAATCGCCTGTTTACCTATTGTGCTCTCAGTAAGAAATGAATCATTTTTTCATTTCATGTTTTCACTCCCTGACATATTTGGGTAATGAGTGAATGAATGAATATATATTTGAGCTTTCTGGAATTATTTATTCCAAATAAATACTCCAAATATTGCTTACTCCAAATAGTATTTCTGGCCCTATTGGTATGCCTTCTACATGTCTCATTTTAAAACCAAACAGCGGCAGACAACTGGGTGGCTCAGTCAGTTAAGCATGTGCCTTTGACTCAGGTCATGATCCCAGGGTCCTGGGATCGAGTCTCACACAGGGCTACCTACTCAGCGGGAAATCTGCTTCTCCCTCTGCCCCTACCCCGCACCCGTGCACTTGCTCACTCTCCTCATGAACATGCAAACATAAATAAATAAAAGCTAAACTCAAAAACAAGAAAAAAATCAAAGAGTGAACCACAGAGTTGAAATTTCTGTCCAGTAACAGCACAGA
Source organism: Enhydra lutris kenyoni (assembly GCF_002288905.1). Lineage (NCBI taxonomy): Eukaryota > Metazoa > Chordata > Mammalia > Carnivora > Mustelidae > Enhydra > Enhydra lutris. The sequence continues at coordinate 11,794,100 of NW_019154125.1, forward strand.
AGTAAACATGATTGATGCTCCCTGAAAGGTAGGAGCTTGGAAAACTTCATACTGTGTATATTGTTAACTTAATACTGTTACAAGTATGTGACCCCTACTCAAATATCACACCTCTCCTTTCCTTCTTTTCTCAAAAATAGCTAGAACAATGTAACAGTATATTTTAAAGAGAATCTGGGACTCTCCGTGTTACAATGTTGTATCCTTAGGGGGATAAAGTGCAGAATCAGGAGAGGAAGATAATCCAGGGAGTACAGAAAGCATTGGCAAAGTGAAAGAACCCCCAGTCTCCCCACTACAGGACCTTGGAGAGCTTACTCCTTGAACCTGGTCTTTCTCAGATCTACCACACATCTGGGACCAATTGATCTAAAGGACTTCCTGCTCTGAAATTCTCCTAATGCTTATGGCTTGGATAGAAAAGCCTTCCATATTGCTAACCAGTGTTGATAATGCAGTACTATTTGCACTCCTATCTGCATGGTCAACAAATCAACTTATTATTTAACAAATGTTTCGTGTATTCCTACAATGTAAGATTCCTTCCTTAGTGAGCACGTACTCCCTAGTGACAAGGCAAATGAGAGACAATCTGCACCCTTATGGGATGTAAAAGCCCTAGTTAATGTAGTGAAGGCTTCTCATTCCCATCCAAGGAGAACGCTTCCAGTTTCCTTCCTTGCAGGAAGCTAAGAGAAGTGAGTGTGCAGCTAACATCAAGTGTGGCTCATGTTTTCACACACTCTCCTCCCTTCCCCATTTCCCCGAACATAAGTTTGTACCTATAAACAGAAAGTTTCACCAGGATCCTCATATCCTATATATAACCAGCTCAAAGGCCAGCTCTTAATCCATCAAGCATTTGATGGAAAGAAAACAGGAAGGAAAAAAGGAAGTATCCTCTGCCCTCACGAAGCTTCTCAGCCAGCCTTTCCAAGTTTTCAAGCCTCACTGAGAAGATGTTTGTTATGGTTGAGTATGGCAGAGTTGAACCCACCTTGACCAACTGGATAGAGCCAGAAGATCATGACAGCATGGAGGATATTCTAGAGATGCATGTTTTGAGGGTGTAGTTCCAGAACTCTCTGGGAGAAGCTGAGGTTAGGATTCCTACCCAGAGTTTCCCATCTGTGGTTCTGCAGTCAGTTTAGAGAGTTGTGATCAGAATTCTTTTAATCAAACACATATTGAAGTGGATAAGAATAAATTATGTTTCATGAAACTTTGTTTCAGTTGAGAGCGTGTGTGTGTGTGTGTGTGTGTGTGTGTGTATTCTATATCCTGGCTTGTATATAAAATCTATTCCAGCTGTGGGTCTCAGGCAAAAGGCATGCCATTCTCCACCACAGACAACCAGTTCTTTTCATTTAAGAGCAAAACAGACCATGAAAGGCATAATATCTCCAAGAGGATAGAAATAGGGGAATTGGTTTTTCTCAGGGAGGAGGTGGAGGAAGGGTAACCTTGCCTTTCTAGTAGTTACTGGGAGAGCTGGGGGGTAGGTAAGCTTCAATCACGAGGAAAGCCACAATTAGCTTATCTCCCTGATAAGTCAGGCACTTCCCTCTGAGAATCCACCCTTTAACACCTTCTTTGGTGAACCAGAATTTTAAAAAACTAAGGACATCATTTTTTTTTTTTTTTTATGTTTCTTGATTATATCTTTCTCTTCTGGTTTGCCTTAGATCCAAGAACAGCAGAAAATGTATTTTGTTTTGTTTGTTTGGTTTTTTAAGGTTTTATTTATTTGTTTGACAGAAAGAGAGTACAGGAGAGCATCAACAAGGGGAGCAGCAGGCAGAGGGTGAGGGAGAAGCAGACTCCCCGTTGAGCAAGAAGCCAAATGTAGGGCTTGATCCGAGGACCTTGGGATCATGACCTGAGCTGAAGACAGTCACCCAATCAAGTGAGCGACCCAGGAGCCCCAAGAAAATTTATTTTGTGGGTGTTTTTTAGCACCTACACTATTCAGGGGCCAGACATTCAAATCTTGGTTCTGCTGCTTACAAGCTATGTAATCCAGCACAAGTGACTAACTTCTCTCTGCCTCAGTTTCCATTGTAAATGGAGATAACTATGTTGTAGAGATCAAATAAGAGTATATGAAATGTATTTAAATATATGAAAAGAAGCACCAGAAGCACCCTTGATTATTACCCATCCTGACACTGCCCTAGCAGTGAAATGTTCCTCTCTGGTCTAATGGAGCTGTGTTCCACTTGGGAAATTCGAAGATATGCTTCTAGCCAACATATTTTGGACAGCATGGTGATATAAGGAGAAGAATATGGCCTCCAGAGCCTAGACCGGGGCTCGAACTCTTAGCCTATTTATTGCCTCACCAAGTGACTTTGTAATTTAATTAACATCTGGCTCCCACCCCTCTCTAAAATGAGTATCTAATACTCACTGGGTAGGAGACAATGGAACGACCTGTTAATTTTCTCCTTTACCCTTTATAACAACTTCCTAGGAAGACGAATGGTAATCCTAGTTCCAGGGCCCCTCGCTATGCTTTCCAGAAATTCTTGGTGATTATTTCCAAGTCAACTTATAGTACAAGGCAAAGGGTGCCTGTATAATAAACTATATTCCAGATGCAAAGAACAAATTGTCATTCCCACAGGAATTGCCCTATCCTCATGGAATGTTTTTCTTAATAAAATTATTTAAAAGGCTAAAAATAGGGGCGCCTGGGTGGCTCAGTGGGTTAAAGCCTCTGCTTTCGGCTCAGGTCATGATCCCAGGGTCCTGGGATCGAGCCTCGCATTGGTCTCTCTGCTCAGCAGGGAGCTTGCTTCTTCCTCTCTCTCTGCTTGCCTCTCTGCCTACTTGTGATCTCTGTCTGTCAAATAAATAAATTTTTTTAAAAAGGCTAAAAATAAAGATTTTTAAAGAGTCATAATTCTCTTTAATAAACAAAGCAAATGAGAAAAGAGGAAAAAGAGAGAGAAAGAGAAATCAAGAAACAAACTCTTAACTAGAGAGAACAAACTGATAGTGGGGGTGGTTGGGTGACATTGGTGATGGGGATTAAGGAGGGCACTTGTTGTGGACACCAGGTGTTGTATAGAAGTGTAGAATCACTATATTGTACACCTGAGACTAATATAACACTGTACGTTAACTAACTGGAATTTAAAGAAAAACGTGATTTTAAAAAGGGTCAGAATTCCCCTTCTTACCACAACTATTTCTGTTGTTAGCTATTACTTTGCAGTCTTTGTCTACATGCAGATACGGTTTCTCCTAGTTTCTGTCACATAATAAACTATTCACACTCTACTTTCCTATGTGACATTGCTCATTTATCAGCAGAGTTCTCACATTATCCCATAAAGTAGCTCCAGAATTGACCACCATGTGGAAGTTTTATAACATCGGATATGAACATTGTATTCAAGTTTATGCTATAACAAGTCTCTTTATTTTTTTTTAAGATTTTATTTATTTGACAGAGAGAGAGATCACAAGGAGGCAGAGAGGCAGGCAGACAGAGAGAGAGGGGAAGCAGGCTCCCTGCTGAGCAGAAAGCCCATGCGGTCTCAATCCTGGGACCCTGGGATCATGACCTGAGCCCAAGGCAGAGGCTTTAACCCACTGAGCCACCCAGGGGCCCCAACAAGTCTCTTTATGAGCACAGATTTACTCTTGTGCACTTTTCTCTTTGTAGATTATATTCTTCGGAAAAATTATGAAGGCTTTGATGTTTTACATTTATAATGCATTCCCCCTTAAAAATGAAAATGGCCCCTTTGTTAACAAATGATAGATTCTTCATCTAATGTGGCCAAGAATTTGATCTGGGAGCTGATTTCATACTTGGAGAAATTGGGGTATAAGCACATTCAGACAGACCAGCCACTTATGCAAGCACCCATCTCATTTAAATGACCAGGGAAAGCAATGCTGTGTGTCTCAGCAGTGGAGTCTCATGGAACATCACCAAGCATTTCGGGAGACAAAAATCACCCTGCACTTAATGAAGTCTACCACAGAAGGAAAGACATGGGGGAGGGAGAACAGGAAGACAGTTAGGACAAATAATCTGTTGCACATACACTGTGTGTAGCAAGAGCAAATTGAAAAGGAGCTCAGCATGCTTGAAGAGGTAGGATGTAAACCTGTCCTAAATGGGTATTATGTCCTATCGAAGTCTATTGTTTCATGGAGCCCAGGCCTAACAATGTCCCATTGTGGCAAATGCAAAGACAAGCTGGTTAAATCCCAGTTTTCCCTTCATTTTCAGTCTCCAGGACTGTAACCCTGAGGACGGGACTGCTCTCCCTGCCTGGGCTGCCTCCCCTGCTGGCGTGTAAGTAAGGATGGTTTACAAGCGCCTGGATCTGATTTGAGGGCGTTAAAAATCTTTCGACCTTGCTCTGACTTTTATTAAGTGTAAAGACTATAGCATATATTTCTGGAGAGATGACATGGGAAAAACTATGCCTGGAATTGCCAACCTAGAGCCCATGGCTTATCTACAGAGCCACCTTTGGAATTATTAAGAGTGTTTCACACAGACGGAAGATGCTTTGACGAGTTTTATGCTAATTAGTGGGTGATTTAATATTTTTATTTTAAAAGGAATTTAAAGACGAACTTAAATTGCAAGGAAGTGTTTTGCTTTAAAGAAGCCTGGAAGGGATGTAAATGCTAAGTGGATTTTAAAATCCCAGGACTAAAACAACACTGTATGGCTACCAAGTGCTCTCGCTGCAGACACATTTCTAGGTCACATGACATCTTTGTATTGCCACTGACTGCACAAGGACAGGAGAACCAGCCACCTGGGAATGGTTAATCGGCCCTGGGATCTTGGAAATTTGCCTGGAAATCATCTACTTCGTATCTCAACTTCTAGATGGAGAAGGATGTGCCTTTTTATGTGGAGGGAAGTTTTACGTTGGTTGTTGATGGTTTCCACAGAGAAGCAAAGAAATGAAAACCCAGATATGTCCAAGAAGGGAAATGGTGTCATTGCCAGGGTGTTCTGTGGCCGTGCCCTCTGCTCTTTCCTCCCTACCCGAGTCAGAGGATCTTGCTATGGACCGACCTTGGTACAAGACCCAAGATTAGAATGCCTGTTGGACTTGAGGCTTCACAGAAAGAAGAGTCTTGGGTCTTGGGGTCTCCTGGGCTGATTCCTTTGAAAAGGAATGAGTTGCAGAAATGTTTCTCCAACTCATTTCTATATAGGTTTCTATACCAGGATATATAGTCTATATCTATACTATATAGTTTCTATACCAGTTTGGGGAGCCTGTGAAGTATAATTGGAAGAAAATCATCCCAGCACTGACACTCCCCCTTTTTGGGTGACCAATGGACTGACTGCTCAACCTCTCTGTTGTACCCCTTCCTCCATCTATAATATGAAGGTGTAGTTATCCTATTATCCTCACCAGGATATTGTTGAGGAGCAAAGAGATCTAGTGCAGTTGAAAGTGCTATATACAAGTAAGTTATTTGTATTTTGTGTTGATAACAAACATTTAGGGATGGTCCTTGAGCTTGGTCCTTGAGCTTACACTCATGGCACTCTTCTTCCAGGATCTATTAGTAACAAGTGGACCTCTCCTTAACAACCCCTCCTTTTATACACTGACTACTTGAGAGTTGAGAACTACTTTGCATATTTGCTAAAGTTGTATTTCTTCCTTTCCTCTGTGGGGATTGCGGTGTTGGGAGACCTACTGATATACCTACTCAGATCTAGTGGGAGCCCATTAGGATTCAGCTCTGTGGAAAAGGTGGAAATAGGCAAAGGGAGGTAAAGTACAAACCATAATACATATTTCTCCTACCAGAACCATTTAATCAAATCTAATTTTTTTTTTTTTTTTGGTGAAAAAATTTATATTTAGATTTAGCTGGCTGGACTCAGTTTCTCTGTTAGATGATCCCAATTTATTGTCCACATCCAAACCATCATAGTCAGGAGCCAGTCAAACATATGCCTTCTCTCCATCATGCCTGATCAGGGTGTTGACCTTGGCCACCTCAATAGGGCTTTTTCACAGCCTATTTGATCTGGTGCTTGTTGGCCTTGACATCCACAATGAACACAAGTGTGTTCTTGTCTTCTATTTTCTTTATGGTTGACTGGGTGGTCAGGGAGAACTTGATGATGGCATAGTGGTCAAGCTTGTTTCTCCTGGGACATTCTCTCAAGGATATGTGGGGTGGCTTCAGAGACACAGTGTCTTGGGCTGTAAGAAGGTAGGTGACGTGTGGATCTTCTCTTTTCTGTGCTGTAGATGCCTTTCAGCACAGCTTTCTTGGCCTTCAAAGCTTTTGCTTTGGCTTCAGCTTTGGGAGGGGTAGGGCCTTCGTCTTCACCTTCAGTGCCATCTTTGTGAAAGCGATTTCTGATCAAACCTAACTTGGGTGAACAAGACTTGGGTGCCATATTCTAAATCGTTTTATGATCTTCTTAATTTAAAATGCCTCTTTTCTATGTGTCTAACACAATATGTGTTTTTAAGATGTTATGGGTCCCAATTCTTTAGATCTTTAGCCAATACCCTGATTCATTAAAGTGCTATCCTTCTTCCTCTCTGATTGTGAACAAACAGAAATATGTGTGCTATCTAGGTAAACACTGCATTCCCTTCACCAGCCTCAGTGAATACTTAGGTGGTAGGGCGACTGAATGTCACGTGGAAACTTCGTCATGATATAGTAAAAAATAATAAGGTAAATTATAATCCTTCCATATGAATCCAATGAGCTCTGTTTCCCCATCTGAGAAATGAGGACTTTGGATTAGATAATTCTATCCAGTTCAAAAATGGAGTAAACAATATCCTTTCACTAGGGGATTTTCTCTTCTCTTTCTGCCCCCACCCACCCTTTCCTCCTCCTCTCCCCAGAGTTTAGTAAATAGTCAACCCATCCATAGGGGCAGTGAGTGGAGGGAGGGAGAAGTCCTCTTGGATTCCTCTGGTCTACTCAACCCTTGCCCCCTTCTCCAATATTCATCAGTGGGAAAACCGAAGATTTCTCTGGGTGGGTTTAATTCAGGTCAGCAATTATATGGGAATTGACTCATAAAACAAAATCTGTGCTAGGCTCTGGGAATGCAAGGTAAGTGACTGAGTGCCTGTCTTTTAAGCTCTTTCCATCTCCTTGGGGGAGAATGTCAGAGTAACAGAACTTTAACATAATGAAGTCAGGGCTCTGAAAGCATGTGCTCAGGTAGGGAGGAGTATGCAGATTTGTGCGATTTCATGGCTAGCTTATACCAAATGGAGTAAAGTGTTGGAATTCTAAGAACTATTGAGCTACTTTCTCAACCTTCTAATATAATCAGATTTCTTTCTTTTGGAGGTGAGAGACCAGTGGCCAGAGATCCAGGTCTCCATTAACCTTCACACAATAGGGCTGATAAAGCCCCCTCTTCAAACAATGTCTTGGCAATCACTTTATCAGATGTAATTACATTTTCTAATCTTACAGTGACTTCCTTACAGGTACTGAGGGACTCAGGTTAAGGATCTTCCCAAAGGTTATCTGTTTGGGTTCTGTCCAGTTTAAGGCTGCAGTTCTAAGCTTTATTAAGCATTGTCCTGCTCTACAGGTGGTGTCCCAGCAGAGCAATCCTCTAAACCTGGACAAATTGACCCCCAGTGCTAAGGGCCATCTAATCAACAGCTATCTCTGAACAATGTCATCTATGCGCCACCCATGCCCCTCCTTTTTGCTTGCGGAGCCTGTGACTGATTCATCTCAAAGGCATTTGGTGAAATTCGGACTGAGGAGGTACCTGGTTCATTGAGTGTGATCACCTGAGCTATTTTCACCTCACAGGTGAGATCTGGATTATACATGAGGCTCATGGCTGCTAGACCCAAATATTTCACATACTAGGAAGCTGTCAGTGTGGATGATGTGATTGAGACAAGCAGCATTAAGACCTTCCCTGGTGTGAGATTGTTTTAAAAAAAAACAAAAAACAAAAAAAAAACCCGCAACAGGTAGATGAGTGGCCCAGTTTGGTTAAATGCTTGGTCATCATCCAACACTTCCTAATTGTGAGTTGATTAAAGAAAAGTGCTGGGGGGAGAGGCAGAGGAGGAAATAACATTAAATATCTTAAAGTTACCCAATTCTTCCTTTTGGTGAATTCCTTTCTTTTTGTGGAAATATTTTTCCTAGTAGTTTTGGTGTTATCCAGCTCTGCCCATGCTGCTGCTTAATACTGATTTCATTACCAGCCTCTTACCCTCTCCGTAGACAATAAAGAGACCGCACTATCCACCACATGTCAACCCACAAGGTGAAAAATCTCGCTCTTTCTCTATTCAAGTAAGAATTTAGGATATCCATTTGGTTCAATCCTACAAACTTGCAGGCCCATTCTTTGGAAATAGCTGTGAAATACCCTCATCCCTAACACATTGATTCCTCTCCTTATTCTCTCAGTCCTCATGCTTTACCTCTGCAAGTTATACCAAGTTCAGGAACAACCACTAAAATGCAGAACAGCAAATGTGTCACGATGAAAATGTTCTTCTGTATTTTTGTTGCAAATTTGTCCTTTCAGATGTGATACATGTTTCTGACATCCAGTTAATTTAAGTACTGTCAGATGAAAATGACAAGATGGAATGAATTAGTACCTGCTCTGATGTGATCAGGGAAGTCATGCCCACTGCAGTTTGGAAGGCTGGTGTCCTGTGAAAACCCGAAAAAAAAGCTCATCACGGCTCTGCTGCTAAGCCAGCTCTGAAAATCTTGAGTCACTGGACAGATCCGCAGCTTGAAATTTACCTTTTTTAAAATTATTCTAAAAGAGAGAGAGAGAGAGCATGAGCCAAGGGTTGGGGGCAGAAGGAGAAGAAGCAGCAGACTCCCCACCAAGCAGGGAGCCCACCTCAGGGCTAAATCCCAGGACACTGAGATCATGACATGAGCCAAAGGCAGACACTTAACCCACTGAGCCACCCAGGCACCCCTGAAATTTACCTTTTAATGAGGGAATGGGACCTGTGATGTCACTTCTAGGTCTAAAATGCTAAAATGTTCTGAAGATTGTATTGGTCAAACACAGATAGTCTGTAGTTACACAGGGACCTAAGCTTGGACAGGGTGCCTTTTTTTCTTGTGCCATCTTTAACTTATGGGAACTGTTTAGTCTAACGTATTTAAAGAGAGTGGTGCTACTAATGCCAAGATGAAGACTGTCAGCAAAAAACTAAATCTGGGGCCCCTGGGTGGCACAGTTGGTTAAACATTCAGTCTCAGTTTCTGCTCTGGTTGTGATCTCAGGGTCCCAGGATTGACCCAGTGCAGAGTCTGCTAAAGTTTCTTTCTCTTTCCCTCTGCCCCTTCCCACACCCACTTGTGCACTCTGTCTCTCAAATAAATAAATAAATCTTTAAAAAAAGAAAAAAACTAAATTTTTTTTTAAGATTTTATTTATTTATTTGACAGAGGGAGAGATCACAAGTAGGCAGGGAGGCAGGCAGAGAGAGAGAGGAAGGGAAGCAGGCTCCCCGCGGAGCAGAGACCCGATGTGGGGCTCGATCCCAGGACCCTGGGATCATGACCTGAGCCGAAGGCAGAGGCCCTAACCCGCTGAGCCACCCAGGCGCCCCAAAAAAAACTAAATTTTAACCACTTTTTTTTTTCTTTTAAAAGTAGACTTTAGGGGCACCTTGGTGGCTCAATGGGTGGGGCCTCTGCCTTTGGCTCAGGTCATGGTCTCAGGGTCCTGGGATCAAGCCCCACATCAGGCGCTCTGCTCAGCAGGGAGCCTGCTTCTCCCTTTCTCTCTCTGCCTGCCTCTCCGCCTCATTGTGATCTCTCTCTCTGTCAAATAAATAAATAAAATCTTCCAAAAAAAGTAGACTTTATTTTCCACAGAAGTTATAAGAAATAGAGCCAAGTAAAAAGAAGTAGAAAACAAAAGAAAGAAACTGGTAATTCCAATAACATTTTTGTGGTTTTTTCTTCTGGTACTCCTTCTCGTGGTGAATGTGTATATGTTCTTTTTTTTTTTTTTTTTTAATTGTGTTATGTTAGTCACTATAAAATACATCATTGCTTTTTGATACAGTGTTCCAAGATTCACTGTTTATGTTCAACACGCAATATTCAACGCAATAGGTGCCCTCCTTAATACTCACCACCAGGCTCACCCAACCCCCCACCTCTCTCCCCCTCTAAAACCCTCAGTTTGTTTCTCAGAGTCCACAGTCTCTCATAGTTCCTCTCCCCTTCCGATCTCCCCCAATTCACTTTTCCCTTCCTTCTCCTAATGTCCTCCATGTCATTCCTTATGTTCCACAAGTAAGTGAAACCATATGATAATTGACTTTCTCTGCTTCATGTATTTCACTCAGCCTAATCTCCTCTAGTCCCAACCATGTTGATGCAAATGTTCGGTATTCATCCTTTCTGATGGCTGAGTGATATTCCATTGGATATATGGACCACATTTTCTTTATCTATTCGTCTGTTGAAAGGCATCTCTTTCCACAGTTTGGCAATTGTGGATGTTGCTGCTATGAACATTGGGGTACAGAGGGACCTTCTTTTCACTACATCTGTATCTTTGGGGTAAATACCCAGTAGTGCAATTGTAGGGTCATAGGGAAGCTCTATTTTTATTTTTTGAGGAATCTCCACACTGTTTTCCAAAGTGGCTGCACCAACTTCATTCCCACCAACAGTGTAAGAGGGTTCCCCTTTCTCCATATCCTCTCCAACATTTATTGTTTCCTGCTTTGTTAATCTTTGCCATTTTAACTGGTGTAAGGTGGTATCTCAATATGGTTTTGATTTGAATTTCCCTGATGGCCAATGATGATGAACATTTTTTCATGTGTCTGTTAGCCATTTGTATGTCTTCATTGGAGAAGTGTCTGCTCAGGTCTTCTGCCCATTTTTTTTTACATGATTATCTGTTTTTTGGGTGTTCAGTTTGAGAAGTTCTTTATAGATCTTGGATATCAGCCCTTTGTCTGTAGTGTCATTTGCAAATATCTTCTCCCATTCCGTGGGTTGCCTCTTTGTTTTTTCGACTATTTCCTTTGCTGTGCAGAAGCTTTTTATCTTGCTGAAGTCCCAAAAGTTCATTTTCACTTTTGTTTCCTTTGCCTTTAGAGACGTGTCTTGAAAGAAGTTGCTGTGGCTGATGTCGAAGAGGTTACTGCCTATGTTCTTCTTTAGGATTTTGATGGATTCCTGTCTCATGTTGAGGTCTTTCATCCTTTTTTTTTTTTTAAGCTTTTTTATTTACTTATTCGACAGACAGAGATCACAAGTAGACAGAGAGGCAGGCAGAGAGAGAGGAGGAAACAGGCTTCCAGTGCTGAGCAGAGAGCCCGATGCGGGGCTTGATCCCAGGACCCTGGGATCATGACCTGAGCTGAAGGCAGAGGCTTAACCCACTGAGCCACCCAGGCACCCCTCTTTCATCCATTTTGAGTTTACCTTTGTGTATGTTATAAGAGAATGGTCAAGTTTCACTCTTCTATACATAGCTGTCCAATTATCCCAGAACGATTTATTGAAGAGACTGTATTTTTTCCATTGGATAATTTTTCCTGCTTTGTCGAAGATTATTTGACCATAGAGTTCAGGGTCCATATCTGGGCTCTCTACTCTGTTCCATCGGTCTATGTGTCTATTTTTGTGCCCCCATGCACAAAATATGTGTCTTGGTGATCACAGCTTTGTAATAAAACTTGAAATCAAGCAACATGATGCCCCCAGATTTGTTTTTCTTTTTCAATAGTTCCTTGGTAATTCGGGATCTTTTCTAGTTCCATACAAATTTTAGGATCATTTGTTCCAGCACTTTGAAAAATCCCACTGTTGTTCAACATAGTACTAGAATTCCTAGCAACAACAATCAGACAACAAAAAGAAATAAAATTTATTCAGATTGGCAAAGAAAAAGTCAAACTCTCTTTCTTCGCAGATGGTATGACACTTTATGTGGAAAATCCAAAAGACTCCACTCCCAAACCACTAGAACTCATACAGCAATTCAGTAATGTGGCAGAATACAAAATCAATGCACAGAAATCAGTTGCTTTCTTATACACTAACAATGAAACTGTAGAAAGGGCAATTAGAGAATCTATTCCATTTACGATAGCCCCCAAAACCGTAAGATACCTTGGAATAAACCTAACCAAAGAGGTAAAAGATCTATGCTTGAGGAACTACAGAACACTCACGAAAGAAATTGAAGAAGATACAAAAAGACGGGAAAACATTCCATGCTCATGGATCAGAAGAATAAACCTTGTTAAAATGTCTAAGCTCCCCAGAACAATCTATACTTTCAATGCCATCCCAATCAAAACACCAGCATTGGGGCACCTGGGTGGCTCAGTGGGTTAAAGCCTCTGCCTTCGGCTCAGGTCATGATCCCAGGGTCCTGGGATCGAGCCCCGCATCGGGCTCTCTGCTCAGCAGGGAGCCTGCTTCCCTTCCTCTCTCTCTCTCTCTGCCTGACTCTCTGCCTACTTGTAATCTCTGTCTGTCAAATAAATAAATAAATAAATAAATAAATCTTTTAAAAAAAAAAAAACACCAGCAGCATTTAACCACTTTTTAAGAGTTACATTTATTAAATTAACATTTGCTACCAAGTACCAGGTAAGTACTTCACAATGAATTGCTGTGTTACACCTCACACCAGCCTCTGGCTATTATCATATCCATACTTGAAATAAGGAAATTGGAGCACAGATAGGTTGGGAATGAACTTAGGGTCACACATTTGTAAATACCGGAGGTGGGATTGAAATGAATCCTGGCCTCAGGTTCTTTGCTATTATTCATGGTGTCTAAAATTCACTGCAATTTGAATGGGTCTCCTCTGTGAACACCAGGGATTGCATATAGCACTCAGTGTGTTATAAGAGACAGGGGATGGAACTGACCTAAAATTTTCCTTTATTGACATGAACTTGGGTTTTTGTTTAAATTTCCTTTATATATTTCCAAAGTAAAATCTATTAAGTTCCTGCACAAATCAGAAGACAATGTCAAAGATGCTTGTGGGGGAAGGAGAGTATGAGATATAACTAGATGGTTGAAGGCAATGATCAGTTTCAAGCTGCTTTAATTCACTAACTCTGTATTTATTGTACAAGCAGAATGGAGAGATCAAAGCCAATCTGTGTTCCTACATTTCGGGAGTGATCATTGTGATTGGTCAGTTCCTGAGTGCATGTTAACAACCTCTGCCTGTCTCCATTCCTCCCACTCCCAATAGCACCACAGACCCTGAAGACTGAGCACTCTGCCTCTCTGTAATACGTGGTGGGGTGGGTGGGGGTTGGGAGGCATTGAGTGTAAGCACACAAGCTGTACAAAGAATTCATAGAGGACACAGAAGTTCAAGAATGGAATGGCCTCCAGGCTCTCCAAAGTATCTCATTTTCAATCTTATTTTGTATTAGAGAACATGGTCTGGAATCACAGCCAACCAGAACTAAAAGACAAAGGCCATTTTCCATGAGGGAGGGCCCTTCTCCACCTAATGTCTTCCCTCCCATATTCTTACAAAATGATGACTTGCTGGCCCTCTAAGTGTGGACCTTCCCTTGAATTTCCCGTTGGCTGCCTTGCCCACAGCTAACACTGAACTCTCTGATAGCCTCCTCTTGTGAGTAAGCTGTGGACAAATTTCCAAAAGAAGTGGGTGGGAGAGGACATTCAGACCAAAGGAGCAAAGGCCAGGAGAGGAGCCAACATGCAAGGAGCTGACAAACACTGAGCAGAGGTTCTCCAAACTGGCTGCTGACCAGGTCAGCTGGGGAGCTTAGGGAGGATCTGATGTTCATGTTGCACATTGGATTAATAAATAGGACTGTAGGGTAAGGACACAGACATCTGTGATCTAGTGTGTAGCCACATTTGAGAACCAGTATCCTGGAGGGCAAAGAGTGAGCCCAAAGAAAGGCCAGGGGTGAACCTGAAGGCTGGCGCTGGAAAGTAGGTAGAGGAGGTAGTTTGAAGTCTTTCATGAATGTTCTACTTTTTAATGATGAGAGGAACATGCCCAGATGTTGGCGGTGGTGAATAAGGAATGGCAAGACAAGAGTGAAGCAGGAAAGACGGTGAAAAGGCTGCTGCCACATTGTCTGGCCAGGCCTAATTCCAGGTACAGTAAGGGTCCAGAGCACAGAGAAGGTGGGGTTGAGATAGTAGAAGAAGTGATATGGGAAGAGTCAAGGAGTGGAGACAGCTACATCATCAAAGGGGATAATGAAGAGTGGCTCATGACTATCCAAAGCAACCTCATCAGCTCCCACTACTGTTTTTAGGATGTGCTAGCTGGGACATGCTTACAAGAGCATCTTTTGGGCCCCTGCACTGTGTTGTCATGTGGGCCACAAGCGTCACTTGCTCCCCACATGTGAATAGATAGACTCAAAAGAGCAGGAGTTATCATCTCCAGGCCAGTAGGGACCCACATCTACATCTTAGGGCCCTGAACAGGTTCCATCAGCCTCATGGAAGAATCTATCAAGTGACCTTCTTCTCCAAATCAAAAGTTGGAACACATGAGCTTCCCATGAATTTGTATAATGCTTCAAGTATAATCTCTGAGACATGATTTGGATACCAAAATATTGAAATTTCTAGTTCCTTTTTACTTTTTATATGACTATAGAGTATTTAAAACAGGAGTATCCCAGAAAATCCTAGAGGTATAATCTCTATAATGATATACTGTATATATTACATACTTAGTAGAAAATCTTGAAGATATTAGCCAAAAATGAGGATATTAGCACAGAAGAGTAACAGGCTTTCTTATTCTTACAAATAAAATCAGAAGTAATACTCAATGGGAAGCCACCCAACTTAATTCAGCTCTTCTCTGTGCTAACTCTGCCATGTTTTTTTTAAATTATTGATTCAACTTTACAAAGTGAAAATGAGCATAAGTCTTCTAAAGTCTTTCATAACTCAAACCTATGCAAAGTTGTTTTGAGAGGAAGGAGGAACCAAAAAATAGAGTTTCCAGAAATGACAAAATAAAAAGAAAATCATTTTATTTATTATGTCTACAGAAAAATAGTAATTTGAATTATGAAATAAAAGTATGAGCAAGAGACCCAGCCCTACAATTGCGAATTTAAGTATGTATTTAGCATTTAATCCATTTGTAGATTTATTTCAGGGTACCAATAAATTATAGTGTCAAATAAAGACTGCTGAATGGAGCACTTGGTCCCTGCCTGGTAGTGCCCTCACACTTTCTAGGAGATCCCAGCAGCTCCTCTTTTCTGGCCCTCAGATGCCACTTCTGTTTAATGAGTCATTGTAATAAATAAATGGTTTTTCCACCCTGTTGCCCACTGGAACCACCTGCAGAGATTTTTAAATGTATCATGCCCCTAGAAATTTCCAAAACTGTTAAATTGGACTCTGGTAAATGGGTCCTTGACCTCAATAGCTTTAAAAGCTCTCCAACTGAGTCCAATGCATTGCCAGAGTTGAGAATTTCGAGAGGAGTGACATGATCTCTATGTTTTCTGTCATAAACTGGGCTCCTGGAGCACCTGGGTGGCTCACTTGGTTAGGCGTTTGACTCTTGATTTTGGCTCAAGTCATGATCTCAGGGTCACGGGTTGGAGCTCCCCGTTGGGCTCCACACTCAGTGTGGAGTCTGCTTGTCCCTCTCTCCCTGATCCTCCTCCAGCTCTCTCTCTCTCTCAAATGAAAAAATAAAATCTTTAGGAAAAAAATTAAGTAGGTTTCTATTTCATGGGGCACTTTTCCCTCAGACTCTCAATCCAAAAAGAAAACTCAGACTAGCACAAGCTTCCTTTTGTTTTCAGCTGTGAGATATACACATGCAAAGACACAAAACATAGAGGTCAAGACCAATATTTTAAAAGGGGAAATGCTTTCAGACTCTAAGTATGACCCTTAACATCATGATGGCTTGATTTGTTTTAAAGAGAAATTCTAAATTACTTCTAAAAGGTATCTGGTGTTTTCAGGTGCACTGTAAGGTCTTCAGGTGTGCAAAAAGAAAATGAAAATTGGACAGAGCCTCTGGCCAAGGACAAGCACTGTGCTGTAAGGCCAGCACTCACATGGGAAACTGGCTCTCCTTGGTGGTGGCGGTCTTGCTACTAACCTTTATGCCAGTGGAGTGAGCAGTTTCTCTAAATACAATAGAACCTCTGCCACTTTGAAGATAAGCTCACACAGGCTGCTTAAAACAATAATTCTGTACTTTCTTTCCTGTTTCTAGATTTATTTTAAGTATTCATATAAAATGTCAGAGCAGCTGATAGCAGCCAGATCAGTTTGTATAAAACTCGACTGCCTGTTTGTAGTATATTACAGCTATATTTGACACAGGAAAGCACTTAATCATGCATGCTATCAGCACACCACACCCAGCTTTGTGAGGACCCTTGGAGGCTATGAGATTTATCACTGTGAACTTGAACTGGATGGACAGGCCCTACTGGATAATGCGGGCTGCTTCTGAGAAGTTAGGGCTAAAAGTGTACCATCCACAACCCAACTGCCAAGAGAAAGGTCAGGAATGTAAAGCCACCTCCCAGGAATGGCCTGAGTGCATCCCACCTATGCCCTGACTTTTATCTCAAGCTGTTGAAATTTTGCTGAGTATAAATTTGATGACGTTGTAAGAAACTCCCCATGCCCCATTTTGCATTCAAAATAGCTTTTTGTGAGGGCCCTAACTATATTTTTCTCCTCATGCCAACTGGTCAGTGACTCTGCTTACGTGGAAGAGGCTAGCACTTCGGGGCGTTTGCCACCCTCGTAGGGGCCGGGTGGCAGTTGTTCCCTCCATTTTCCACATTGAGCTGACCAAGGGGAGACTGTCCATGGGGAACCCCAATCCAGAAGTTCTGGCCCTACATTCTTCCTTTTAAATGTGAAGTGTTTGGGCCTTGTGAGTAGGTGATTGCATTTCACTAGAAGTCAAGAAATCTGGATTCCACTCTTGGTTTCAACATTCTGTAGTGAATATGTGACCTTACCCAAAACACCTCTGACTTTTGTCTCCACCTCTGTAATGGCAATGACTATGGATATATCTAATGAGGGTGCACCCAGAAGGGAACACACAGCTCAGCGAATTGGAAGAGAATGGATATTGGAATAAAATGAATAGGATGAATATGAAAGTATCATCTTTTCATTAACTATTAATATTATTACATACCTGTTTGGAATTACACTCTGTAACCAGACTGACTGGTCATAGCTCTGCTCTTCCAAGGCACTTACTAAACTTCTCCTAGCCTCAACTACTTCATTTGTAAAATAGCAATGGTAGGATCCATAGATTTTTTTTTTCTCTTTATTATGGACATTTTCAAACATTTTTAAAAATTTATTTTAAAGACTTGTTTATTTGAGAGAGAGAGTGTGTGTGTGTGAGTGCATGAAGTGGGGAGAGGCAGAGGGAGAGAGACAATCCTCAAGCAGACTTCCCGTTGAGCATTGAGCCCAATGCAGGGCTCAGTCTCAGGACCCTGAGATCATGACCTGAGCCTAAGTAAAGAGTCAGATGCTTAACCGACTGAGCCACCCAAGCACCCCTCAAACATATTTTTAAAGGTAGAGGGAATAGTAGAATGAACCATCAGGTATACATCACCTGTCCCAAACATTTTTTCCTGAATTACTTTACACCAAATCCCAGACATCATGCCATTTTCACCCATTTCTGACTAATTAGGGTATACATTTTCTAATATCGCCACCATGCCATTGTCACACCTAGCAAAATTAACAGTAATTCTCTGTCGTCTAGTATCTGTCATAGCCAATTCTCCTGATTGTCTCAAAAATGTATTTTTACAGTTGATTTATTCACTCAGAAGGCCAAGAGGTCCAAATGTTGAATGTGGTTGCTATGTATCTTAAGCCACTTATATTCTTTTTTTTTTTTTTAAGATTTTATTTAATTTAGGGGCACTGGGTGTCTCAATCAGTTAAATGTCTGCCTTCAGCTCAAGTCAAATCTATTTATTTATTTAATTTGTTTGCTAGGGAGAGAGAGAGAGCACAAGCACACATATGCAAGGGGCAGGGCAGAAGGAGAGGGAGAAGGGAAGCAGATTCCCCAATGAGCACAGAGCCCCAAAGTGGGGCCTGATCTCACAACTCTCAGATCATGACCTGAACCAAAATCAGGAGTTGGCTGTTCAACCCACTAAGCCACCCACATGCCCCGTAAACCATTTGTATTCTATAATATCAGTTCTCTCTCTCTTTAAATCACAACATTGTTTTGTTGGGGTGGCCATATCATCTATCCTGTGGAGCGCTTCACATTCTGGATTAGATGGACTGCTTCCTTCTAGTGGTACTTCACTATTTTCCCCTCCATTTTCCCTACTTTGTAGGTTCGATGGTAAGGATTCCATGAATTAATATTTGTAAAACACCTGGTGCTGGTTTGTTGGGACTGCTATAACAAAGTCTCACAAACTGGGTAGATTAAACAGAGAAATTATCCTATCATATCACAGTTCTGGATGTCAGAAGTTCATAATCGAAGTGCAGGCAGGGTAGGTTTCTTCTGAGGACTAGGAAAGAAGGACCTGCTCCTCTCTTTATCATGTAGATGGTCATCCTCCCCGGTGTCTTCACAGCCTTTTCCAATACTTGTGTCTACTTCTATGTCCAGTTTTCCCCTTCTGCAAAGACACCAGTCATATAGAACATATAGTCATAAAGAATTAACCTAATGACTTCAACTTAACTAATCACATCAACAACGACCTTATTTCCAAGTAAGTTCACATTCTGAGACATTGAGGGTTTAAACTTCAACATACAAATTTTGTGGGGACACAGTTCAACCCATAATAGCACAAAACCTGGCACATTGTAAAATTTCTATAAATATTAACTAAGTTGTCAATAATTCCAGGCTTAACATGTTATATTATTACTCACTTAGGGGTTACGTGAGTTAATGCATGTAAAATACTAAACACAACACTTAGTAAAATTTCTATAAATATTAGCTATGTAATAGTAAAATTTATATAGTAGTAAAATTTCTATAAGTAGTAAAATTTATATAGTAAAATTTCTATAAATATTAGCTATGAAATTATAACATGTTACCATATTAAATAATTAGCAATTTTTAAATACTAATTGATATACTTGTTAGAATGTTACTTATTTAGTAGTTTGTTAATACCAGTTTAAATTCATTAGACTCACAGGGGCCTGGGTGGCTCAGTCATGAAGCATCTGCCTTTGGCTCAGGTCATGATCCCAGGGACCTGAGATCAAGTCCCACATCAGGCTCTCTGCTCAGCAGGGAGCTACTTCTCTCTCCCATTCTCCCTGCTTGTATTCCCTCTCTTGCTGTCTCTCTGTCAAAAAAATAAATAAAATCTAAAAAATAAATAAATAAATTCATAAGACTCAGAATGAGCCACAAGCCAAATAAATTTTAACAGGTAGGAGGACAGGAACTGGGAGGCCTAGAAGAAAAGAGGCCCCAGTGGACATCTGACCAGCTCCCAGCCCACCTCAGAGAAGGTCAAGTCCTAGCTTTCCTACATTACCATCTACACAACTCTGGGAAAGTCCCTTCTTTAGACTAAGTTTTCTTTTTCTCTAAAATGATCAAACATGAGATATTATTCAAACCCCTTTTCATTTCTAAAATTTTTGGTTTGGGACACCTGGATGGAGCAGTTGGTTAAGCAACTGACTCTTGGTTTAGGCTCAGGTAATGATCTCAGGATCATGGGATCAAACCCTGAGCTGGGCTCCACACTCAGTGCAGAGTCTGCTTAAGACTCTTTCCCTCTGCCTCTGCCCCTCACCCCTCTCTAAAATAAATTTTTAAATCTTAAAAAAATAAAATTCTAGGTTCTATAAGGAAAAGGATGATGAAAAGCATAGCAGACAACTGCCACTTATAATAGCAAGAAACTTATCTTACAATATTAGTAGTATCAGAAAATTTTGCTAATTATAAGGCAGTAAATCATTCTTAAAACACACTAGAAAAAAATTATTTTACCAAAAGTAGTCAAGTTGATATGTGTCAATCTTCTTTTATACCTCTATTTTTTTCACTTTGGTTTCTACCTAGTTGTTTGTTGTGGTTCTTTGTTTGTTTGTTTTTCCTATTTCACGGACAATTTGTATTTGAAATTTTTTGGCTAACAGTGTTGTTTGTCGTTATTCTTTCCTGGTTTTTAAGCCTCTAACCAGGTATTTTCTTTGTCTTTCTTTACCACTTTTTTTTTTAAAGATTTTATTTATTTATTTGTCAGAGAGAGAGAGGGAGAGAGAGCAAGCACAGGAGACAGAATGGCAGGCAGAGGCAAAGGGAGAAGCAGGCTCCCTGATGAGCAAGGAGCCCGATGTGGGACTCGATCCCAGGACGCTGGAATCATGACCTGAGCCGAAGGCAGCTGCTTAACCAACTGAGCCACCCAGGCGTCCCTCTTTACCACTTTTTTAATCACTAAGCTCTCTTTCCTGACCTTGTTATTCCTCTCCCTTATACATTTTTTTCCTCTTATTCATTTCTTTCTTCCCTCATTGGGATGAAAAAGCCAAAGTTCTTTTGTTATAAAGATGGAATCAGTTACAGCATTACGGTTACCACATTCCAATGAAACCTCATGCTGAAAAATCTCTGCTTACCTTTGTCAGACTAGAGTAGTAACAGCCAGTTGCATGGCTAGAGAGGAAAACACAAGAGCTCAGCATGGAACCAGAGCTTTTCAGACCTTTACATGTGCCCAAATCTTCTGACTCACATCCAACAGAAAGGCTCTCATTGCCTGCTGCAACATTTCTCCTCTGGGATCAACTCTACTAGGAAGTTCAGCAAACAGGTGTATTAACTGCCCAACAGCCCATTGAGACGACTAATGGATGGGTGTGATGAATTAGGAGCAGATCCTGCTGTTGGGGGTGGAAGAAAACACAACTTTTCATGATGCTGAGCATTTTCAGAAGAGTGATAATACCCTTTCAGATCATCAGAAATGTTTACTAATTGAGAAGAAAGCCTCAAGTCTACTGATGGTTCTTAACATCTTTACATTTTCATTGCCATAATGAGAAAGGCTGAGAGAGCAGCTGCAGGGAGATGGGGAGAGGGTAGGGAGAGTGAGTTTCCAGCAGTAGGAAGAGCAGGGCCGCCCAGACCAGGAGACCCATGTAGGGCACTGGGGATATCAGGCAATTGCTGCGGCACCTTTGTCTCCTTTCCCATCCATCCCCCAGGAAGCCTTTTGACCTTGATTTAGCTTCCCAAGTAGACTTCCTTCCTGACAAAACACAGCTCCCATTAGAAAAAATTACATGGCCTTCTGTCTCAGGCCAATTTTATTTGCTTGGACAGTATAATCCAGTGTTTTCCTAAAACCTGATTACCTTGGGTAAACTGAAAAACCAAGATGATATAACCAGAGCTTGGTTACTCTCCAGATATGAGGGGAAAATAATGAGGAAAGTCAAAGACAGTATCAAATTTCTAATTCAAAGTTCCTAGAAGGATGATAAACCTCATAAAGAATAGAAAAAAGTAGAATCTATCAAAATATTAATAATCTCAGGCCTTCCATCACCACCAACCCTCTATTTTAATTTTTTGTGGTGGAAGATCTATTGGAAGTGGTCTGTAATTGCAGGGGCCATATTTCACTTCCATGTTCCTTTCAAAATATGGAAAGAACATTGTCCAATGCTTCTTTTGTTTTTCTTTCATTTTTAGGACAGAAAATCTTTTTTGGCTCTGCCCCCCCCCCCCACACTTTCCTCTGTCTCTTACTTGTCAGAGTTATATCACTTTCTTACATCAGTCACTAGCAATACAAATAATATTAACCTGAAAGCTTGGACCAATCAAGAGTCAACATTCTGGGGATGCTTGGGTGGTTAGTTAAGCTGCCTCTTGATTTTGGTTCAGGTCATGACCTCAGGGTTATGAGATCAGCTCCATAAAAGGCTACCCATTCAGCTGAGAGTCTGCTTCTCTCCCGCTTCCTCTCCCTTTGCCCCTCCCCCTGCTCTCTCTCTCTCTCTCTTTCTCTCTCAAAATAAATAAATAAAATCTTAAAAAATATATATTCAACACTCTGGACCTGGGGAAGGAATCCTGGATGCCAGACACAGAAACAAAATCTAGATTCTGTTATCAAAGAGAATAAAGGTGGGGGGGAGATGGCTGTTAGGTGGACTACCAACAGTATTTACTGCAACATGCCTATTGTTGCTGGCGCTTTTACTTGAAACTGTTTAGAACCATCCCACAGATGTTTAGACAGATCTAGATCCGGACAATGAAATATCTGAGAGTCTTCCACTGCACTGCAAGAGAAAGAAAAAGCACCATTTCCCCCAGAACTGAGGACAACTCTTGGGTAAATACATCTACTGCTCATCACAGCATCTATTATGTGTCAGGTACTTTGTTAAGCATTCTAAGCCTATTAGTTCATCTAGCTATACAAAGTGAAAACCTTATCCCCATTACACAAATTAAAGAAAACAAAAACTTTGCTTCAGGAAGGTAACATATTTGCCAAAGTCACACAGTCAAGTGCAGAAGGTGAGTGTTAGGGTCAAAGCCCTTACTTCTCCAGTATACATCTCTATCATAAAATTCCCAAAATAAGCACATGCAAGCAGAGGCTGTTAGGGTCTCTGGGTGAGGAGGGAGGTTGGGGGGGAGGATAGTTTTATGTCCTCCCACAGGTACTGTGTTGTTTCAGAATATGAGGCTAAGGGTAGAGGTACTGAGAAGTCCTAGAGTTTGTGCAGGGGGAGCTGTTGGCTCTTTGAGGACCTGGGAAACCAGGAGTTAGAGAGCACAGGGCTTCCATCTCTTTCTGCCCAGGAAAAGTGAATGCTCAGCATTGCTGACTATAATGGGAGAAACAGAGCTGACTTGTAGAACTATCAGACATGTATGCTAGGGAGTCAGATTATTTCATGAAACTTTGCTTCAGGAAATCTGGAATCCACTCTGTAGCCACCCAAATTACAAGTCAAGGCTAATGACACAGTTTGTGCTGCACTTCACGATGAACAAAGTGTTTCCACGTGTAGTAGTGCAGTATCTCTTCTGTTAACTCCTCTCAGATGATGAAACTTGGGCTGTAAACCAACACTGTCCCAGGGAACTTTCCCTGACGATGGAAACGTACCTGTCTGCCCAATACAGTAGCTGAAGCCACATGTAGCTGCTGAGCACATGAAATGTGACAAGTGTGACTGAGGAAGTGAGTTTTTTAGTTTAAACTAATTGCAGTTTAAGTTTAAAGATCCATGTATGGTTAGTGGCTACCGAAGTGAGCGGTGCAGCCGTAGGTGTTGAGTGACTTACGCAAGTTTGTTGCTTTAGTAAGTTCTACAACTCTATTTGTGGTAACTCATTGCAAAAGGAATTCTTCCCGGGTTCTTTGAGTTAATTATCAACCTGATTTAAGTGTTGGAAATTAAATTCTGTTGTGAAAACTTCTCAAGTATGAATTTGATAAGGGGAAGGGAACAAAAATAGTTGAAATGAACTTTCCCTTATGTCAGTTAGGTCTGAATTTGTTGGACAATGGAGCATAATACATATTCCATCACCTGAGTGAAGTTTTCCAGTCAGGTTGTAGATAGAAGAATGAGCTTCTGAACCCAATAGTGCAGGCAATTGCATAAAATACCTATTCACTGAGGGGCACAGCCATAACTGTCCTTCACCTTCTGAGAGAAAAAAATAGAGTCAATGTTTCTCTTGTGACTCACTCTGGTAACCATAAATTCCAGAAGGTTCTAGGCACCAAACAGAAATCGTTATCTGATACTATTCCTGCTTATCAACACCAGTTAGACCCACTGAGGGGACGTAGAGAGAGCAGGAGAAGGAGTACAGGAAGGAATGGGCTTTCATCTGTGAAATCTCATGCTTTAACAGAAAAAAAGTTGGGTCAGGGGAGGGAAGAGGTGCCTAGATGGCTCAGTCATTTAAGCATCCAACTCTTGGTTTCAGCACAGGTCATGATCTCAGGGTTGTGGGATCAAGCCCCAATTCGGGCTCTGTGCTCAGTGTGGAGTCTGCTCAAGATTCTCTTTCTCTCCCTCTCTCTTCCCCTCTGCTCCTCCTCCCACTGTGTCCCCTCCCCACTCCACTCCTGCTCTCTTACTAAAAATAAATAAATAAATAAAATCTTTTTTAAGGGGGGGGCGCTCAGAGAGGAATAAATAAATAGAACAAGTCTCCCGGGAAAAATATTTCATCAATTTTGAGGGTTAAGTAGAGTCTTCTATCAATTTAAACAAATATTTCATTCTTCAATATGACAAGGACCATTATCCTACTTTTTGTAAGGCCTTAGATACTGTATCTTTATCTGGACTCTTTGCCTACTAAGGGATTCTGGAAATGGTTGAGAAAAATCTGCCAATGACAACATCCACACCTCCCCCTCAACCATGACCTTTAGGAGGCTCTGGTTGCCCTGTTGCGTGAAGTTGAGGGTTCTCAGAATGTACATTCCTATCTTAACAGCGTGCCTTCAGATAGGTCCCTTCCTTCCTGAACAGATAGAAGTGTAGTTTAGCTGGGCAGGTGACCCTTACCTCCACCCCAGATTTAGTCAGAAACTTCATTTCATCACCATTATTAATAGCTGGGTGTGCTAATGTTTCCTGAACGTGATAAGAACCACACAGACTCAGAAGGAAACAAATCCATGACTCGGCACTTTTCCCTCCTATTCAGCTGCATTAGAAAGGTTCCTACTGGACCTGCAGATATCTATGGGGCCCTGGACTCAGGACCAATGCCTGCTCAAAGATCTAACATTGTGTGATAAGGATGTGCAGCTACTAAAATTCAGAAAAATAGTAGATAGTTTCTGTGTAATACTACTCTTTCCCTCTCTGGCTACCTAAAGATGATGAGCAGAACTGCTTAACTTAATTACAGTGCCAGTTTCTGTTTGCTGAATTCCAACTGGTTTGCTAAAGGGATGGAACCTAATGTTTATACTGTGAATTGTGTACAAGATGTGTGTGTGTGTGTGTGTGTGTGTGTGTGTGTGTGTGTGTGTCAGATTAGCCTCTTTTTCTCCCTGTAAGATAAGAAACGTTCACCTATTTTAAAGATGGGGATGCTGTGTTTCAGAGAGGTCAATAATTAGCCCAAGATCACACAGCTAATCAGAGAGAGAATCCAAATTCCAACCTTATCCATCCGTCTTCCAGTGCCAAACTGCCACCCAGGCAGCATGTGTGCCTGGAAGCAAGGCGCCCACTGTTACAGACCGAGCTGTGTCCTCCAAGATTTATATGTTGAGGCCCTAACCCCTAAAGTGAGTGTATTTGGAGATATGGCCTTCAGAAAGGTGGTTAAGTTTAAATGAGATCATAAGGGTGGGGCTTGAACCAGATAGGACTGAGGTTCCTCTAAGAAGAGCAAGAGACTTTAAAGATCTTCTCTTTCGAAGCACACAGAGAAGAAGCCATGAAAACACAAAGAGAGTTGTCTACATGCCAGAATCCAACCCTGTTGGCACCTTGTCTCAGACCTCCAGCCTCCAGAGCCCCCCCAGTCTGTGGCTCCTCATTATGGCTACCCTAGCAGACTAGCAAGCTCAGCTTGGGGCCTCCAAGACTTTCTCTTCAAAACTCCTCATGTAACAGTCAGAAAGATATCATGTCCTAACCCCACATCCCACAGCACCTTCCTTATCACCTACTTGCCCTCCAGCAGGATCTGGACTAAGGTGAGGAAGGAAAGGCACTTTCACCAGGCACACACACACACACACACACACACACACACACACACACACACAAGAATAATTTCCAAAAGATACCAAAAAATTCAGTAATTAAGACAAATAACATGTTTTAAATCAGCTAGTGCAAAAAAAATCCATGTTTGCTACTTTGCCTATTTGCCCACAGCTAGCCATGCTTGAAAGATACTTGTCCCTGGGCGCCTGGGTGGCTCAGTGGGTTAAGCCGCTGCCTTCGGCTCAGGTCATGATCTCAGGGTCCTGGGATCGAGTCCCGCATCGGGCTCTCTGCTCGGCAGGGAGCCTGCTTCCCTCTCTCTCTCTCTCTCTCTCTGCCTGTCTCTCTGTCTACTTGTGATCTTTCTCTGTCAAATAAATAAATAAAATCTTTAAAAAAAAAAAAAAAAAGATACTTGTCCCTGGCTTTTCAATGAAAGTGGTATCCCTGTGAGTGAATCCCAAACTCCATTTTTGAGATAAAGGAACTACCCTTTTTTCCCATGACAGATGATTTTTTAAATCTTTTTTAAGATTTTATATGTTTAAGAGAAAGTATGAAAGAGCACGAGAAGGGAAGGGGCAGAGGGAGAGGGGAAAGCAGACTCCCTGCTGAGTGCAAAGCCCCACACAAGGCTCAATCCCAGGACCCTGAAATCACTACCTGAGCTGAAGTCAAACGCTTAATTGACTGAGCCAACCAGGTGCCCCACGACAGATGATTATTAAGTTGTCAATAATAGTCAAATTTGGGCTGATTGTTGACTATGTTGCAGACTTTGTCCTGGGTGCAATATGTTCAATAATGAAAAAGGGAGATGAAGCCAGCTCATAGGGAGGGCAGTCTGCAGGGGGAGAGACACAAGTAAGGGCCAGTATCAGTCTACAGTGCTCAGGCTACAAGGAGGCACATGTGAAGGAGGGAGAATGATGGAAGCACATAGAAGACTCGGAAGCCTGACAGGGCATCAGGAAAGAAACCTCAGGGAAAGTGACATCTCAGTTTGCCAAATGACAAGGGCAAGGAAACATGGCTCCAGGCACGGGAGAAGCGTGTATAAATCCTCCAAGAGGCTGCTGTTGACAAGTGACAAGCATCCTGGCATCGAAAGCTCATGACATCTGTAAGGTGAGCGTGCTTCTTTCTTGCATACTGCATTTAATCCATCAGCAAATCCTGTGGGTTCCACATCAGAACAGATAGCGCAACTACCTTTGACAAGTCCATTCCTACCCCCCAGGCTGAGACTCCTAAGTGGCCTGGCATCCTCCTTGACTTCGCGCATTGCTCAATGCGGGTGCTGGAACCCTCCGGCTACATGATCAATCTGATCATGCCACTTCTCCGGCCCAAACCTTCTAACTGCTTCTCGTTCTTACTCAGAGTAAAGTCAAATGAGTCAAATAATCTGCCCTGCAAGGCCCCTTCCCATTAGCTCTCTCCCCTCCTCTCTTTATAACAACCCTAATTTATTGTTTGTTTGTAACCCCAACTGCCCAAACAACCACTGGAAAAACCGAAAGGTCAAGTTTCTTAGACTTCTTGCAGTAAGGGAGCAGACCACCTTGACAGAATCTAAGTAGTATTTAAAAATTAAAAGTTAAAGAATATTTTTAAGGGTTTAGGGCCTGAGCTAGGTGATGTCAAATACGATCTCACAGGTGGTGAATTGGCCGGGAGTAGGCAATTTACGATGTATTAGCCTGGACCAAATGGCTGAGGACCAGATGGCTTTACTGGGAAAACTGAAGTGAGAGGCTCATAGGACTTGGTGAATGAACTATAAGTCTTGATAAATAAACACCATTTCCTTGTTGAACACATGAATTGAGAATTATTCTGTTTCAGTTCTCACACCACAGAATGTAAGCTCCATGAGGGCATAGATTTATTTCTCTGTTTCTTCATTTCTATCGTATCTTCTATAAGAATGCCTGGCACTGAATAGGTATCAATAAGTGTTTATTGTATAAAAGAATAAATGTTATTATTCTGCTTTTTAAAATAAGGAAACTGAGGAGTGCCTGGGTGGCTGAGTCGGTTAAGTGTTAGACTCTTGGTTTCAGCTCAGGTCATGATGGCAGGGTCGTGAGATCAAGCCCCACATCAGGCGGAACTGAAATATTCAGCCTTAAAAAGGAATGACATTCTGATACAGACTACAACATGGATGAACCTTGAAAACATATGCGACCTGAGATAAGCCACACACAAAAGGACAAATGTTGTGTGGGTCCATTTATATGCAGTACCTAGAATAGTCAGATTCATAGAAAAAGAAAGTAGAATAGTGGTTACCAAAGGCTGGAGGGAGAGGAGAATGGGAAATTATTGTTTCATGGATACAGAGCTTCTATCTGGGATGATGAAAAAATTCTGGAAAGATAGTGGTAATCGGTTGCACAACATAGCGAATACACTTACTGTCACCAAATTGTACACTCTAAAGTGGTTGAAATGGTAAATTTTGTGTTATGTGTATTTTACCACAATAAAATAAAATAAACATCCCAAGTGTCTTAATCTTTTATTAATGCTATTCTAGCCCCCAAATAAAATCTTCTTGCAATCACCAGTCACCATTGAGCCTGTTCGAGGTGAGCCCAGTTGATACCTGAACACACACAGCAAGCTACATTACAATACAAAAGAGAATCCTGAGCTTAGGGAATCCTCTATACCCAGCAGTGGCCTGCCGGTCCTTTGCTCCCCAGGGAGATATTACCTCTATCATCCAAGGAGATTTGCTGCATAAGTATCCTTGAAAACACAATCTGGAACATAGGGCAGTTCATACTTCTGCAGGCAAGATTTGCAGGAACTCAAGAGATCCGTGGAAAACTGTTTCCCCGTAATATTCACCCCTCATTTCTGCACCATCTTGGTTTCTGGTAAGTTTTCCCATGAATATGCCACTCTTTCATCCTCTCCAATTTACCTGACCAACAGAGGCTGGGACAAAACCCATTCAATTCATCTCATTCGGCATTTCATTAAAACTAATGCCTAAGGAACTCCAAGCAGCAGGATGAAGCCAGTACTGACCTCAACCAGGCCCCTGAGTGTCCTGGATCCAAAGAAGCTGAACAAATCCCAAAAATCACCAGGGTCTTTTTCTCTTTACCTTAGTGTACTGATCTTGTATCTTGGCCGAAGGCATTAATCCAGGTACGGAAGGATAATTCTATCAGTCATAACAATCTTGGCCAATGAGTTTAGACTGACTTTCAAGGATGAGGTCATATCATTACTCTCTCCAGCTAAAATCAGGGGCAGATTCCATGTCATTTCTAATTGGATGTCTCCCATCACAAGAAAAATCGCTTGTGGAGTACATATAAATAATAAGCCAATTATCTTCCAGGACTCTCCCTTGAGAACCAAGGCATAGCTGTTTTGCGAGAGATCTCCCCAATTGGTTGGGGGCTACCTCACCCCCTGATGGTATTTCCTTAATATTGGAAAGGGTCCTATGGTCACCCTTAGACATGAAGTCCCTGTGTTTTCATGAAAAAGGCAAATTAACACCTGGCTTCCAGACTAGACATATAATACTAGTACAATACTGAGAGTGAATATGGTGCTCCCAGGAAAAAAAGTAATTGTTGTAATTTGTAATTGTTGAGCCCATTCACAGGACACCTACATCACCGGGGTGTATGTGAAAAGTTTGACAATTCCAATGACACGGCCTCCTGGGTAGCTCATATGGGTCTCAGTTTAGTTCAAATAAGTAAGACCAGTCATTATTTTTAGAATGAAATCTGTCCTGTTTGTACATGGCACCAGAAGAGCCGTATTCACTCACCCCCACAGAATGATGGAACAATGACTCCGGGAATGAGGGTGGGAAATCCACTGGTGCTAAAAGTGTTTGGCATGAGAGTCTTCCGCTGCCACACCCAATAAATTTCTCAGTAAGATTAAAGTAAATGATGGGGGCACCTGGGTGGCTCAGTGGGTTAAGCCTCTGCCTTCGGCTCAGGTCATGATCTCGGGGTCCTGGGATCGAGCCCTGCATCGGGCTCTCTGCTCAGCGGGGAGCCTGCTTCCCCTCTCTCTCTGTCTGCCTCTCTGCCTACTTGTGATCTCTCTCTGTCTCTCTCTCTGTCAAATAAATAAATGAAATCTTTAAAAAAAAAAAAAAAGTAAACGATGATCAGTCGTGGTCAGAGTCACCCGGAGGAAGGTGGCAGATCCCACAGTCTTAGATTTAAGTAAGTTGCAACAGTACAGAGAAGCTGCACCAGGATAGTTTCCTTTTTGAGAGATCCTCGAGAGAACAATCACTAATGTCTCTCATTTCCCTTCAGGAGCTCTCAGGTGTTCCCTCCCCAAGTGCCAGGGTTTTTGCTCTCCCTCTATCAATACCACAAAATTAGTGTGGACTCATTCTAGTACCTATAACTTCACCCTTTGTGAGATATTTCACCATTCAAACCAAGATGATTTTCTAGAAAGGTCAAGTCCAAGAGGGACAAGGGCACTTTTATAAAATGTACAAGAACAGTTGTGATACTCTGCTAGGGCTGCCATAACAAAATACCACAGACTCCATACCTATACAACAGATATTTATTTTCTCCCAATCCTGGAAGCTGAAAAGTCCAAGATTAAGGTGCCAAGGTTGTTTGCTGGTGAGACCTCTCTTCCTGACCTGCAGACAGCCACCGTTTCAATGTGTCTTTCCATGGCCTTTCGTCTGTGCTTGAACAGAGGCAAATCTCTGGTGTCTCTTCCTCTTCTTATAAGGACACCAGTCCTATGGGATTAGGGTCACCCTTATGAGCTCATTTAACATTAATTATATCTGTAAAGGCCGTATCTAAAAATAAAGTCACATTGGGGGATAGGACATCAACATATGACTGGGGGGAGGTGAGGGACAGGGGGACACAATTCACCCTGTGACAACACTTGTTCCCCCACCTTGGCCTATGTGGGCCACTGTAGGAAGAATTGGTAAGCAACATACTCAATCATGTGACCATTATCTTTTTCATCTAGGGCTGTGTTAATCCAACAAGAGAATCTAGGTGGAAGAATCAGAATTTTGCATGTGTAAGACTTTCCTTTTGGCTGGCCTACCCTAGGAAGTGTGCCACCAGGCCAGCCTAGAACTGCCAATAGGTAAAAGGAAGGAGCATGCTGCTCAGTTATCCTAAGGGAAGTAGCCCAATTTTTTAAAAAGAGGTCTATATAACTATTGGGAGACAGCTCCCCAGGGTGTCTCTCTGCACACTTTGTGAGCAAGGGCACTGACTGTCTTTAGTCTGGACTCTTTAGTCCAGAATATTTGTCTACCACACAGCCCTGAAGAATGAAGACCATGTCTCCCTCCAGAGCAAAGGACAGCTATGTTAACTTTCCAGCATAATAATGCTTCTCTCTAGGGCAAACATCAGACAATCTCTTTGCCCATTATTAAAGATTTGGGCTCGTTGAACTTGGGGTTCTTTTCATGTATGCAACCCACAGTATGTGCAGATTTCACCTGCCCCTCATCACTTTGTGGGAATTGGGCTCAGGAGCTCTGACAACCGCGATTGCCATAAGTAGCAAGTCCTCCTCCTCCGGAACCCAGGAGTCTCATGTCTTCTGCCAGCAACACTAAAATGACAGCAGGCTACGGTTTTTAGTCTGCAAGTAGGATAAATCCTTCACAGTTCTCAATGGTCGCCCCCACCACTTCTTTTGTCCTGATCATTACCCAGCAGCATCCAAGGAGAAGACCACTCCTCCCTGGGGACTGCCAAATTCAGTGACCAAACTGTCTCACTAAGATGTGTGGACCAAGCAAAGGGGAGGAAATAGAGCCGAAAAGTTTTTTCTGTCGATTTTTGAGTGGTAGAAAGCACAGGAGGTCCATCAAATCCTTGACTACCAGCACAGGGTTGAGCAGCTCTTGCAATAAAAGGTTCACCATTGTCCCAATGCAAATGGTCCAGAAAGCCAAACACAGGGCATGGATCAGTTTCACAGGCCACAATGCTCTGGCAGAGGTTGATGACTGAACTAGAACAAAAACATCATAACCTCAAAAAGTATCAATAGCAGTGAGACACTACCAACAGCCCTGAAAGGACTTAAGTGGCCAGTGTAGTCTATCTACCAGGAGCAATCAAGGGCAAATGTCCCATGTGATATAGTCTCCCACTTTGTGGGGGGAGAAGGGTAGGGTGATGAAAGGGTGGAAGACTGAAGGTTGTTCTGGAAAAGTTTCAGCAAGGCTGACAGGGGGTCCTAGAGGCAAAGTAACCCATCAGAGGTATCCCAGGAATGGGTCTTAGAATCCCTGGTGTGTTCAGCCACTGGCTGAAAGCAGCCATGGGCATTGCTTTCTGTGCAAATGTAGACATGAATATTTGCTCAGCAAATAAGGCTGTGTCCAACCACATTCTCTGCAAGTAGAAATCCCAAGAGGTGCATTTTTACAACCACCATGACCAGTTATGGTTAATAAAAAGGATTCCACATTAAATCACATTATAAGGGAAAAGGGTACTAAGACTCTGAAATAGAAAAAAATGAAATAGCAAAACTGAGAAGCATATCAATGTCTATATGAGTATTGTGGGTACATAAAAGGAAAAGAACTAGACTGAGTGTCATATATAATGTCAATTTACACGTAATAAATAACATCTTTATATTTATGTATGTATAATACATAAATACTTACATATTTATGTATTACCATATTTGAACAATGTCAAAATAATCCAAGGAACCAAGGTCAACTGACCTCTCATTGTAATGCATTTAATGCAGAGAAAAAGGTACAAGAGGATGTCTTTTGTGTCCTAACATGGTAGTGATAGTTTTGTAAATATTATTTACAAAACATATTTATGTATGTATAATACATAAATACTTACACTTTCAGAAAATTCCATGAAGAACTAAAGACCATCTTTAAAGCTCCAGAGAGAAAGGCACATTAGTGTCTGTAGGTTTTTTTCAATGTGACATACCACCTTTTTCTTTTCATGGTAACCACAAACAGCCGGAGGGATTTCTTCAAGATTTTTCTATTTCTGGGACTCAGACAAGTAGAAAGAACGAGCAGGAAAACACAACCCCTCCTCTTCTCATGGCCCAGCTGGAAAAGGTTTCCCTTGGGCTGCCTGGGACCAGGATCTGGTGGAGGGAGAAAAGGGAAGCAGGGGGCACAGCAGGCCCAGAGAGTACCGGTACATCATAATATCATATCACATACCCACCTAGTTACTTTAAAGACCTATTGAGATACAACTCATATATCATAAAATTCACCTCTGTAAAGTATACAGTTCCATGACTTTCGTATACTCACAGAAACGTACAAGTATTACTATGATTGGAATTTAGGATAATCACATCCCCCCAAATATTGAAACCCATTACCAATCATTCCTCAAACTTCCCTCACAATCCCCAGCCCTAGAAAACCACTAAGGTACTCTCTGTCTCTATAGATTTGCCTGTTGTGGACATTCCATATAAATGGAATCCTAGGATATGTGGTCTTTTGCACCTGACTTCTCTCATTTAACACAATGTTTTCACGGTTCATCCACGGTGTGGCATGCATTGGAATGTTTTTCTGTTTTATGGCCAAATGACATTGCAGAGTGTGCTATATTTGG
Source organism: Enhydra lutris kenyoni (assembly GCF_002288905.1). Taxonomy (NCBI): domain Eukaryota; kingdom Metazoa; phylum Chordata; class Mammalia; order Carnivora; family Mustelidae; genus Enhydra; species Enhydra lutris. Next base: position 11,827,480 of record NW_019154125.1, read on the forward strand.
ATATAATTAATTATTATATAAATTACAAAATTTATAACAAATAATAAATTATATAAATTATTAAATGAATTAATTATATAAACTAATCAGTAATTAGTGGACATCTGGGTTGTTTTCATGTTTTGAGTATTATGAATAATGTTGCTATAAGTGTTTATGTGCAAGTTTATAGATGCTTTGAATTTTCTTGGACATATACCTAGGAGTAGAATTGTTGACTCATAGGGCAACCCTATGTTTAACATTTTGAGGAACCACCAAACTAATTTCCACACCAGCTGCATCAGTTTACATACCCAGCAGCAGTATAGGAGAGTTCCAGTTTCTCCATATCTTTGCTAACACTTGGTATTGTTGTCTTTTTTATTATAGCTATCCTGTGGTTTTGAAGTGGTATTTCCTTGTGGTTTTAATTTGCCTCTTCTTTTTTTTTTTTTTTTTAAGATTTTACTTATTTATTTGCCAGAGAGAGAGAGGGAGAGAGAGCAAGCACAGGCAGACAGAATGGCAGGCAGAGGCAGAGGGAGAAGCAGGCTCCCTGACGAGCAAGGAGCCCGATTTGGGACTTGATCCCATGATGCCGGGATCATGACCTGAGCCGAAGGCAGCTGCTTAACCAACTGAGCCACCCAGGCGTCCCTCTTTTTTTTTTTTTTTAAGATTTTATTTATTTATTTGACAGACAGAGATCACAAGTAGGCAGAGGCAGGCAGAGAGAGAGGAGGAAGCAGGCCCCCCGCTGAGCAGAGATCCCGATGTGGGGCTCCATCCCAGGACCCTGGGATCATGACCTGAGCCAAAGGCAGAGGCTTTAACCCACTGAGCCACCCAGGCACCCTAATTTGCCTCTTCTTAATGGTTAACAATGTTGAGCATATTTTCATGTGTTTATTGGCCAGCTATATATCTTCTTTGGAGAAATGTTTATTCAAATCTTTTGCTCATGTTTTTAGTTGGGTTACTTATCTTTTTGTTCTTGACTTATAAGAGTTCTTTATATATTTTGGATACCAGTTTCTTATTAGATATGTGATTTCTAAATATTTTCTCTCATTCTGTCTTTTCACCTTCTTGATATATCATTTGCAGCACAAAAAGTTTAAATTTTGATAAGGTCAAATTTATTTTTTCTTTTGTTCCTTATATTTTTGGTGTCATTATCTACACAACCTTTGACTAAGTCAAGATCACAGAAATTTATTCATGTTTTCTTCTAAAAATGTAATCATTTTAGCTCTTACATTCAGGTCTGTGGTCTGTTCTGAATTAATTTTGTGTATGATATAAGGAAGGGATTCGATCTAATTCTTTTGCATGTGGGTATCCACTTCTTCCAGCACCACCTATTGAAAAGATTATTTTCACCCCATTGAACTGTGTGTCAATTTTAAGGGGGGAAAAAAAGCTTCTGTTTCTGTATGAGCACAATCTGAGAGGAGGAAAATTAGGTTCATTAATTCAGTCTTCTCACATTCCAAAATTCCTAGGACTTGGTATTCTGTGGGACAAACCTCCTCCAAACAGATTTGTTAACTAAATAAATACAAGAACCATACTTAACCTTGCTGAACTACCTAAGAACTTGAACCACTTCTGTTTGCTATAAATACTCAGTGCTGTGAAGGAGCTGCTGGTTTCTATTGAAACTCGATCCCAGAGTATTTGTCTGGGAAGCTGGGGGACTGATTTTCCTGTTTTACCCATGACCTCTCCCAATAAATGCATTTATTAATTTCCACGAATTGTTGTGGCTGGTGGGAGGTATGTAGCAGCCGCCAGTAGTGTGGCTAGAAAATGCCAACTGCCAACAGAAGGCCACAAAGACTATTGAATCGCTCCTTCCCAACTTCATCAGTGCCTTGGGTCCTATCAATTTATGGCACTTTTTGGCCTTCTAGCTTACCACAGAGAGAATAATGAAGACATTTAAGTGTTCTTCGGGCCAGTCCTACTGCAGCACAACAAAAAATACCAGATGAGATTTTTGCCATCAAGCAAACTATTTGGCACATCGAAGGCACTCAAAACATATTGGTAGAGAACGTTAAAGATGTAATGCAAAGCCTACATCTGTCCCATGGGACTCCCAAAAAAATAGCTAGAGAAGTGGTCTTCAAAGAGCTCAGAATCAACCTCAAATGAAGGGTCATATTTATTTTAGGGAAGTCAATTTCCTTTTTTCTTTTTCTTTTCTTTTTTTAGATTTATTTATTCATGTATTTAGAGAGAGCCCAAGGCAGAGGGAGAAGGAGAGAGGAAATCTCAAACAGACTCAGCTCTGCGTGTGTAGCCCAAAGTGAGGCTGAATCCCAGGACCCTGAGATCGATATCCGAGCCAACATCAAGAGTCAAGACATTCAACCAACGGGCCAGCCAGGTACCCCTAGGGGAGTCAATTTCTAATTCAATCTGTACTGTTCTTCGAGGCTTGCCTTGCTCATTCTAATTCTTGTACCACAGTTGGAGCCGCAGATACTCTGGGAAAAAGAACACTTGCACTAACATTCTCAATCCTGGGCATGACCCAGAGAAACATGGCTTGGGCTCTGTACCCAGTCAGCAGAGCAGATGCTGCCTGCTCCTCTCCTAGCAAGAGACATGGAAAGGCTTAGATCACAGGATCTGAACTCTGAAAGAGCCCTTAGAGATTCATGACTCTCCTTTAGTTACAGATGAGACAACTAAGGCCTGGGGAATTAAGGGATTTGGCCTGTGTCATGCTGTGAAGTGAGGCTGTTGGAGAACTATCTGTAAAGTATTTGGGCAGGTTGACGTTCCGACTCAAAACACTGATGGAAAATAGTTCTTCGTTCAAAATCTGATGCTTCAAGCATGTCAAACATGTCAAAAATTTATCCAAATTTTCAAGTAAGGTTTCGATAATTACATCAAGTGTTAGGTAAGGATGGGGAGAAGTCACTACAGTTTCAAAGAAACCAAATCTAAATATAATTCCCCCACTACCATGTTAGGACACAAAAGACATCCTCCCGTACCTTTTTCTCTGCATTAAATGCATTACAATGAGAGGTCAGTTGACCTTGGTTCCTTGGATTATTTTGACATTGTTCAAAGAGCCTCCAGTGTGCATTTCACAGAACCCAGGTGCTGGGCCACCCTTGAACATGGGTCCCCAGACCTGACTGTCAAATTCAGCAATTATTTTCTCTCTCTCTCTGCAGCTGTGCTCAGAAGACTGCTTTTGTGGACCACCAGGAATTTCCTGTGATAGAATATCAGAAAGCTACTGGTGACTGGGAGGAGGTGACTTCACAGGGCAAAAGTTCCCTTTCTACAATAAACATTCTTAGTGTGGCCATGTAGAAGACTTCCTACACAGACCCCACACCTACGAGCCACTTGTCTTCTTGACACCAAACAGGCAGAGAAAGAAACAGAACAATTTGTAAGAGGTTATCTGTTCTTCAGAGTGAATTTGCCTACGCGTTCCTAGGATATTAGCATCGTCGTAAAAGCGGTGAAGAGGAAGCTCACCTAGAAAGGATTTTAAGAGAACATGAGTTTTATAAAGCAAACAGGCAAGCCAGTTCAACAGTTACTAAGTGAGGGACAGAGGCTTGTGAAATGACTCAAAGGCACTTCAGCATCTTGAAGGGGGAAGAGCAGGGCACCTCCTTGGCACCGTGACCAGCCTTGTGCCCCACGGGAGGCCTGGGAGCAGCAGGGGAATGACCAACGCCATATTCCAAGAAGTCTACCTCTCCAACAGCCATTGCAAAAGCCACCGTTCAGAAGAGAGTTACTAAAGACAAAAGCCAGACATGCTTAATCAGAGCAGGTGCACGCCTAAGACCTATCTGGTCTTCTACACATCTGGGAGACAGTGGTCCAAGGGAAGGGGGCAGCCAGGCATCTACCACAATGGGAGGTAGCCCTGCAAGCCAAGCTTCCTTAACATTTCCTCTTCTGTCTCTCAAGTACTGCACTCTCCTCAACTTACCCTTTGAGACAGATGCCCGCCCACCAAAATCTCATTCTCAGGAGCTGCTAGCATTATCCCTGGTAAATGAGAAAAACTGGCTTGCTGGCATGGTAGAGGATGGATCCATCAAAAGCTAAAGGTGAGGGGCGCCTGGGTGGCTCAGTGGGTTAAGCCACTGCCTTCGGCTCAGGTCATGATCCCAGGTCCTGGGTTCGAGCCCCACATCGGGCTTTCTGCTCAGCAGGGAGCCTGCTTCCCCCTCTCTCTCTGCCTGCCTCTCTGCTTACTTGTGATTTCTCTCTGTCAAATAAATAAATAAAATCTTTAAAAAAAAAAAAAAAAAAAGCTAAAGGTGAGGGATACCTGGGTGGCTCAGTCGGTTTAGTGTCTGCCTTTGGCTCAGGTCATGATCCCTGGGATCGAGCCCCAAGTTGGGCTCCCCACTCAGCAGGGAGTCTTCTTCTCCTTCTCCTATGCCACCCCCCCAATGCTCACTCTCAAATAAATAAAATATTTTTTAAAAAAATAAAGGCTCAAGGTGAGCTTCAGCCCTTTGGAGGATCTTTGACAACAATCTGTATTTTTTTAAAGGTTTTTTATTTATTTATTTGACAGAGAGAGAGAGAGATCACAAGTAGGCAGGCAGAGAAAGAGGGGGAAGCAGAATCCCCACTGAGCAGAGAGCCCCATGCAGGGCTCAATCCCAGGACCCTGGGATCATGACCTGAGCTGAAGGCAGAGGCTTAACCCATTGAGCCACCCAGGCGCCCCAGCAATCTGTATTCTTGGCAAGATCGCTTGCCCTCACACTAGGCTGCTTCTAGCTAGTTGACAGGGTTAACTTCCCACTTCCGCCCATTTACAATGGTTAATATTTCCCATTCATATGATTAGTTTCCTCAGGTAGATGATATAAGCATCTCTCCTCTTTGTAAAATAGGAGTTCATGGTTTGATCAGTTGTGTTTTCCTAGGCATGCCCACATGATGGTGGTGGGGAAGGTCTAGAGGCCTCACCAGGCTTTCTGTGGAAGGGTGATAGCAGTGGGCTGATTGTAGGTGGAGTGAGCACCCACCCTGACCACCTCTCCCAGTTCCTGTCCCCAGCATCCCTGAGGCCCCATCGCCTGCAAGGGATGAGGAGACAGCCAGTCCCACCCCTTTATCTTCATGGGGCTGAATTCGTCGGTTCTCCTGAAGGTTTCCAAGTAGAAGAGAAGAGCTTCATCCATTCCTTCCTTTTTCCCTTGTTTCTGTATGAAGTGGAATCACAGCAGGACTTTGAGCACCTCTTACCCCTTTTCTGAGGCAAAATATAGTTTGCCTTTTATGTCACTTCCACTGCCTTCCTGTGAATCACCCACTGCTGATTCCACAGTGGCTGCCTTCTAGACTACAAGTGTGGGTGACCCAGGCTCCCCATGACCACCATGTCTGGTCATCGTGGTCAAGCCGACATCGTGGGCAGGGGACTCTAGGGACACGGTCCAGGAAAAGGAGCTATCTGGTACATGCACGACAGGACTCCAGATGCCACCTGTATCCAAGGGCTGCTTAAATCTTCAGAGGTTTCTCTGTGAGCCATCCCCCAATTCAGAAAGTCCCCCAGGCAGAACTGCCTCTGGTAAGGGAACAAAGGACATATTGTAAGGTGTGGGGAATGGGGTAAAGAGGCACACCAGTCTCCCTGCTTCTCAGAAGCTACATAAGCTGCTCTCAGAGGCTGCTTTATCCTGAAACACATGCTCCTGTCCAGGTCTGCGGAGGCTCCCTTCCTGAGCTGCCCCTCCATTTCTTACTGCTGTTTCTCCTTTCCCAGGATGCCTGGGTTCAACCTTGACTTTCATCCATTGTTTTGCTTCCTTCTAGCCCATCTCCTAACTTGTGGCTGAACCACTGCAAATTACTGTTTACAAACACATTTGTTTAGGTATAATAAACTGGCCTGACTTCTCTATAGAATATGCAGGAAGGATATATACAATGGAACCCAGACAGAGACCAGGCCTGGAGGACTGAAGGAGGAACTAGGAGTGATGTAATCCAGATCCAGGGCAGACAGCCCCTCCCCTCCCCCTCTGTGACAGAGAACAAGGTGCATCATCTCGCCAGACCTCAGCCGGCTCCCTCGTTTGTGAACTAACAGTGTGTAATCAGAGGGTGTCTCAGACTTCAGGGTCTAAAATTCCAGGTCAGTAAGATGATTTCTGAGCACTTACCTAATACCAGGCACAAAACGGCCCAGATCCCTAGCCCCATGAGCTTAGCATAATGGGAAGAGCTGATATCAAACAAATAATTATAAACAATAAACCTTCAAGAGTCTAAATTACTACAGAAGAAAACTGAACGTGCTCTAAAAGCAAATAATCCAGTCTGGATATTGTGATGGCGTAAATTTTTGCAACTATACCATAGCACTCACTGGATTGAGGAAATGGCACCAATGAACACGTGGAGGAAATGGCACCAATGAACACGTGGAGGAAATGGCACCAATGAACACGTGGAGGAAATG
>NW_019154125.1:11833949-11878362 GCF_002288905.1 Enhydra lutris kenyoni
TGCAGAAAATCCCAAGTTTCAGTGGGAAACATGGAAGGCCTAATGATAACACTGGGACCAGAACTTGAAGGAAAAAAAGGTAAAAGTAAAGGAGCCCATTTAGGTTCTTACTTCCCATGCCCACAGGCCCCTTTCATTCTCAACAAACTGAACCTCCCCCTGGGCACAGTCACAGTCACTTTGTGTTGAAATCTACAGGGGACCTTTTAAAGGGCATAGTCATCAGTGAAAGAAACTGACCGTGGCTGATTCGAATGGAAAGATACACACTGGATGGCTCGGTGTGGAGGCTAGAGAGCTGGGTCCAGAAAACGGACAGGAACAAAGGCAAGCCAGGCCAGAGGAGTCCAGCCAAAATCACAGCACAGAACCGGACCAAGGTGGATCACGAGCATGTACCTCAGGAGTTCAGGGCTCAGATCCTGGAGGCAGACTCTTTTGTTCGCATACTATCACCAACTAGCTGGGCAACCTTGAGTAAATTGTTTAAATCGTCTGCAAAATTAAACGAAGAAATTCCAGGGACACCTGGGGGGCTCAGTCAGTTAAGCGACTGACTCTTGATTTCAGCTCAGGTCATGACCTCAGGGTCATGAGATTGAGACCCATGTCTGGCTCTGTGTTTATCAGGGAGTGTGCTTGAAGATTCTCTCTCTCCTTCTCCCTCTGCTTCTCTCTTCTTCCCCTCCACCCACCCCAGCATGTTTGCACTCTCTCTCTCTCTAAGTAAATAAATCCTAATAAATTCCATATTTTAACAAGTCTGAAATGTTGCCAGTTGTAAGATGTACTGTTCTTTTATGAGCCACTAAAAGAAAACACTGCCAATTAAACTACGCCACACGGCTTTCTCATCACTTCACGTTTTTGTTTGTTTTATATTTCATTAAAAATCCTTAGTAGATCTATTTAGATACAGGTTTTTTTTTTTATCATGTCACTCTCATACATACAAAAAAGGCAAATATAATAAAAATAAATTAGGATACTTCTAGATCTTTCTCAGTTCAGAGCCCAACTCTCCCAAATGGCTTGTTGGTCTGGTTATTTTGTTTTTGTTTTTGTTTTAAGTAAGCTTCACACCCAGCCTAGAGCCCAACGGGGGACTTGAACTCATGACTCTAAGATCAAGACCTGAGCTGAGATCAAGAGTCAGCCAAGACACCCAGGCGCCCCTGGCCTGGTCATAATCTCCGCATGTGTCCACCTTTGGCCGCTGGTCTCTGGGCTATCATGGTCACTGGCAGCATTTCTTCAAAGACAGCTCCACTGATTTCTCCTGGAGCTGCGGCAAGCCTCAGACACCCGGCTCCAAGGTTTGCCGCTACTGCTTTCTTGACCTTTCTTGACCTCTTAGAGGTGTCAAGAGGCTTTCAGAACACACACAGAGTCCTTTCCAAATGGTCCTCCAGGGCTTTGTTGCCTGAAACATCAAGGGTCTGTGGGCATCCTCTTATGCCACATAAGACAAGGAGGTGTGTGCAGTGAGACGAGAGTAACGACCACCACCAGGCATGACCTGAACTCCCACCCCACTCACCATCCCTCATAACTCAAAAGCAACAGCCGACAGTCCGCCCCAGGGGACCACTGTGAGGCTTGTGTTCATTCACATGAAGAACTTAGCCCTGGTCCGCGTGTTGTCAGCACTCCACAAATGTCAGCTATTTTCTTTCTTTCTTTTTTTTTTTAAATTATTTGTTTTCTTTTTTTTTTAAGATTTTATTTATTTATTCATTTGTCAGAGAGAATGAGAGAGAGCACACAAGCAGGCAGAGAGGCAGGCAGAGGCAGAGAGAGAAGCAGTTTCCCTACCGAGCAAGGAGTCCAATGCGGGACTTGATCCCAGGACCCTGATATCATGACCCGTGCTGAAGGCAGGTGCTTAACCCACTGAGCCATCCAGGTGTCCCTCAGGTATTTTCTACCTTCAAGAAATAATTGTAGCAGGGTGACTGGGTGGCTCAGTCAGTTAAGCGTCTACCTTCAGCCCAGGTCTTGATCCCGGGATTCCGGGATTGAGCCCTGAGTTGGGCTCCTTGTTCAACGGAGAGACTGCTTCTCCCTCTGCCTCTGCTTCTCCCCCTGCTTGTGCTCTCTCACTCCCTCTCTCTCTCAGATAAATAAAATAAAATAAAATTATACTTGCAGCAAATTAGAACAGTTTTATAGAGGTGCACCTCTTTATTTAGATTGAACAGGGCACATGGAGGACAGGATAAAATGAGCCACTCTCCCATTTGCAAGCTTTCAAAAGAAATCTGTAAGGGAATCAGTGACTCTCGGGAGGAAGATGGATTTGTGAAACAGATTTTCTTTTTTTTAATTGAGATTTTATTTATTTATTTGAGAGAGAACACAAAGGGAGAAGGAGAGGGATGAGCAGAATCCCCACTGAGCAGGGAGCCTGATGCAGGGCTTGGTCCCAGGACCCCAAGATCACTACCTGAGCCAAAGGAAGACGCCTAACCCACCAAGCCACTCAGGCACCCCTGAAACCGATTTTCTTTAGTTTTGCCAGAGACCCTGAGATTTGCTCTCCTCTTGATGACAATTAAATGTGTATAACCATTTAGCTAGGATTCAGACCAGCTCACAGGGCTGGTGGCAAGGAGGGAGGGACATTCTTTACGGTTCAATGCAAGAGTCTAAATAACTTTTTTTTTCATCTCTATTTAAACTCAGCTCATTAGTATGTAGTGTACTTGGGAACCCCAAACAGCCTCATTGGTTTTCTTTTGTGTTATAAGACTTGGAACACTGAATTCTATTTCTGGCCATAAGACCATACACCTTTCTCACCTAGCAAGAGCTGGGTAGGGGTGGTGAGGGTGGGGGAGGATGGAAAAGGTGCTGGCTGTGGAAGAGCTGTCAGAGGAGGATGTGGAACAAAGACCAGGACCCCCTCTCCCAGTTCTGACCACGGGCCACATGTATCACATGCATCGTCAGAGAGCAGGGAGGAGACAGTGGTGGGGTGGGGAAGGGGGTGAGGTCAGCTGGCTGACGGGGTTACTCAGGCCCACTGGAAAAGCCTTTATTTCACAATCCTTCTTTAAAAATACACACACACACACACACACACACAACATTTTAAAAACCATCAGTCCCATTCCCTTGCATCTGCTTTTGGTGCAATTTGGTATTTCTAATGGAAATAATTGAAGAATATTTTTAATCTTGATGTGACAATTCATTCATTCCAGGGACCAAAATTCTGCTCTTTCTGGTTTTATCTGTATAATGAAAATAAATAGCTTAGATCTGGGGTGCAGGCGCACAGGAAAACAAAAGTAGTTGGGAGCCCTTGCCTTCTGTCTGCATTTGTAGGCCAGCATGTCAGGCTCCTGGTGTTAGAACACCATTTCTAGCGTAATATGTGGCTTTGAGGGGAAACGTATGACTATTTTTTATCCTAGCAAATACTCTAAAACGCTGTGCCAAATACGCCCCAACAACGGTGACAGAGAGAACCCAGCTGTACACATTATCACCAACACTGGATTCTTTGAGGATTATTCCCTCATTGATAAGGTTATGGAGGTTTCATACTTAGGACCTTCTTTGAACTTCTCATTTCTCTCTCAGATGGCTTCATGAATCCATAGTCATGTGCCATTTACCACAGTAACTGAGGAGATGAATATCCACGCTAACTGACTGGGCAGCGGGGAGCACAAGCTAACAAACCGATGTGACAGACAAGACTCTGAATGCTCCCAGTGACTGAGGCCCAACAGGAGCCGGGAACCTCTTCCCTAGAAGCCTGCTCCTCCCGTCTGGAGGCAGAGAAGACAAAAGTGCTGTAGGGAGAAACTACAGGGTCTCAGCCCTCCTAAATAGGTAGGGCAGCCCTCACTGGGTGAAGACTGAAGCCAGGGGAGTGTAGCTCCTGGCAACGGAGGTGGGGGGAGGGTGTAGGGGTCCTGCAGGGTGATTACAAGCTATTTGGTCACTTAGCCTCGCCTTGGAGTTCCCTGTGGCTGGTAAGCCTGGAGTTTCAATTTATAGATTTCTTTGTTTATTCTAAAGGAAAGAAGCAGGAAGTTCATTTTTACCGGTGACCTTGACTAGATGTCTTTGATGATGAAGTTTAATGGGTTAAAGGTTCATCTGAGTTTATTTATATCATTATAAAATGACGCCATCCTTGTTTTTATATTTTTTCACATTTAATGAGTGTACTTCTTGTAATGTTATAACACATACACACACAATTTAAAGCAAAATGTTTTCTATTTACTTTTTTTTAGTTTTTAGTTTTTTAGGTTGTTTGTTGGTTTTTTGTTTTTTTTTTTTTTTTAGTTTTTCCATTTACTCATTTTTATTGCAGCTCCGTCCCAACTTATGGCACAAATAGTATCATATTATTTTCAAATATTTGCCGGAATTTTCAGAACAGTAATTGTTTTAGTCTTTCTAAAGTGTTTTAGACTTGAACAGAGAATGTTTAAAATATGTCCTCTCCACAGTCATTCATCAGATACAACTTGTATGTCACATATAACATATTTTGTATCATCTTTGTTTTGTCTCCGTTTAAAGAGCAAAATGTTATTTATTCCAATGGGGGGAAAATGCAGAAACAACTTAGAGGGGCAGTTTTTAATTCACCCTTTAGAAGCCGTAGGAAATATGAAGAAATGGGTCCTCCTAGCGTTCGTCGTGTGCTACTGCAGTCTGCCCGTCCTAACTTGTAACACAGCTTCTCCAACTTTAAAGCCTGCAGAAATCATCCGTGGATCTTGTTAAAACTTGCAGAGTCTTGGGGCGCTTGGGTGGCTCAGTACGTTAAAGCCTCTGTCTTCAGCTCAGGTTATGGTCCCGGGGTCCTGGGATTGAGCTTCGCATGGGGCTCTCTGCGCAGCGGGGAGCCTGCTTCCCCCTCTCTCTCTGCCTGCCTCTCTGCCTACTTGTGATCTCTGTCTGTCAAATAAATAAAATCTTTAAAAAAAAAAAAAAAAGACTTGCAGAGTCTTGTGCAGAAGGTGAGGGGTGAGGAGTGGGATCGGTATTGCTGACAAGCTTGCAGATGATGCCAGCACTGCTGGTTTGTGGAATTTCCATGAGTTTGTGTCTAGTTGTGTCAATAGAGTCAGAAAGTTGTAATTATATGTAAAGGTATTCTTAGATGTTAAAAATTCAGAAGTCTAACTCAGTTTCCTCTTTTCTACCAGAGGCCATGTAACTCAACCAGAGTTGAGATGAATTGGTGATGTTGAATCACAAATTTCAGAGCAGCTAATTTCCCTAAATGAAATTCCTTTAATGATCAACCCTTACTTTTGTAGCTACAACATCTAAGAACATGCCCACTTACTGCTTTGCCCACTCTTTACCATTAAAACAGTTCTCAAAGCAATGTTCCCATGTTCTAATTTATCTCCCTAGCAGCTGGCATTGGCTAAATTATAGCAGATGCCCAACCTAATGGCCCTGAGAGATTAATTTTCCAGGTGAGAGAAGAAAAGCAGGTGGGCACGAAATGCCTCACCTCTGGCCATGCGATTGCAGGGACACCTAGCCCAAGCAGTTTATTATGAGAGTTGGTCACATCAGGGAAGAAGTTTGTGTTGTCAGGGACTATCTTCCCTGAAGTGATCAGTATGATGTCTTCACCAGAGTAATGAGTGCTCATGCTTATGGGACCTTCACTAAATGATCTCTGTACCTTCTCCGTCATATCGAGCACCACAGCCTCACGAGGAATTCACTTGCACTCTTGCTGTTTTGTCAAGGAAGCTGCTGAGGCTTAGCACTTCGATAGCCCTCCAGAGTAAATTTCTGACTCCTGACACACACCAAGGACCACGTCATTCAAAAACTCTTATTTTAAATCCCTTTGCTACCACATTTAACACTAGCTTGTGAATGCACAACTTCTGGGCTTTTCTTCCTTAGATAGTTTGCTGTTGAATTTCAAATATGTATACATAATATATGATCTCAGAAAGGAAGAGTTTATCTATTCTGTCTGTATCCTTAAAGGGCTAGGAGGTACTGTAAATGTCAGTTTTGGAAACTTGGGAAAGTGAACATCTAAACAGCTTTATAATATCTCTGGGAGACTTCAGTGAAAATCAGTGTAAAAGCCATTGTTGTTACTTTTGGTTTGCTTCCTCCCCCGTCCTCACGCCCCCCTCCCTTTCGCCCTCCTCCTCCTTTTTATGGTAACTATCTACAAGCAACGAAGAACTTAGGTTTGCCATACCATTAGACTGAAGTTCTAATTCCTTTAAAATTAAAGGCAAACTTGAGTGTTAGGAGTAAATCACTTATAGCATTTACCAAACTACAATTTAATTATTCATTCATTATCTGTTCCCTTCTACTGATCTGTGTGTGCCTGTATGACAATAACTCTGCCTGTCTGATTTTAGTACTCCAGTGCTTAGCATTGTGTCTGGTGTGTAAGCACTTCATGCTTGTTGAATATATAAATTCATGAATAATAAATAAGTAATTTAGTAAGGCCAAGGTCAAACAGGAAATTCCCCTAGAAATGTTTATATTTGGCCACTAGGTGGCAGCCTTGCCTAGTCTTAGTTTTTGTTTGTTTCGTTTTGTTTTGGTTTGGTTTGGTTTTTTAAAGATGTTGAATCGGGGTGGCTCAGTGCCTTAAGCCTCTGCCTTCCACTGAGGTCATGATTTCAGGCTCTTGGGATCAAGCCCCACACTGGGTTCCCTGTTGGGTGGGGAGCCGTCTTCCCTCCACCCCCGCCCACCCTACGCCTGCCTCTCTGCCTGCTTATGATCTCTGTCTGATTAAATAAATAAAATCTTAAAAAAAAAAAATGTTGAATCTCCACTTGAAGAAAGGAGAACCATCTGAAACCACTTAGAGCTGCAAAGAGGTCATTGTTCATTACTTTTGTGGGTCCTTCACTCCGTTTGTCAAAGTAGAAGGCTAACATCTCACTCTCAATAGCTACTATATACACATGGCCAAGAGATTGTTAGGTAAATAAGGAAAAGGGCATGAACAACCCATTCAGTTCATTTGAGAACCACCAGCTTCTTCTCCAACTTCAATCTCCAGCAACATCTGACACTTTCTCTGAAATTCTTCCTTCTCATTCTTCAATCAATACAATGAAATTACAGGAATGCTACAAATGACATTCATAAATGAGAAACAGTAAGTGTACATTAGAGTGACTTCTGCACCCCCACTGCCCCATTAGTTTTGTCAAATCAATGTGACTCTACAGGGACACTAGCCCCAGTACCAACATCATTACATGGCAGGTGGGCTGTGCCCAAATTCTCATCAGCTATGACTCCTGATGCAAGGAAGAGCAAATCCCTACCTCTCCCTTCAGCCGCTTCTCTATCCATGGAACAAGAATGATAACCATGACCTATTTCTGGGGCAGCTCTTACCTGAGGAATTGTCCCTACTTACACACTGGAGAGGCAATAAAAAGAGATACACCTCCCCTAAGAACTTCCCTGGACCACAGTCATTCTTTCTGCTCAAGATAAACAACTTACTCATTGTAACACCTACTACGTTGTAAGTCTTTGGCCCTTGAGACCTATGGTCTTGTATTATGAAATCATCTTTGAGTGATGAATTGATGTTACATAATACTGGAGGCAGAGAAGAGAAAGGCTAATAAGCTTCTGTGTGAAAAGGCATTGCTAAGAAAAAGTTTAAAGACTGGTAGGAAGTACACAAGAAAAAGTATAGAATTCTTACACTTTAACAAACCGGATGGATGCAAATTTATGGCATTGCATGTAGTATGTCTACTATTCTCATTTTAAATGCATTATACACTGGAAAATGTCTTGATTTTAAAATGAGGAGCACCTGGCTTGCACAGTCAGTAGAGCATTTGACTCTTCATCTTTGGGTCAGGAGTTTGAGCCCCATGTTGGGCGTAGAGATTACTTAAATAATATTACTTAAAATAATAGAAAAGGTAATCTTTGCCACGTGCAGAGCAAATTACTAAATCAGTAATGAATAAGAGACATTAATACCAACCTTCCAAAATAAAAAAGATTATAAGAGAACACTGTAAACAGTAGTATGCCAACAAATTAGGTAACCCACTAGAAAGGTACAAACTACCAAAATGGATTCAAAAAGAATAGAAAACTTGGAAAGATGTCTAACAGGTAGAGATTAAATAAATAATTTTTTAAACTTCCAAATAAATTACTTAATTAAATTTAATTTTAATTTAATTTAAAAACTTCCCACAAAGAGAAGTCCAGAATCAGATGACTTCACTAGCGAATTCTTTCAAGGGGGGGGGGGGGGGGAAAGAGCACTTTTTTTTTTAAGATTTTATTTATTTATTTGACAGAGAGATAGAAAGCATAAGTAGGCAGAGCAACAGGCAGAGGTATAGGGAGAAGCAGGCTTTCCATGAGCAGAGAGACCAACACAGAGCTCGATCCCAGGACCCTGGGATGATGACCTGAGCTGAAGGTAGCCACCCCAGGCTACCCAAGTGCCCCAAGAAAGAGCACTTTCAAATCATTCCATTTCCCCGGTATTACACTAATACTAAACAAGATCAAAACATTAAAAAAAATCAGACAAATATAATTATGTATGTAAAAATAATCAACAAAATACTAGCAAACTAAATCCTACAATATATAAGAAGGATTATATACTATGACCAAGTGGAATTTATCCCAGATATACAAGGTTTGCTTAATATATCTGAAAATCAAAGTGATATACCTTTAAAAGAATGAATGACAAAAACCACATGATCATCTCAAAGAACAGAAAGAGCATTTGGCAAAATCCAACACCCATTCATGATAAAAGATGATGAGTCCAACACCCATTCATGATTTTTTAAAAAATTCAACAAAATAGAAACAGAGATTTCCTCAACTTAATAGAGAGCATGTATAAAAAATCCACATTTGTTGTCAATGGTGAAAAGATTAAAAGCTTTACTCATGACCGGGACCAAGGCTGACTGAATCCACTGCTGCTGTTTAACATTGTCCTGGAAGTTGTAGTAAGGACAATTAGGGAAAGAAAGAAAGAAAGAAAGAAAGAAAGAAAGAAAGAAAGAAAAGGGAAGGGAAGAAAGAAAAGGGAAGGGAAGAAAGGGGGGAAGGAAGGAAGGGAGGGAGAGAGAGAACGAAAGAGAAAAAAAGGAGGGAGGAGAGAGGGAAGAAAGAAAGAAAGAGAAAAAGAAGAAACACAAGGCATCCAATTTGTAACGAGAAGGCAAACTATTCATAAAGGATATCATCCTGTATATAGAAAATCCAGAGGTGCCTAGGTGGCTCAGTCAGTTAAGCGTTTGATTCAGGTTATGATCTCAGGGTCATGAGATAGAGCTCCACATTGGGCTCCTCGCTCAGTGTAGAATCTGCTTGAGATTCTCTCTCTCTCTCTCTCCCTCTGCTTTTCCCCCAACTCATATTCTCTCTTTCTCTCAAATAAATAAATAAATCTTGAAAAAAAAAAAAAAAGAAAATCCAAAACAAGTCCACGACAACAAATCAGTTAATGAATGAATTCAGCAAGCTTATAAGATAACAAGAGCAATATTCAAAGAGCATATGTTTCTCTAAACACTACCAATAAACAATTCAACAGTGAAATTAAGAAAACAATTTAATTTACTATGGCTTTAAAAATAGCAGGATACTTAGGAATAAATTTATCAAAAAAATAAAACTTGTACAAAATATGAAAAGGAATTAAAGAAGATTTAAATAAAAGACATTCCACATTCATGGATTAGAAGTTTTAATATTGTTAAAGTGGAAATAGTTACTGAATTGATCTACAAATTTAATGCAATTGCTATCAAAATCCAAACTGTCTTTTTGCAGAAATTGACAAGCAGTTTTCAAATGCATATGGAAATAGAAGGGACTCAGAAGAGCCCAGACAACCTTGAAAAGGAAAAAAGTTTGGAATTTCTGGACTTCAAACCTTACTATAAAATTATAGTAATTAAGACTGTGTGGTATTAGCACCAAATTATACATGTAGCTTAATGGAATAGAATTCAGAAGCCAGAAATAAACCTTTGCACTTACAGTCAATTGATTTTCAACAAAGACGTCAAGACAGTTCAACGGGGAAAATACTCATGTCAATGAATGGTGCCGAGGTGACTGAAAACCACATGAATAAAGATGGACTCCCATGTTAGCGTGAAGTAAGTCAAATACCCAAATGTAAAAACCAAAACTATAAAACTCATGGAAGAAAACCTATGATTAAATCTTCATGATCTCAGATTAGGAAATCATTAGATATGACACCAAAACACAACAACAAAAATAGATAATTTGGACTTCAGCAAAATTAAAAACTTTTGTGCATGGAGGGATATGCTCAAAACAGTGAAACAACAGCCCACAGAATGAAAGAAAACATTTGCAAATCACATATATAATAAGGATTTGTATCTTCAGTGTATAAAAACTATTACAACTGGAAGAGATTATGCTGAGTGAAATAAGTCGAGCAGAGAGAGTCAGTTATCATAGGGTTTCACTTACTTGTGGAGCATAGGGAATAACATGGAGGACATTGGGAGAAGGAGAGGAGAAGTAAGTTAGGGGAAATTAGAGAGGGAGAGAAACCATGAGAGACTGTGGACTCTGAGGAACTAACCGAGGGTTTTGGGGGGGCAGGGGGTAGGAAGTTGGGTGAGCCTGGTGGTGGGTATTATGGAGGGCATGTATTGCATGGAACACAGATGTGGTGCATAAACAATGAATTCTGGAACACTGAAAAGAAATTTAAAAAATAAATAAAAAGTTTTTTTTTTTAAACTGCTACAAATCAACAGTAAAGAGACAAACAATTTTTTTAAATTGACAAAGGACATGAATAGGTATTTCTCCAAAGAAGAAATATATGTGGCAAATAAACTAATGAAGGTGATGATTACCATCACTAGGTATTAGGGAAATGCACATCAAAACCACAATGAGAGATTATGTCACACTCACTAGAAAGACTACAATAAAAAAAATAACAAATAAATAAATAAATAAATTTTAAAACGGACAATAACAGTCTTGGCAAGGATGTGGAAAATTGGAAACCTGGTACATGGCTTGTGGGAATGTAAAATGGTACAGCAAATGTGGACAACAGTTTGCCATTTTCTCAAAAAGTTAAACATAGAATTAACAGATGACCCGGCAATTCAACTCTTAGGTATATACCCAAGAAAACCGCCAAACAGACAAACAAATCCTTACACATGAATGTTCAAAGCAGCACTAACCACAATAGCCAAAAGGTGGAAATAGCCCAAATGTTCATCAACAGATGAATGGATAAATAAATTGTGGTATAGGGGGGCCTGGGTGGCTCAGTGGGTTAAAGCCACTGCCTTCAGCTCAGGTCATGATCCCAGAGTCCTGGGATTGAGCCCCACATTGAGCTCTCTGCTTAGCGGGGAGCCTGCTTCCCCCTCTCTCTCTCTGCCTGCCTCTCTGCCTACTTGTGATCTCTGTCTGTCAAATAAATAGATAAAATCTTTAAAAAAAATTGTGGTATATACGTATAGTGGAATATCAGTCAGCCATAAAGAGGAATGAGATTTGATATATGCTACGACATGAATAAACTTTGGAAGCCTTATGCTAAGTGAAAGAAGCCAGGCACAAAAGACCACATATTGTATGATTTCATTTATAGGACATATCCAGAATAGATTATTCCATAGTGATAGAAAGACTGGTGGTTGCCAGGGACAGGGAGAATGGATAGTGACTGCTTAATGGGTGCAGGTTTCCTTTTGGAGCAATGAAAATGCTCTGGAACTAGACAGAGGCAGTAGTCATACACACACCATTGTGAATGCTTTCCCTGACCTCCCCAATGAAATTAAATTCCTTTTCTATGCTCTCATTGTCCCACATAAAACTCATTTCCAGCATTTATTACCATTACCATGTAAAATCCATTTGCTTGAGTATCTCTAACAATCAGACTAAACTGCAGGAAGGCAAGATTTTGTTTGATTCAGCACGGCATGCTCAGGGTCCAGTACTTAGGAGGTGTTCGATAAACAAGCATTTGAAGGCTCAATAGAATAAATGAATATTTGAAAATTCTTTGCACAGTGCCTTGCATATATGAGGTGTTTTTACATCTAAAAAAAATCATTTTTGGAAAACAGTTTGGTGGTTCCTCAAAATTTAAAGAATTATCATATGATCCAGCAATTCTACTTGTAGGTACGCAACCCCCCCCCCAAAATGAAAGCTGAGACTGAACCAGATACTTGTACACCAACATTCATAGTGACATAATTCACAAGAGCCAAAAAGGTGAAGTCAAATGGCCCTCAACAGATGAATGAGGCTGAGGGTCACATTGAGCTGTGAGGTGCTGCTGTGCTGTGTTTAGAGTCAGCACCATGGCAGAAGACATCAAGACCAAAATCAAGAACTACCAGACTGCCCCTTTTGACAGCCCCTTCCCCAACCAGAACCAGACCAGGAACTGCTGGCAGAACTACCTGGACTTCCACCACTGTGAGAAGGTAATGACTGCTAAAGGGGGCGATATCTTCGTGTGTGAATGGTACCGGTGTGTGTACAAGTCCCTCTGCCCCATATCCTGGGTGTCGCCCTGGGACAACTGCCAGGCAGAAGGCACATTTTCTGGGAAGATCTGAACTGGCCCCTCCCACCTCTCCTCTGTCCTCCGTCCCTCTCCCAGGGTGGTGAAGGGGGACCTGGGTTCATGGTGATCCCCACCCTGGGGTTTTGAACCATGGCCTAACTAATAATAAATACTCATTGGAAAAGTGTAAGATTGCGTATGTGTGAAAGAGCCAGGTGATCGGGCATGAAGCTGTGGTGGGAATTAATACCTTGACCAGTAAGAGGGGTCTTACTGGTCAATAAAAGCTGATTGCTTTTTTCTGTTTTGTTTTGTTTTGTTTCATGTTGTTAAACTGACCACCTTCTCTATACCAGACAATAGAGTGAGTGAGAGAATAGTCTCAAGCCCCGGGAAGTGCTAAAATTTATCTGTATGTTTCCCTTTATTTACACAATTTCAAAAAACTTAAAAAAAAAAAAAAACTTTTCTTGTGTAATTTTTGAACCACACAAAAATAGTATAATAAAAATTCCTGTGTACCCATCCAAAAAAAAAAGATGAATGAATAAGCAAAATGTGGTATATCCATAAAATGGAATATTATTCAGCAAAAAAAAAAAGGATGAACTACTGATGCATGCTACAGTGCGGATGAACCAAGTGAAAGAAATGAGACGCAAAAGATCACATCCTTATGATAAAATTTATGTGAAATTTTTCAGAATGGGCAAGTCTACAGAGACAGGAGATAGATTGGTAGTTGTTTTAGGATGGGAAGGGGAGAAAAGAACGGGTAGTGGCTTCTAATGGGCATGGTTTCCCTTTGTGATGATGAGACTGTCTTATCATTAGACTATGGTGATGGTTGTATAACTTTGTAAGTATACCAGAAACTATTACACACTGAGAATCAGTAAATATTATGATATGTAAATTACCTCAATAAAGTTGCTTTTAAAAAATAAAAATAGTATGTACTAGTAAAAGAGCAAATTAAATCCAACACAGGCAGAAGAAAGGAAATAATAATAAGCTGAAGTTAAGAACATTAAAAACAAAAAATAGAGAAAAATCAATAAAATGAAAAATTCATCCTTTGAGATGGCCATTAAAACTGATAAACTTCTGGGGCGCCTGGGTGGCTCAGTGGGTTAAGCCTCTGCCTTCCGCTCGGGTCAGGATCTCGGGGCCCTGGGATCGAGTCCCACATCGGGCTCTCAGCTCAGCGGGGACCCTGCTTCCCCCTCTCTCTCTGCCTGCCTCTTGGCCTACTTGTGATCTGTCTGTCAAATAAAAAAATAAAATCTTTAAAAAAAAAAACTGATAAACTTCTATTAGTCTGATCAAAAAAGGTGGGGGAGGATGAAAATTACAATCAGGAACTAGCGAGAGACATCTATAGATTCTACAGAACAAAAAGGATATCAAAGTTATATTAATAACTTTATCACCATATATGTGACAAGGTGGATGAATGACCAAATCCTTAAAAGGTACAAATTAACAAAGCTTATTTGAGAAAAGAAAATAAATAACCTGAATAGTTCTGTATCTATTAAAGAAATTGAATTTGTAGTTAAAAACCTTATCACAAAGATGACTACAGACTCAGATAGTTTCACTGGCACACTGTATAAAACATTTAATAGTATCAATTTTATACAGTCTTTCAGACGATTAAGATGAGAGAATTCCTCCCAGTTCATTTTATGAGACAGCATTATCCTGACACCAAAACCAGAAAAAAATATATATATACAAGAAAAAAACATTACAAATTTATATCCTTCATGGACATAGGTGAAAAAAAATCCTAATAAAATATTAACAAATCTTGGGATTGAAAAATTAGTTCAACATTAGAAAATCAATGTACTTCATCATATCAAGAAACAAAAGAAAAAAAATATGATGATCTCAATAAATATGGAAAAAGTAATTGACAAAATTCAACTAACATTCATAACAACAACTCTCAACATGGGGCCCCTGGGTGGCTCAGTGGGTTAAAGCCTCTGCCTTCGGCTTCGGTCATGATCCCAGGGTCCTGGAATTGAGCCTTGCATCATCAGGCTCTTTGCTTGGCGGGAAGCCTGCTTCCTCCTCTCTCTCTCTCTCTCTGCATGCCTCTCTGCCTACTTGTGATCTCTGTCTGTCAAATAAATAAATAAAATCTTTTTAAAAATTTTTTTAAAACTCAGCAAACTGAGAATTAAGAAAGGAATTTTTTAAAACTTCCTCAAATTCACAAAGTTTGTGCACAAATAATTTATAGCTTGCATCATCTTTAATAGTGAAAGACTAAAGTGAAAGACTTTCTAAGATCTAGAACAAGGCAAGGATGTGTATTCTCACCTCTTCCATTCATCATCATACTGGTGGCCCTAGCTAGTCCAATAATACAAAAAAAAGTGGTGGGGGGTACATACAAATGGGAAAAGAAGAAATAAAGTTGTCACTATTTGCAGATGACATGACTGTCTATAAAGAAACACACACAACACACACACACACACACACACACTACCAAAAAGCTGCTAGAATCATTGATTTTAGCCTGGTTGCAGGATAAGCAGTCAACAATTTATAGAATCAATTTTATTAATATATTTTTTGAATAAAAAGTAATTGAAATTTGGAAGTGTCATCTTTTATATTAACACCAAAATAAAATCATATACTTGGATATAAATCTAACAAACAGGTCCAAGATCTATACACGAAAAAATTCAAAACACTGTTGAAAGAAATCAGGATCTAAATATAAAAGGAGAGGTGCCTGTGTGGCTCAGTGGGTTAAGCCTCTGCCTTCAGCTCAGGTCATGATCTCAGGGTCCTGGGACTGAGCCCTGGGCCTGACTCTGCTCAGCAGGGAGCCTGCTTCCCCCTCTATCTCTGCCTACTTGTGATCTCTCTCTCTCTTTCAAATAAATAAATAAAATCTTTGAAAAAAATAAATAAAATAAAGACTCTAAGATAGCTCTAGTCATCAACATCATGTATATTGATAAAAGGATAGACACATAGATCAATGAAACAGAAGAGTCCAGAAATAGACTCAAACACATTTGATCAATTGATTTTTCCCAAAGTTGCAAAGGGTTTGCCTTTTCAACAAATGATGCTGGAAACAATAGGAAATTCATGTGTCAAAAAAAATTTTTAATAACTTTGACCCATTCTCACACCCTAAACCAAAATTTACTTGACAAGCATCATAGAACTGAAAAGTAAAACCTAGAATTAAGGAAACTTTTGGAAGAAAAATTAGAAAAAAACCTTTGTGACCTTGGGTTGGGCAGAGACCCCAGGTACAATATCAAAAGCATGATCCATTGAAGAAAAAATTAATAAACTGAACTGTATCAAAATTAAAAGCTCTTCTTCAAAAAGCATTAAGAAAATGAAGACAAGTCCCAAACAGAAAATATTTATAAATACAAACCTGATAAAGGACTAGTATGCAGTACATATTAAAAACACTCAAAAGTCAATAACAGGAAAACAATCAAATGTAAAAATGGACAATAATAGGAAGATACTTCATCCAAGATATTTGAATGGTAATAAAAGCACATGAAAGATGTTAGAATCATTAAGTCGTTAGGGAAATACAGTTCAAAATCACAGTGAGATACCACTGCATGCCTATTAAAATCGCTGAAATGGAAAAAGTCTGCAGGGACAGAAATCAAGTCACTGGTTGCTCGTTGCTGGGATTTGGGTAAAGATACTGACTACTAAAGAACAAGAGGCACCTCTACAGGTGATGGAAATAGTCTGTGGTGATAGTGTCGGGTACAGGAATGCATAGTTGTTATAATTCAGCTGCACACCCAAACACCTTTACTAGATGCAAAATCACACGTCTGTGAAACTGACCTTTTAAAAACAGGGATATCAGTGCTTACTGGAGAGGCACAGGCCTTAGCCAGGCCAAGGACACAGAGCCTCTTTGAAGAGGAGGATAGAATCATCTTTACCCTGGAATGGGCTGCAGTGGTAATGGTTTGCCAGGGGATCAACAAACACGGAGGCAGCAGAGAAGAGGAGAAAGGCGGACCAAAGGTACAAAGCTGTGGAGTTACAAAATGAGAGATCTGAAGATAATGGCACAACAGATAAACAACTCCTATTGACCTCTTCACTTAGGATATAAGAATTCCTTCCTTGGGATGCCTGGGTGGCTCAGTTGGCTAAGCATTTGCCTTCGGCTCAGGTCACCATCCCTGGGTCCAGGGATCCAGCCCCCTGTAGAGCTCCTTGCTCTGTGGGGAGTCTGCTTCTCCCTCTGCTCCTCCCCCAGTTTGTCTATCACTCTCGAATAAAAAAATTAAAAGAAAACACTTCCAGGGCGCCTGGGTGGCTCAGTGGGTTGGGCCTCTGCCTTCGGCTCAGGTCATGGTCCCAGGGTCCCATGGTCCTGGGATCGAGCCCCGCATGGGGCTCTCTGCTCAGCGGGGAGCATGCTTCCCCATCTCTCTCTCTGCCTGCCTCTTGGCCTACGTGTGATCTCTCTCTCTCTATCAAATAAATAAACAAAATCTTAAAAAAAAAAAACTTCCTTTTTTTTTCCCTTTTGTAGTTTCCAGGTTTCTTTTCTTTTTTAAGACTTTTTTGTATTTATTTGGCGGAGAGAGAGAGAGACAGCAAGAGAGGGAACACAAGCAGGGGGAGTGGGAGAGGGAGAAGCAGATTTCCCGTTGAGCAGGGAGCCGGACTCAGGGCTGAATCACAGGACCCTGGGATCATGACCTGAGCCAAAGGCAGACTCTTAACAGCTGAGCCACCCAGGGACCCCTAGTTTCCAGACTTTTTATTTTTCCTCTCAATTTCAGTACCTTTTCCAGATAGGTAGATGCCTTTTATAAATTAATGGCAGAGCAAATCAGTGGCTACATCACTGAAATTCAACTTAATTCTCCTGGTTCTGGGTCTAATTCCTACCATGCTGACTCTCCGAAGTGTGCTTTTTTCAGCAGATTCAGCAACCCTTTCATTAAGAAGATACTGACCATATATGAAAATCTTTTTTTTTTTTTAAGATTTTATTTATTTATTTGACAGAGAGAGATCACAAGTAGATGGAGAGGCAGGCAGAGAGAGAGAGAGAGAGGGAAGCAGGCTCCCTGCTGAGCAGAGAGCCCGATGCGGGACTTGATCCTACGACCCTGAGATCATGACCCGAGCCGAAGGCAGTGGCTTAACCCACTGAGCCACCCAGGTGCCCCCATATATGAAAATCTTAAGGAGAAAAGGAAGTAACATGTACAGAATGGCTACCACATTAGAGGGACTGTAAAAGAGACAATTCACTAACACAGGCACTTATGTGCCAGACATTGTGTTAAGTGCTTTACAAGTAGTGACTTCTTCCAACCGTCATCATAACCATGTGTTAGAATCTAATATTATCCCCATTTTCAGGGAAAACTGAGGCACAGAGAAGTTAAATCGTGGCCACAAGGACGTTACTGGGATCTGAGCCCAAGTAAATCACTCCTGGTGGCTCTGCAAACTGGCTTTCTGTGCTTGGTGCCTCTCCACAGATAAACTCGTGGGGTCCCCAGGCACAGAAAGAGGTGGGTATTACGGGATGCCTGGGTGGCTCAGTTCCTTAAGCGTCTGCATTAGGCTCAAGTCATGATCTCAGGGTCCTGGGATCGAGTCCCACATCAGGCTCCCTGCTCCACAGGGAGCCTGCTTCCCTGCCTCTGCCTCTTCTCTCTCTGTCTCTCACAAATAAATAAAATCTTTAAACACACACACACACAAAGAAAAAGATGTGGGAATTATGATCCCAGCTTCACACCTCAGACAACTAAACAGGGAACTGACAGGGAAAGCTGTGCTAACTTCCACCACGCTATATGGCTCTCCAGCAAAGCGTCTAGAGATACAGCCAGTTTGGGACTTGTATTAGCATTAGCATGCTTTATTCTCTGACACAAAGTTGGGTTACTATGCTGTTAGCTGACATTTTTCCTACTATTCCAGAGCCACTCCATTTTCCAATAAATGAAGAGTAACATTTAAAAAAGAAAATAAACTCAGGAACTCAATAAACAGGAAATCCATGGTAATTATTTCTGAGGTATCAAAAAAATCTTTTTTAATGTATATCAGCTTCAACTTTTCTATAGTCTTTCATGCAAATAGGCCATTCTGTATACCAAAAACAGGCTGAAGCCACACACCAGGTAAGGACTTCAATCTAGACAGAAAGCTTCTTGCTTTTCTACTTAAGATTTCCAAGAGATGTGATCTTAACAAGATAAAGCTACTCTACCATCTGCCACTGTGTTCTTGCCCTCATAATCCTTGTGCCCTCATAATCCTTGTAAATGACCAGCAATAGAGCAGGACCTGGGAGTCCAGCATTGTTACATAATTAAAATAGATTCGTGTCTCCCTGCTATACAGCAATTTAGGGACTGCCTTCATAAAACAGAATGGACACTTCCTGCAAGGAGACTTGGCACGAAGTTGTAGTAAAGCCACAGCTGCTCTTGCACGTTCTGTCTTCAGCTTCGGGATGTTTCCTGTGGCCAGAACCACCCTAAGTCGTCTCCAAGAGAAGTCTAAAGAAATCCACTCAGGGGACCTGAATTTTGAGTTCAAGAGATGTTGCGGAATTGTTTGGTAATTTGAATTTATTTGCCCTTTGAGCAGTTCAAAGCATTCCGCAAACAATGGCAAGGCAGAGCCACCAGAAAAGGACACCTGATTTTCACAACAAATATGGTAATACTGTATTATTAGCTAGTGGAGCCACTTTCTGTATTGCTGTGTGGGCATTTACAGCAACACAAATTGGAATAGCATTGACCCTATGCCCTGTTGGCAGAGTCGCCCAAAGGAATGGAGAAATCAGTAATTGTCCCAGTTGGTGTCATACTTAATTGTTTCAAAACCCTCATAACTGATGCCAAGTGAAAGCGCTGTGTACCCATTAACCTACGGCATGAGCGAAGAAATAAAGTACATTTGAAACCTTCAAAAAAAAAAAAAACCAGAATGGACAGATTTTGTGGAATGTGCCTGTTTGGGCTGAGAATTATCTGCACAATTATAATACTAAGATCAGGATACAGCTGTTTGTGACTAAGCCCAGACTCACCGAATAAGTACTATCCAAGCATTACATCACCAGGCATCTGTTTCCTGTTTTCATTATTCCCTCTATCGTTCTATCCTGATTTCCCTTCACCTGTAGGCCATAGCTACAATTAAGCAAGTCTTGTGTTTGCCTGTCTCCTTTTCCACCTTTAACACAGAGTGACTTAGTCATTGTGCATGGAGGGGAAGAGGAAGGAGTACCTAAGGGCCCTCAAAAGTGCTTGTGAAACTGGAGGGCTTTTGCCTGGGGAATTCATCTTTACATGACTAACTTCTCCCTCATTTCCAATTATGAACTTTTCCTGTTGAGGCAATACCAGCTCCTCAGAAAGAGCAGTTGTGAACTGAATCACAAAAGGAAAACATCCAGCAGCACAAATAAGTTGAGGCACTAACTTACCTAGAGCAATGTCCCCACACTCTGGTACACAAAAAATGGTATCTCTTGGCTTTGTTTCCATATCTCATGCCCAGATACTGAATAGATGTGTTTAAGTTTAAGGAAGTTCATTTCTTTTTTTTAAGATTTATTTGTTTGTTTGAGAGGGGTGGGAGAGAAGCAGACTGCCTGCTGAGCGTGGAGCCAGATAGGGCCAGAGGGTGACCCTGTGATCCAACCTGAGCCAAAATCAACTCAGATACCCAACCGAGTCACCCAGGTGCACCTAAGAAAGTTTATTTTTTTTTTTTAGCATTTCATTTGAGAGAGAGCTCATGAGTGGGGGGAGAGGGGAGAAGCAGACTTTATATAAGGGCATTAGAGCTCAGAGACTTTTAAGGTCACTTAAAACTCTCTTGCATTATACAAAGTGTTACTGCATTTTACAGTTAAGGTGAAATGACTTCTCTAATGGATCCTATTTGAAAATGGTCTAAGAAAAAAGGCACAAGTTTAAATACCCTAATGGAAAATACTCAGAAAAAGTGTTACGTCCTGACCCGAGATTTTTTTTTTAAAGATTTTTTTTTTATTTATTTGACAGACAGATCACGAGTAGGCAGAGAGGCAGGCAGAGAGAGAGGCAGGCAGAGAGAGAGGAGGAGGCAGGCTCCCTGCTGAGCAGAGAGCCCGATGCGGGACTCGATCCCAGGACCCTGAGATCGTGACCTGAGCTGAAGGCAGAGGCTTTAACCACTGAGCCACCCAGGCACCCCAGAAAAAGTGTTTTTGAAATACACTAGATGTAGTAAGCAAGGTCAGAACAGTGCAACAGGCTATCCCTTTTTTATTTAAAAATAAATAAAAGACCCTAAACTAACAGTGGTTAAGTTACCTCTGAGAAATGGGTAACGGATTTTACTTCTTATGCTTTGTTTTTATATCACTTCAAAATAAGTATCTTCCATGACATTAAGTTTTGGGGGAACTTTTCCCAGCAGTGATTTTTTTTTTAAATGTTAAAAAATAAAAATGTATTCTACTCAACATTTAGTGACTCACTATAATCATTAATAAAAACATTTTCTTTGGGGGCACCTAAGTGGCTTATTCATTAAGTGTTGCCTTTGGCTCAGGTTATGACCCCAGGGTCCTGGAATGGAGCCCTAAGTCCAGCTCCATGCTCAGCAGTAAGTCCACTTCTCCCTCTCTCTCTACCCCTCCCCCTGCTTGTGCAAAAGCTCTCTCAAATAAAACCTTAAAAACCAAAACATTTTTGTACCTTGCTGTTTTTCCTTGCAACCTAGCTCTTCCTCCATACAGTATACTAAATATCTGTTTAGATACCTAACATGGCAAGTGTAAGATAGATTTATTGTTAAAAATGTTTAGAAAAAACAAGCACAGAGAAAAAGTAAATGACTCCTTGGACACTCTCTGGAGCTTTGTCATCATTCCTTTGAAAACATTTTCCTCACCAATATTGATGAATCCATCAACTTACTTAGTATTTCTTACTAAACTAAGCATTCCAGAATGGTGAATATACTATTAAGCAAATTTAAGAATTCTGCACTTTTTATGTTGTCTTTCGTGTCAGTTATCTCAGGGTTGAAGTTTGGTCAGTACCAAAACAGGGGTCATCCCCCTGCTGGTTGTCCATATATCCACTCTTACTTACCATCCTAAAGGAATTTTTCAGCTAAGAACATAAGCTACCAAAGTAGAAAGTTCAGGCTCCCCTGCAGAAGAGAATTTTATCCAAGTTCTGGCCAATGGGATTTACACATAAAAGTTTAGTGTGGCAGCTGCTGGGACACTTTCTTAGGAAAAGTTGGCTCTTATTGATTCCTATTTGGATCATGAAGATGCACATCTCACTCTAAGGGTGGGAGAGCTAAACAGGGAGAAGCCATGGGCTCTGAGATTGTGGAGCTGAGCCAGCTATCAGTGCTGAAAGGTCTCAGACTTCTGTAAAAGAAAATAAATAAATAAACTTTTATCTCATCCAAACCACTGTGATTTGTGGTTCCTATCGGTGGAGCCAAAACTGATCCTAAAAACCCAATTCTCACTTGGAATCTGAAAAATAAAAGATTTTTAAAAACTTTTGCCTGTTCCTTGAAATTCAAAGGTGATTATCATAGAAGACGGTCCTAATAGTGATTCTTATAAGTTCTGGTTCATGAAGAAATGGTTTAATAAGCCAAATTATACAATCCTGGAAAAAAAATTTAAATATACATACTCTAGGTGCATATATTACTTTATAAATTGAATGTCAGATCAGCAATATAGAAGATAGATAAGTTAACAAAACAAAATATTGTATCATTTAGGCTTTTAAATTTTTTATTTTAAGAAAATAAACAGCCAGGAATAATTTTCCTGTGGAAAAATTATGATTATTCAAGATTTAAATTACTCAAGATTTAATTGCGGCAGATAAACTGAGTTTTTGTATGGTCCAGGTCAACACATCTTTGCAGAACTATATAAGCTTACTGACTGCTAAATCTTTTACATTAACTGAGTTTAATTTTCACATTACCAGTTGTTTTTATGGCTTATATAATCACTGAAGAGGTTTTCAAAAATCATTTAAAATGACTGAAAAACAAGTCTCCAGTATCAATGAAGTAAATAAAGTATGTTAGAATTAAACACTTCTTCAAGAAAATGGTTAATGGCTTAATCATTACTGTCTACTCTTATGAGTTGAGAAAATGAATTCACTTGGGAGTTTTCACTTCAGTTTTGCGAGTAAATATTGTACTACTTATTTACTGGGTTTAACCCTTGAGCTCATACCTCACATCTTAATAATCCAGAGTTGAAGGCTTTCCACTTTGACACTGGATAGCAGAGCTTCCTTGAGGCTATTGATTAAGATGGGCCACCATGAGTAACTGCTTTAACCTTGACTGAGCAGGCTTAGCAATCAATCCCATTCCAGGGGCACCTGAGTGGCTCAGTCAATCAAGTGTCTTGCCTTCAGCTCAGGTCATGATCTCAGGGTCCTGGGATCAAGCCCATCTGGCTCCCTGCTCAGCCACGAGTATGCGTCTCCCTCTCCCTCTGTGATCTCTTTTGCTCTCATCCTCTCTCAAATAAATACCTTAAAAAAAAAAAAAAAACTATTAAAAAAAAAAGAAAGTCAATCCCATTCCACCTGCACATTCATTCTGATTTACAAGAATAGAAACACAAGACCTGGACGAAAAGATCATGAAAAAATGAACAAGAGATACCCTAAAAGTTACCATCTTCCTCTGGCAGAAAACCAGGGAGTTTGTTTCTTTAATTGAGAAAGAACCCACACAGATTCAGTTCCCCTACATAGCCCTTGCTTATTCCATTTTTTATTTCAATTTTAGATAAAAATGGAAATAGGGCTACATGGAAAATTAACATCAACATCTAGAGAATCACAAATCAAGACAAGATGATGAGAAATATGTATGTTTCAGTCCATTTTCTTCCAGAACTTTTACAACTCTGCTTTCTTGGAAGGAAATTCATGAACTGTAATACTTGAGGAGATTTTCATCTGTAGGTTTTAGGATTTTCTTATCTGCCATATTCACCACCCATCCAGGCGCAAGACCAAAGAAAATCTGCCTTGGATCCTTTCGAGTACTAAGCATTTTGAAGAGTTCATCTTTAGTGATATCAGGTAAAACATAGCCATACTTCTTGGCAAGTTCAAGTCTTGCTTCAGGAAATTTGGCAGGATCGGCCAGGTAACCACGATTCTTTGCATCAGTGTAATACGGTACCAGGGCTTCAGGCGGAAGCATTCGTTTTGGAATGGGTTGTCCACGTAGAAAGAACGGAACAGGTTTGCACAGAATTTCTGAAAAAAATTTAAATAAAAAAGAGAGATACAAATAATGGCTATACACATATGATTTTCTTTTAGTTATTGATTTCTGAATACTACCAAGATGAGAACTTCATTCCAAGAATTTTTTTATTAAATAGGTTTATCTTAAGTAAGCAAATTGATATACTTCATTTTCAAATATTTGCATCTTGAAAATCAAAGTTATCCCTGGGTTACCAACAATTACTGAATTTCTAAACACAGGTAACATCATATGGAAGTCCCATATTTAGAAACAAAAAACCTCCTTATGACATAATGACTGAGGTATATTAGAAGAAATCACACCATTAACAGGAAGCCCTAAAAGAGAAATCTGAGGTATCCAAACCACATGTCAAAGAGCTGGGAGTACTTTTAAAATCCTCAAGTAGAAGCTGGTAGAAGACCAGAGAAGAAAGAGGGAGAAGAAAGGGACTGCAGGACATCTTACCTAGACTTCTGGGGTCATAGAAGGCTGTAGTAACAACACCACCGTTTTTTTCGATTGCAGCAATGGCTAATTCTGAAGCCAACTGTACTTCAATATTAACTTTTGCCGTAAAGGTGTCAGCACCCTGTAATAGGTCAAAGCAAAGTCTGTTTGTAGACAGCTTGGCTAAAAGTAAGCATGGCACGCTTCCTTTTTACACTGCATTTTCTCCTCCAAAATGCTTATAATGCAACAGTAAATACCTCTGCATTAAGGTCCTACCAAAAAACATGCAGTTTTTTTTTTAAATATGTTTTTAGGCCACTTTGTTTAACCAATTTTCATCCTCCATAAGCAGGGATGACTACATTTTCATCTTATCTATTTAGCAAACAGCAATATAAGCATCCATCCCCAGCACTTCATTAGTAGTAGACTATTTAATCCTCCTAACAACCTAATGATGAAATTATTGCTAGGCCAACTTCATAGATGGGGACACCAAAGCACAGAAAGGTTAAGTAACTTGTCAAGATCACACAGCTAGGATTTTTTTTTTTTTAAGATTTATTTATTTCTTTTAAAGAAAGAGAGAGAGATAAAGAGAGTGAGTCTTAAGTAGACTCTGTACTGGGCACCAAGCCCCACACGAGGCTCGATCCCAAGACCCCAAGACCAGGACCTGAGCCAAAACCATGAGTCAGGAGGCAAAACCAACCCAGGCGCCCCTCACACAGTTAGGATTCTAACACAGGGGTCTAGTCACAGCACCTGTGTTCTTAAACACAACATTTTGCCATACTGAAATGAAAAAAAACTTACCTTCCTCATCCTTTAGTTAGCAAAAGACCAAGAGATTATTAGCAAGGGGACAAGTGGGCTGGAATCTTCTGAAGAACAAAACCTTTGACGACAGGGGGGGGCACCTGGTAGGCTCAGTCAGTAGAGCATATGACTCTTGATCTTGGGGTTGTAAGTTCGAGCCCCGTTTTGGGTATAGGGATTACTTAAAAATAAAATGTTGAAATAAAAATCTGACAACAGTATCTGACCTTGGAGGGATCAGCCCACTCTAGGAAAAAAGGCATAAGAATACAACAGAGATTCACTTTACATTTGCTATTGATTTTATTAGACTCTAAAAGGACAAAAATATAAGTCTACTTTTCCCTAGTACAGTCAATACTAAAAAATGTAGAACTGAACTTTCCAAAATTCTGTTTTTAGTCACTTTTATTAGGATGCACTACATTTTACTCTAATTTCAAAACAGATTCTAATTAAAACATGCTGGTATTATCATTCTTTTTGTGATGATAGAATTTTTCTGCTATTGTGGTGGTTAAAACAAGCTGGCTCCCAGTCAAGTTCCTTTTATTAATTATGAAGTTTTCATGTATTTCAAAAATATTCCATCAGTGCTAAGACACATTTTCTCACATTTTTTTCCTATCTATGATACTGGCCTGCATTTTCAGAATCAATGGCCCCTTTGACTCAATAAAATAAGGTCTTGCCATATTATTCGTGAATTTTAATAACTACTCTAAATTGCCCAACTATTTCCCTATTCTTGGGCATTAAGAGTTAGTTCCAGCATTTTCAGTATTATAAATAGCATTTTTAGGAATGTCTTTTTATTAGTTAGGTTTCTTTTACTATTCCTTGAAAACATATGTTCTGAAGTTGGTAATTTTGTGCTGAAAGAGTAAAACAGTCTTATTACCCATTACTTATTGCAAATCTGAAATCCAGAAAAGGTCAACCAATTTACAGAGCTACCAATGATATGTAACTAACTGTACTTACTCAACTGTTGTGCTGGTATAGTTTTCAGGATTATTTTCCTTATTTAATATAGACACATGCCTGAAAACTGTTGCAATGTAGCATTTATTGGCTAACAAAGTCAAAGATTTTTCCTTATTAATTTACATGTGTATTCCCTTATATAGCCAGAATAGAATACCGAGACTTGAGTATTTTGAGTATTTTATCTCTTTTCAAATCATTTTATTTGGAAAACTTTTATCCATGAGGTTCACTTTTTCAAAGGACTCTAAAAGGTTTTTCCATAAACACGTTTCCCTCTAGTGGACATGACATTACTTTACATAATTGTATTACTGACTTAGAAAAAACAAAAGTATTAATGAACAAGTTTAATTGTTGATGAAACTCTTGGCCAATTTCTATAAATAGAAAACTTTGTTGCAACTGGAACTGGATTTGATTCATTCCTTTTCTCCATAACTAATTATCATGATCCAGTATTTCCAATACTGAAAATATAGCAATGAACCAAAGTACTTGTCCTCAAAGAACTTACATTATAGTGAAGGAGAGAGTGAAAACATAAATGCCCTACTTGATAATAAAGGTCAGGTATTCATATATTCAAAGAAAAGTACTTTGGGCAAGGTAAAGCAGACAAAAGTATTGACTGTTGTGGGGGGCGGTGGGGCGGTGGTGAGAATTCTTTTACAAAAGGATGTCAAAAAAAGACCTTCCTGATAGGGCACTTAACAGAGAACCAAAGGGACTGAGGGAGCAAGCTGAACAGATACACTAAAAAGAACCCCAGAAACAGAGTACAAAGGTCCCTCAATACAGCATGCCAACTTCCTCAAAATATAATTACTACTATGTAATGGTGATATGACAACTCAAAAGAAAAAAATTTAAAAAGCAGAGTACTGATTATATGGAATTCAGATACAGCCTTCTATTAACACTAAAAAATCTAGCCCAGACTTACCTCCTCTACCAGTTGGACACCATAATCCCGTTTAAGTGGCTGGACAGTCACACCTCTCCCATTGACAAGCTGAGTTAAGTCAATAGGCTGAGTAGGATCCACTCGACCCAAATCAATTAGATATTGCAATCTATTGAGACTCAAAGGCTGATACTGGCGTCTGAAGCTACAAAACAAAGTAACAATTGGAAAACTCAGTCAAGCTTATCTTCCTATAATTTCTTCAAATCAACTCAAAGCTTTGTCCTGTATTTTCCTCCATCAATTTAGATGACTTAACAAAATAAAACCCTCCTGGGGCGCCTGGGTGGCTCAGTGGGTTAGGGTTTCTGCCTTCCACTCGGGTCATGATCCCGGGGTCCTGGGATCGAGCCCCATGTCGGGCTCTCTGCTCAGCGGGGAGCCTGCTTCCCTCTCTCTGCCTGCCTCTCTGCCTACTTGTGATCTCTTTCTCTGTCAAATAAAATCTTAAAAAAAAATAAAAATAAAAATTAAAAATAAAACCCTCCTGAGTACAACAGAAATATAATATTGCTTGATTTTTGCTAATGAAACAAAACTAGTATTTCATTTCACTAAAATAACTTGCCTCTCTAAGCATTTACTTCACTCATTTAAACAAATTTGTCAAAAATGTAACCCTTTATTCGAATGATACATTAATGGAGCTCAAAGTAACAAGAGTAGTTTTCCTTTACTGAGAGACTATAATTTTCCAAATTTTTATATATATTATTGCTCAGCCTCTAACCAACCACAGAAGCAGGCATTCTTACCTCCATTTGCAGGTCTGAGTACAAAGTCTGTGCTTTTTTTCCTACTAATCCAGCTGAAATTTCATTAACAAAAATGTTTCAGAGAAACAGCAACAAAAGTTTGCTTCAAAGCGAATTCAAATTTCTACCAAGCTATTTTTTTTTTTTTTGGTGACTGTCAGTGAAAATTAGGGATTTTTACTTTAAAAAGCAGAGCAATCTCACCTATGACCTTCATTAAACCCATATTTTGGGATTCGAAGGTAAAATGGAGTCTGGCCTCCCTCAAAGCCCAGTCTGGGCCGGGTTCCTCTCTGACGCTCTCCTTTATGGCCTCGACCACATTTTCTACCTCTTCTCTGACCTCTTCGCCGTCTTTCCTAGGAGGACAGAAGAGAGTTTTGTATCATCTGCAGCTGCATTTTTAAATTGTATTTTACCTTTTCAACCACATATTTTTTTGTGATGCCATTCATTTATTCAATCAATCAGTACTGGCTAACACTACTATGTGTCAAGCATTGTTCTCGTTTCTCTAACCCCCAAACACTCTTAACTTAGCATCTTTGCCTCTAAAGATGTAGTGAATTCTTGTAACCGAAGTCCAAGCTGTGTTTCAAAGGCAAAGTTCCAAGGATGGGAGGGACGTAAGAATTCTGTGATAGACTACAACTGAAAAAAATCCTAGAATCAAACATCCCCAACAAACAAGGTTTATACTGTATCCCGAAACATTTATTTTGGAATTGTAAATACATTAGCGTTATGCACGTATATTATTGAAACATTAATTTGTACAGAAAATATTTTTCTAAAACTAACTTTTTCTCACTTCCTGAAAACAAGGAACGGATTTCTTAAAAATGACAGTATATCCCCGTGCCTGGCTCGTCAGTGGGCCAGGCAAGCGACCCCTGATCTCAAGGTTGTAAATTAGAGCCCCACATCGGGTGTAGAGATTACTTAAAAATAAAAGCTTTCAAAAATTAGATAAATAAAAGGCAGTATGTCAACTAACAGCTTTTCTATCTATATTCAGTGATCTGCAGAGGCATTTACCATAATCAGTTAAAATCTTTCCCACGAAAATAAAGATACTAAGAACATACTTCATTTTAAATTCAATTTTCACTGAGACTATCATTTTGTAGTTTCTGTGACTTCACTCCTCCGCCCTAATTAACGTAATTATGCTTTAAAATATAAAACTTACTAAGAATTGGGGCCATATGGGAAGACTCTCCTCCATGCAGTTAAGGAGAACAAGGGCTCGGCAACCCTAGTTCATCCCAACACCCTTTTGGAAAAAAAGAGTCCCCGAAAACGACGGGGGGGTAATGGCCACTTCCATCGTCCCATCCCCCAGCGATTCCCCGCACCGCCACCAGCTAGTTACCGGTTTCCTGGAGCCCGGATTCGGCTTTAGGTTGGCTAAGCTCACACGGGGCAGAGCCCGGAGCAGGTCCAGGGCCCGAGTCCCTCCGCCCTGCACCCCGCCAGCCATTAGCTGCAGGGCCAAAACCCTCCAAGGTCGCCCGGGGTGGTCTCAAAGCCCACGTGGTCTCCCGGAGCTTCTTTACGGCCGCAGCACCGCCCCTGTCGTACCGCAGGAATTGCTGAACTTTCTGTCGCACACCGCGCCAGTGTCCCGGAGTAATTGGATACTGTCGGAGATTTTTCAACATCGTTGTCTCAGTGTTCCTCGGCATTTCTTGTTTTTAGTTCGCTGGGGGTGTGAGCATAAAGATCGTGCGTTGGTCTCGTCTCTGAACGTACGTTTACTCCCGCTTCGTAAATGCAGGCATTGAAAATGCTGTGCGGTAGGGAATCTTTGAGTCAGTGTTTGGCCTGGAATATTTTGTCCTGGGGTTTTGTAGTCCTTATGAGGCAGTGTGTTTTCTGAGCTCCACGTAGAGCCTAGAATAAAATAACGTGAGCGCTAAACCATTAGTTTTGAACTTCGTTTTAATTACACGCTATGAGATACGAAAATAATACCCAAGATCCAGTTTTTTAAAATGCCTGGTAGGGGCGCCTGGGTGGCTCTGTAGGTTGAGCATCGGACTGGTGGTTTTGGCGCAAGTAACTGTCTCCCGGTCCTGGGATGAGCACCGCCCCCCGCCCCACCCCGGGCTCCCGCTCAGCCGGGTGTCTTGATTTTTTTCCTTCCCTCCTGCCCCTCCTCCCGCTTGAGCGCGCGTTCGCCCGCTCGCTCGCTCTCTGGAGTAAGTAAATCTTTAAAAAAGAAAATAAAATGCCAACCTGTAAATAAAACTTAAACTCTGCGTTCTTTTCCCTGTTTACCTACAGATACTGCCTTGGCGGAACCACTGAGATAACTAACTTCACTTACTATTTAAAATGTTAGGAGCCGGGGCGCCTGGGTGGCTCAGTGGGTTAAAGCCTCTGCTTTCGGCTTGGGTCATGATCCCAGGGTCCTGGGATCAAGCCCCGCATCGAGCCCCGCATCGAGCCCCGCATCGAGCCCCGCATCGAGCCCCGCATCGGGCTCTCTGCTCGGCGGGGAGCCTGCTTCCTCCTCTCTCTCTGCCTGCCTCTCTGCCTACTTGTGATCTCTGTCAAATAAATAAAAAATCTTAAAAAAAAAAAATGTTAGGAGCCATATGGGCGCTCTGTGTCAAATGCGTTGAGTCAGCCTGATTAGATTTCTCTGAACAACCAGTCCTAGAGGTAGATGTTTGTATTTTTTACACTCGGGGAATGTAAGGCTGGGCAAAGTCAAGTAGTTGGACCAAGATCTGACAACAAACCGCAGAGCCAGGATTCACTTACACTGCCTCCTTACAAAGTAGTTTGTTTGTTTGTTTGTTTTTTAATATAAAATTGAATATCTGCAGCCCAAAACACATACCATTATTTTCACTTAAAAAATATCAGCTTCGGGACGCCTGGGTGGCTCAGTTGGTTAAGCAGCTGTCTTCTGCTCAGGTCATGATCCCAGCGTCCTGGGATCGAGTCCCACATCGGGCTCCTTGTTCTGTGGGGAGCCTGCTTCTCCCTCTGCCTCTGCCTGCCACTCTGTCTGCCTGTGCTCGCGCTCTCTCGCTCTCTCTCTCTGACAAATAAATAAATAAAATCTTTAAATATATATATATATCAGCTTCCTTGGGCGCCTGGGTGGCTCAGTGGGTTGGGCCGCTGCCTTGGGCTCAGGTCATGATCTCAGGGTCCTGAAATCGAGTCCCGCATCGGGATCTCTGCTCAGCAGGAAGCCTGCTTCCCTCTCTCTCTCTCTGCCTGCCTCTCCGTCTGCTTGTGATCTCTCTCTGTCAAGTGAATGAATAAAATCTTAAAAAAAAAAAAAAAATACCAGCTTTCCTATTTTTGATTTAAGGGAGTATAATACAGAAGACCATGTTCCTTTTTTATTCTTTTTACATTTCACTGTCTTAATGTGGAGTCGTTCTTCTGTTAGTGATACGAATTGTGAAGGTGAGAAATAAACGTTTGGAGGAGAACTACTATGTTTGACTAAACCTTTTTGAAGTTATTTGAAATGAAGTGTAAAAAAAAAGGCGCATTTATTTCTTTAAGCAATATTTATGAGCAAGTCACTAACTTGTTCCTAAGAAATATACATAGATGAAGTCAAATAGGATCTTTCTCCCAGTTTTTTTTAAATCTAGGAGAGGAAACTTAACAAATTTGAGTATTTTTTTTTAAAGGTTTTGTTTCTGGGGTGCCTGGGTGGCTCAGTTGGTTGGGTGACTGCCTTTGGCTCAGGTCATGATCCCGGAGTCCTGGGATCGAGTTCTGCATCGGGCTGTCCCCACATCGGGGAGTCTGCTTCTCCCTCTGACCTTCTCCCTTCTCATGCTCTCTCACTCTCTCTCAAATAAATAAATAAAAATTTTGTTTCTGAGTAATCTCTACACCCAACATGGGGCTTGAATCCACAACCCTGAGATCAAGAGTTGCTGACTCCACCAACCAAGCCAGCCAGGTGCCCCCAAATTGAGTATTTTTTTAAAAGGTAAAGGAGTGCCTGGGTGGCTCAGTTGGTGAAGCCTCTTCCTTCCATTCAGGTCATGATCCTAGGGTACTGGGATTGAGACCCAGGTCCAGCTCCCTGCTCAGCAGGGAGTCTACTCCCTCTCCCTGTGCCCCTTCCCCACTTGTTCTCTCTCTTTCTTTCTCTCTCCCCCCACAAAAATATCTTTTTTATAAAAATGAAAATAAAAGTTAAAAGAAAAATACAAATATGACTGTGAAATAATACACAGTACAGACTATAAGGAAGTACAAAAGAAAATACAGGAAAATAGAAGCTAGTTCCTGACTTGAAGTGCCTCAATTCAATATATTTTATCTTTTTTTTGTTAGCAATTTCATACACTTCTGGGAAGGAAATCGCAAAATATGTTGCACAATATGCCCTAATCTGTAGAAAGAGACAATTATTTTCTTCACCTAGAAAATCATTGCTTGCATTAAGTAGAGTGTTAATACTAATAACATTTTTTAATCAGACAAAAACTTTTATTGAATAAATGAGATACAGGAAAAATAAAACTATGTGCTGCATTTCTTGGAAGTAGATGTTCTTCATTGTGTAGGTTACATAATGTTATTACTAGACATCAGTTAATAGTGGAAATAATTGTTAATTGTAAGCTACCTGTTTATCCCATATCCAACATGTTTATGAAGCATATAAAACTATCAATTTGATGAGTATCATCTGTTGTAAAAACATAAGGTCGTGTGGTAAGTCAGTCATTCATCCTTACCTTCACCTATATAAGTTTATATCACTATTATTGCATGAGAATATTTGTTAAGCACCTGCAAGACTATATTTTTAGGGGTCATTTTCAGGAATCAGTTTGTTAAGCACCTCCCAAACTGCGATATTACACTATACCCTATTTAAATCTTCAAATAGACCTCATAATAAGAAAACATCTCAATAACTTTTATCCTGATTCCACCCTGGGTTAATAATGACTACTGAATCATTATATAAAAAGAATGAAATGAACCCTGTAAAGATGGTATAATTCAAAATCCCTTGGGAAGGCCTCTTTCCCACACTTCTGAATAATCTTCCTCCACTTATCCAAGGTTCTTTAACAGTCTAATACAGATTAATTCCTTTGAACTCATTTAAAATGAAAATTCTCAAAGTGAATAGAGAATAAGAGTTGGGGGGGTGAAAATAGAGGGATAAAGCCATCATACAAGGTACTTTACATGAACCATATGTAATAGACTACTAAGTGAAGAGTCTGATCCACTGAATTTACCTCTGTTTCTGAGATGAAAAAGTAACAAAACAAAAACATGCACATAAAACTCTCTTCCTAAGTGGAATCACACATTAAAGAATATTTGGCAGGGATGGGAACAGGAGGAAAAGAATTTCAGTTATTAGATTATTACTGACTTTTACTATGAACCAAGAACAAGTCATTTTTAGAATGAGCCCAATAATAGGCTGATTTTGTGTTTATCAAAGTTGAGAATCAGAAAAAAACTGGAGATGAGATTTTCCTTAGTGAAGAGGGGAGGAAGTCAGGGCCGGGAGAGAGTATATCCCTTTGATATTGGGAGAAAACAGTACCCAAAGGGCTAAGAAGTGAACATGGAAAGGGGATGGAAATAAATGTGACTTTGATAAAACCTACCAACTTTTATCAAAGTTTGGTCCTGACATAGGTCTTCATTCACACTTAAATAGTTCTTGTTTTAATTTTATTAAAGTATAGTAAAGCATACATTTGTTTTGAGAAAAATTAAATAGTACAGGAAGAGTTTCTAATGAGAAACCAGAATTCTCCATAGGCAATCACTTTTAACTTTCCGTTTTTATTTTATCTGGTGATTGCCTCCATATTTATTCTTTTAAAATATTTTTTATTTTTATTTATTTTTTTTTAAGATTTTATTTATTTGACACAGAGAAAGAGAGAGAGAGAGATCACAAGCAGGCAGAGAGGCAGGCAGAGACGGGGGTGGAAGCGGATCCCCACTGAGCAGAGAGCCTGATGCGGGGCTTGATCCCAGGACCCTGAGACCATGACCTGAGCCAAAGGCAGAGGCTTAACCCACTGAGCCACCCAGGCGCCCCTGCCTCCATATTTATAATTTAAACTATATCACTAATTGTTTGATCAATTTTTGACATTGTATATTCACCTGTCTTAAGATAGATGAAGACTTAGATCATTTAAACTACTTTCTAGTATTTTAGTTCTACCACGGTAAACGTATAATTCTTTTTTAAGATTTTATTTATTAGAGAGAGAGCACGAGCGGGAGGGGCAGAGAGAAAGACTCTCAAGCAGACTCCGTGCTCAGTGCGAAGCCCGATTTGGGGCTCCATTCCAGGATCCTGAAATCATGACCTGAGTGGAAACCAAGAGTCGGACACTTAACCGACTGTGCCACCCAGAGCCCCAGTAAATCTGTAATTTAAATAACGTGTGTACTTTAAATATCTATTGCTCAAATTTTCAACTATCAAAAGTATACAGCAGCTCCTCACTCCATGTGAGATGAAGATACTGACACATCTCAGCTCTCACACTTTTTTGCTCCCTCTACTTATAACTTCTTCTAGCTACATATTTTCTTTAACATTGTCATAGATATAAACAAGAAGCTACAACAACTACGGTACTTGCTCTCTCTATAGAGCAATTTTCAGTATTTTTCTCTTTCGGGTCCACAAAGAACTGGCTTTCAGGCTGATAGGCTTTCTTTAAATTCAAGATCACAGACCCCAAAATGGTCATCCTATCCCAGTGTTCTAGAAAACTTACTTTTTCAGTCTCCACAATGACTATTTTGTACCTTCTTTCTCAGCCAATGAATTTCTCTTCTACTTTAGAAAGAGAAGTCATGGGATAAGGCATTTTTCCACATCCCATCGCCAAATGTACAATCCTTCCTATCATTGCATATATCCTCTGTGTATTAATTATACCTCAATAAAGCTAAAAAAAAAATTGAAACTCTGTTCTCTTAAATGAGTGCTGTGGTGCCTGGGTGGCACAGTTGTTTTAAGTGCCCAGCTGTTGGTTTTGGCTCAGGTCATGATCTCAGGGTCCCAGGATTCAGCCCTGAATGAGGCAGAGTCTGCATGAGATTCTCTATTCCTCCCCCTCTTCCCCCTGCCAAATAAAGAATTTTTTTTAAAGCATGCTTAGAAGTTTTCAAAGCAGTTGACCACTTTGTCCTCAAAATACTTTCTTTGTTTGGTTTCTGGATAGCCCACATTTTTTGTTTTATTCTTCCATCCTGGTTGATCTTTCCCCCTTTTACTAGGTCTTCCTAATCTGCCCTCTAAATGTTGAAATTTATCTTTTCTATGCAGATAT
The DNA here is from genome assembly GCF_002288905.1 of Enhydra lutris kenyoni. Classification (NCBI taxonomy): domain Eukaryota; kingdom Metazoa; phylum Chordata; class Mammalia; order Carnivora; family Mustelidae; genus Enhydra; species Enhydra lutris. Next base: position 11,869,170 of record NW_019154125.1, read on the forward strand.
TCTCTCAAGGTGATCTTAAATGATTTATTAATTCTCAGGTTTATATCTTCATCTCAAATCTGAGTTCAACTTGTATGTATCCAGCAGCTTAATTGATATCTTGATTAAGAAGTCAACAGAGGATTCTAGAGTTCCAACTCTTTTCCACAATCTGCCCCAAACTTCTTTTCCTTTATATTCCCCACCTCAAAAATGGCACCTCCACTTCCCTAGTTATTAAAGCCAAAAATCTGAGAGTCATTCTTTATGCCTATTTCTGTATTTTCCACATTAACAAGCCTAATCTCTTTGACCCACAAATACCATGTTGATTCAACCCACCACCATCTTGCCTAGAATAATGCTACGGCCTACTGATGATCTCTTTTTACTTCTACTGCCACCCCCTTCCAGTCCATTCTCCAAAAGTGGTCAGAATGTCATTACTTTTCAGGGGCTTTACATTGCACCTGAATAAAATACAAACATCTTACCATGAGATGAGATTACTATGAGAATCAGGCTGATCTGATTCCTTCTTGTCACTCTATCCTCAAAATGCTGAGGATACTTCAGTGAATGAAAGAGGTAACTTATGGAGTTGTCGGGGGGGGTCAGGAGGGGAATACAATAAATAAGTACAAATAAATAAAACTATTTCTGAGAATAAGGAGTACCATGGAGATAATTTAAAAGGGGATTGTACTACGGTTTAACTGGTATTTCTGGTGTCTTTTAGACTGAGTGGTCAAAGATTGCCTTTCTGAAGGGACATTTGAACTGAATGACACAAAAGGATTTTTAACATTTTCTAAGCAAAAGTTTATTTCTTAGTTATATTATAATCTTACTGAACATCAGCTGGGAACTCTGGTCCTTATCTATGTAATTCTAGGACTCAGGATGAGACAGCAGACACATCCTCAAACTTGAAGGTTGCTGTGATGAATGGAAAGAGGATTCTGGAGGGTCTCACACAGAATGGAAAATTCTGGTCTGGAAGTGACACTTTTCTTTTCCACTTACCATGTATTGACTGGAACTACTCACATGACCTCACCCCCTCCAAAAAAAACTGGGAAGTGCAATCCTACCATGTCTTAGAACATAGAAAATCATAAATATTTGTTATTTATTTATTTATTTAGAGCATGTGGGAGGAGCAGAAGGAGAGGAAGAGAAAAAGTCTCCAGCAGACTCCAAGCTGAATGGGGAGCCCAACTCGAGACTCAATCCCGGACCCTGAGATCACAACCTGAACTGAAATCAAGAGTCGGACGCCCAACCAAATGAGCTACCCAGGCGCCCCCAGAAATATTTGAAAAAACGTTAACAACTACCATAGTCCTTCATGTTCACAATGGAAAATAAAAAAGAAGGAAAGGCACAGATGCATGCTTGGTAGTAGCAAGAGTTCTCCCACAACTATATAATGTCATGGTATTGTTAGATCTGGTCCCTCTGGTAGGTGTAGAATAGAAACAGAAGATAGTTTGGTGAGCCTTTCCAAATCTCTCTGGTATCCAATCCTAAGACTGAGGAAATGGTTTCTTACTATTTTATAGAGCTGGAAGAATGAGCCCATAGAATGTTACCTAATTCTCCCTACTAAGAATTACAGTTTGCTCAGATTCAGTCAAGCTGCCTTAAATTATCTAAGAGTTATGAACAGTCTGGAAATATATATACTCTCCATAACAACATTTCAGAGCAAAAATCAAGTAAATGAACACAAGATTGGATCATTGATTTTTTTATGACTAATTTCAAGGCTATTTCTTGCATATTACACATACATTTGGAGAGAGAACAAAAGTTTCATTCAAGGTTATAGATGCCACTAAGACATACATGTTGTTTCTTTTAACCTTTTCATGGTTCCTTCGTCTTAAAGAAGATAAAAAAAGCACCTTAACCCTTTGTCCTGTTTGAACTCTTTCGATTATGAAATATTTCAAGACTGATGTTAAGTATAACAGTAAACTGAATACCTAGGTACCCACCACCCACCTTATGAAATAAAATAGTATAGATAGATAGATAGATAGATAGATATAGATATACATAGATATAGATAGATATATAGTTGTCTTTTTTTTAAATAGTCACATTCCTCTTTCTGCCAGCTTCCCCAGAAATAGTCACTAATCTGAGTTTAGAATTTATCCTTCCTATGCTTTTCTTTGTACTTTCACTATACCTCTATATATTCATTATCAATATATAATACTTTGAGGTTTTGGCTTCTGGAAATGATGGGGTAAAAACAACTGAATAATAATTTTTCAGAAGAACATGATTTATCCTGTCAGCACACACAACTAACCAACCAGAAAAAATATACAGCATAATGTTTTTCAAATATTAGAGAACAGGCACTTCTCTGAGGAAAATGAAACAAAAGATTTGAACTATATTATTGCTCCAACTTATAGCCTTCTTTCCAGGCTACTTGCAGGGAGAAGTACCCAAAGAGAGCCCTTAGGTCTCCCAGAGGTGAAGAGACAGAGTTCATACAGGGAAAGCTTACTAGCATTTATAGAATCAAGTATGAGAGATGAGAAAGCTGCACAGGAAGAGCTCCAAATGAGCACTGGTCACACATGTGTTTGAAGAAACTACTTAAAAACAGGACCCCCCCCAAAAAAAAAAAAAAACCAGGAGAAAGATTCAAGCAGAGCCTTTCCAGAGCTCAGACAGGGCTAGGAAAACTTTACGTTATCACTAGCACGGGCACACGTGCTTACACACACACACGAAAATCTCCTACCACAAAGACTTTCTCAAAATGATACTAAGTGTTGGGACCAAATTAGTCCTATACTCTAATGGACTTACCTAGCAAAGCAAAAAAGCAAGCCTCAAAGAGACCAACTGAACAAGTAAATTAACTGCATTTCAAAACAAAGCCTAAAAATATTTTAGGTAAAAAAATGCAGAAACTCCAACAACTAACAAAATAACAAAAAATTCATAGTATTTGGCATTTTGTAAAAAAATAAAAAATAAATTAAAAAAAAAGAAAATATTACCAGATATGCAAAGAAGCAAGAAAGACATGAAATTTCAAAACCAATCAAGGGGGCACCTGAGTGGCTCAGTGGGTTGGGCTTCTGCCTTCGGCTCGGGTCATGGTCTCAGGGTCCTGGGATCAGCCCCGCATCGGGCTCTCTGCTCGGTGAGGAGCCTGCTTCCCCCTCTCTCTCTGCCTTTCTCTCTGCTTACTTGCGATCTCTCTCTCTGTTAAATAAATAAAATATTTTTTAAAAAATTAAAAAATAAAAACCAATCAATACAGGGATGCCTGGGTGGCTCAGTGGGTTAAAGCCTCTGCCTTTGGCTTGGGTCATGATCCCAGGGTTCTGGGATCGAGCCCCACATCGGGTTCTCTGTTCTGCAGGGAGTCTGCTTCCCTTCCTCTCTCTCTCTGTCTGCCTCTCTGCTTACTTGTGATCTCTGTCTGTCAAATAAATAAATAAATAATCTTTAAAAAAACCCCAATCAATATAAATAGATCCAAAGATGATAGAAATAATTGGCAAAAATGTTTAAACCTTTAGAATAAATATAGTTCATATGTCCAAGGAGGAAGGTTGAGCATTTTAAGGAGATATAAAAGATGTTGGAAAAATCTATTGCCCAACAATGTAAATATACTTAACCCTACTGAACTGTATACTTATAATGGTTAAGATGGTAAATTTTATGTTATTTGTTTCACCACAGTTAAAAACTTTGCTAATCTAAAAGACAACCAAAAAAAAAAACCACAAATAAATGTCTAGAGGTAAAAAATATAACGTCTGAGAAGAAAATGGTATGGCTAACATTACCAAAAAGTTATATACTGTAGAAAAAGATTAACTAAAAAAAAAAAAAAAAAAAAAAAAAAAGATTAACTAACTTAAAGCCTTAATAGAAATCATCTAAAATGAAACAGAGGAAAGACAGGAAAAAAATATATCAGCGAGCTGTAGAGCAACAAGAAGTATCCTAACATTAGATATAATTGCATTCCCAGAAAGGAGAAGAGACCATGGGAAAAGAAATTTTGAGGAACTAATGGATGAAATTTTTCCAAATTTAATTAAAATGATTAACTTATATGTCCAAGAAGCACATTAAGCTCTGAGCAGAATAAACTAGAAAACACTACCAAAGTACCTGATAATTATATTGCTTAAAATCAGTGATAAGGAAAAAACTTAAAAGCAGCCAGAAATACAAGACATGTACAGAAAAATGAAGGTAAGAATGACAACAGATTTCTCATTGGAATGACTGAGAACCAGAAGACAATGAGGCAACACTTTTAAAATGCTGAAAGAAAAACCATAGCCACCTAAAAATCTATATATAGTAAATACACATTTCAGGAATGAAAGTGAAATAATGACTATTTTAGACATATCAAAGCTTTAATTCATTTGATTAAATGTTTGTACATGATGTGAGATAGCTGTCCAACTTCATTCTTTTGTGTGTGGATATCCAGCAGACAACTAAATTTTGACAAAGATACCAAGGGACTTCAAAGAGGAAATTATAATCTTTTCAGTGACTGATGATGGACAATCAGCCAAATGCAAAAAGAAGTCTCAATCATCATTGTATACCACATGACAATATTAGTTCAAGATTGATCATAATAAATATTCTAAATATAAGAGCTAAAATGATAAATCTTACAGAAGAAAACATAGGAGAAAATCTTAGTGATTTGGGGTTAAGCAAAAATTTCTTAAAGTCTAAACTAAAATCAAATACATAAACTATAAAAGAAAAATTGATAAAAAAAGAAAAGAAAAACTGATAAATTTGATTTTGTGAAAATTTAAAACTCCTACTCTTTAAAAGACAATTAAGGAGTGCCTGGATGGCTCAGTTGTTAAGCATAGACTTTGGCTCAGGTCATGATCCCAGGGTCCTGGGATCGAGCCCCATGTGGGGCTCCCTGCTCTTGGGAGGCCTGTTTCTTCCTCTCCCACTCCCCCTGCTTGTGTTCCCTCTCTTACTATGTCTCCCTCTGTCAAATAAATAAAGAACATTTTAAAAATAAAGAAATAAAATAAAAGACACTTAAGAATGAAAAGTTCAGTCACAGATTGGGAGAAAGAATTTTTTTTTTAAAGATTTTATTCATTTATTTGACAGAGAGAGATCACAAGTAGGCAGAGAGAGAGGAGGAAGCAGGCTCCCTGCTGAGCAGAGAGCCCGATGTGGGGCTCGGTCATGACCTAAGCCGAAGGCAGAGGCTTTAACCCACTGAGCCACCCAGGTGCCCCGGGGAGAAAGTATTTTTAAAACATGTATCTGACAAAGTATTTGAATCTAGAATAAATACATAATTCTTAAAACACAATGATGCTGAGACAACCCAGTTAAAACATGAACAAAAGATTTGATCGGATATGTAAAATAACTACTTTGGAAAATATTTTGCCAAGTTTTTAAAGACTTAAAGCTTCACCTTCCACATGATTCAGCAGTGCCACTCCTAAAAAAATGTGAGTTTATGTTCACGTGAAAACTTATATAAGATTGGTAAGATAGTAGCTTTCTTTGAAATAGCCCCAAACTGAAAACAACGCAAATGCCCACCATGGGTGAACAGATAAACAAATCACGGTATGTAATGGAATGCTACTTAGCAATTTAAAAAATGAACAATGGATGCAACAGTATGGACAGATCTCTAAATAGTGAGGCTGAGTGAAAAAAGTGCTAGAAAACGCAAATGAATCTATTGTGACAAAATAATCAGAGCATTCCCAGGGATGTGCCACAGAGGGAAGAAACAGAAATAGATTATAAACTGGCCCAAGAGAACTTTTCTTTTATTATTATTTTTAAAGATTTTATTTATTTATTTGAGAGAGAGCGAGCATGAGAAGGAAGGAGGTGCAGAAGGAGAGGGAGAAGCAAACTGACCCAGGAGCAGGGATGCAGAGCCCAGGTCCCTGGATCATGAAATGAACTGAAGGCAGACACTTCATGGACTGAGCCATCCAGGCACCCTGATCCCAAGAGAACTTCTCTGTGCAATGGCTATGTTCATTATTTTGATTGTAGTGATAGTTACAGGAGTATATAATAAAACAAAACTCATCAAATTGTACACTTTACGTATGTGCAGTTCATTGTACGTCACTTTAGATCTCAAAACTGCTGAAAGAAACAATACATGGTATCTTAGTGTGTGTGTGTTTTTTTTAAAACATTTATTTATTTATTTATTTGACAGAGAGAGAGATCACAAGTAGACAGAGAGGTAGGCAGAGAGAGAGGAGGAAGCAGGCTCTCCATGGAGCAGACAGCCCGACGCGGGGCTCGATTCCAGGACCCTGGGATCATGACCCGAGCCAAAGGCGGAGGCTTTAACCCACTGAGCCACCCAGGTGCTCCTCTTAGTGTGTTTTTTAAACTTATTGTAGAGTTTTATTTTTTGTTTGTAGTTTGTTTTTTAAAATTTCAATGTTGTTTTTGAAATCTGCTCATGTTGCCATATTACCTATCATTCATACATTTTCACCTTTGTATAACATTTCATCATATGAATATAATAGTAAATTCATCTATTTTCCTGTCAATGAATGTTTAGGTAATTTTGTTTTTCACTTTATGAAGTGGTGCTTTTAATATTCCTATATGTCTCTCTGTGCATATATATGTGAGGGTTTCTAACATATGCCCAGCGTAGAGTTGTTGGTCATAGCTACTGTTAACCTTAAAAAAACAGAAACTGCTAGTTATTTTACCAGCAAAATATGGGTTTATTCAGGAATAAAAGAGAATTATAATCTGGGACAAATAAGCTATGGCAAAACCATATGGCAAGTCCAGGGAACAAAGAAGAGGTGCCCTTTTTTAAGGAGAAAAGAGGTAAGTTGGGAAGGTTGTTATAAACTGAAAGTTCATCGAGTAAATTGGGAATTTGACTTCCAGGGTCTTCTGCGTTTTTTGCACTGTTGCGTGGGCAGGGGGAAGGTAAAGAAAGTAGTTCTTCCTTAGGCTGGTCTAGTAGAGGAGTATCCACCTGCAAGAGGAAGTTCCCGTAAGGTCAAATCTGTGTCTTCTGTTGGATCTGCAACTGACTAGAGTGTTAAGGCAGAGCTCCACCTGCCAAAACCTACCCATTCTACTTTAGTGAGGTTTCATGTTACTAATTTTCACAATACACACATCTGCAGCTTCACTAGAACTTTCCAAATTGCTCTGAAGTTTCATTCAAGTTTATACTTTCATTAGTAGTGTACACAGTTGAACCATGTTCTGTTCTTTCTAATATCACTGGTCTAAAGTAGTAACTTGTTCTAATTTGCATTTCTTTCATGATTAGGAAAGTTGGGTACTTCGTTTTGTTAGTCATTTGGATTTCCTCTTCTGGATATTGCCTAGAATTTGCTGGGAGATGTAAGAGGAAAAATGGAAGAGTCATCTGAATTTTCTCTCAAATGTAGTCAGTTATTCTGATATCATTTGCTGAGTAACTGTCATTTTTCTACTGATTTGAAATGTCACCCTTAATATATGTGTGTCTTTTTTTTTTTTTTTCTTGGAGATTTAATTCTGTTCTAGAAATAAATCCAGGCAGGGTACCTGGGTGGCTTAGTAAGTTAAGTGGGTAAGCATCTGTCTTTGGCTAGGAATGATCTCAGGGTCCTTGGTTTGAGCCCCACATTGGGCTTCTTGCTCAGCAGGAAGCTTGATTTCCCCTCTCCTGCTCACCCTGCTTGTGCTCATTCTTTCTGTCAAAAAAAAAAAAAAAAAATCCTGAAAGATAGAAAGAAAGAGAGAAGGAAAGAAAGAAAAGAAAGATATCCGAAAAAGTAAGGGAATTCAGCAAATGATCCAATCTACTCATACTTTCTTACATTGGTAATTTACTACTGTAACTTTTAAATGATGTTGATGGAGAGGGAAAAAACTTATCCTCTACTCTCTTAGTTTCAGTAACTGATGACTTCTAAGTTGAATTGACAAAAGACATTAACAGGAGAAAGAGGCTTATTTCATATGTATATGTGGAGGGTGGCTCACAGAAATGATGAGAAAACTAAAAAGAGTTGGGGCACCTGGCTGGCTCAGTCAATGGAGCATGCAACTCTTGATCTTGGGGTCATTGAGCTTAACCCCCACATTGGTCTTAGAGATCACTTAAGGAAAAAAAAACTCTGAAGAGGTGGTCAGACATGTAGGTTAGGTACCATTTTAAGAAAGGGAAATAAATTTGTGGAGAAATAACAAGACAAAGGAAAAGGGTTTTGAGCTTCTCAGTGTAGTAAATTAGGGAAAGGTAAATCTGTGAACAAACTAATGGAAGGCAAATGTTATTTTGCAAAGTTTGTTTGTGAAAGTCCACTTTGGTTCCAACTTTGTCTTCTTTGTGGGTATAATACTCCTGAAGAAGAGATTTATGGCCACCCTTATTTCTTTCTTTTTTTGCAAAATTTTATTTATTTAGAGCAAGAGAGCATACACATGCCAGTGTGAGCTGAGGGAAGGGCTGAGGGAGAGAGGGAATCTCAAGAGGCAGATTCTGAGCATGGAGCCCAACACAGGGCTCAATACCACCAGCCTGAGATCCTGACCTGAGCTGAAACCAATAATCAACCAATCAACTGAGCCACCCAGATGTCTCAGTTGTCCTCATTTCTTAGAAGTTTCTGTTACTAGTCAGATAAAGGAAACTCCTAGAGGGCTTCTTTCTTCATCTCTTGATTCTCAGTGCCCTTAACATAAAATAATTCATATAAAAAACTGGCATAATTTTGGGTGGTATATTCTGATTCCCTTCAATGTCATACATTTGGTAGAGTTGGTAGCTCGAATTACTGCATTTCTTTTTTAATATTCCTGGATTTTCCTGCATGTCTATTCTCCCATGTGTATGAATTTTAGAATAATTTTATAAAATTAGAAAATTTGACTGGGTTATTAAAAAATAATTATTACAGTATAAGTTATTGGGATTTTAATTGGGAGTACATTGTATTGGTAGTAATTCTGAACAAATTAATAACCTTATACTAGTGTATCTTCCTGTTGGGTCCCCCAATGTTGGGCCCCACAATAATGGGTCCGTGATTAAAAGAGCAAGGCTGATACAAAGCGAAAGTCAAGCAAAGCTTTATTTCACGCCAAGCCATCAAGAATCAAACTGACCTTCAAACAGACCGGTCAGGGCTGTCCCTGACAGAGAGGGCGACCCTTC
>NW_019154125.1:11878762-12152133 GCF_002288905.1 Enhydra lutris kenyoni
CAAACAGACCGGTCAGGGCTGTCCCTGACAGAGAGGGCGACCCTTCTAGCTTTATAGACTAGCAGACTAGCTTTTATAGAACAAAGGAGAACAAAGGCCATGTGGTTGGGCCTGGCCATGCACAGGTGGCCAATGAAATTGTAAAACACAGAGAAAGCTGCACAGTCATGCTAGGTGACCAATTGAATTACAATTTACCCTAGTAGACATTTGAACCAGCCTATCACCTTGGTTAGAATTGGCACCCGAAAGGTGCCCAAAGGGCAGGGCCCATACTCCTTGGTAGCTAGGAGACAGTATGCGCCCCCACTGATTGAATACCTCCACCTGGTCTGACCCACTCTTGTATTTGGACTTTGTAACCTGGGACTGGTTTCCGGGACTTGTTTTTAAGTAAGTTCGGGGGGGGGGGGGGCAGGGTCAATTTAAGTTTTACAACAAAATAGCAGTTCGACTGAGGTGGGGCTACTCTGGCTGAATAAGCCCTAACATTCCCCCCTTTTCTTTGGAGATTAGTCAAATCTTTGACTTTTCAGCCAGTTCTATGTCCCTTTTTAACAGCTGCCCGACTATTCTAATGACTCCAGTGTGATTTACCCAGAAACAGCATTTCTCTCTTAGGGCTACGCAGAGCCCCCTCTTTTTAGAAATAGTATGTCAAGCCTTCCTCTATATTTCCCACCTATATTTTAACAATAGGAGCAACAATGAACTCAATGAACTCGTTGTTTCTGAGTCTTAGCTTTAGTCCATGATCGGTGGGGTCCATCGGCAGCGGCATCCATCTCTGGGGGTCGTCCTCATCTCCTTTAACATGACCTGCGTGAATCCAGGCCCCATGCCTTCTTCTTTCACTGCCGTGTGGGTGGTCGGGATGACAGCAAACAGTCCCTTCAGCGAGGCTCCAAGTTTCCCACTTGGTAGCAGTGTATCTAAACCAAGTCCCTGGGTTGGTAAGAATGTGGCTCCACCTCCGTCTCCGTCCCAATGTGGGCAGTCTGGATCCCTGTGTGGCCTCTTTTTAAGACAAACTGCAATGCCTGCAGTGACTGGAGTATAGACTGATCAGTCATTTCTGCTAGGACAACCTCTTATAGCCAAGGGCAGAGCAGGGGGGTGTCTCTTGAACATTATTTCAAATGGGGTCACCTTATTTAAGCAGGGTATACATTGCGCCCTGAGGAGGGCAAAAGGAAGGAGATCCACCCATCCACCACCAGTCTCCAGAATTAGCTCTGCCAAGGTCTCTTTGAGAGTCCGCTTCATTCTCACTCCTTGCTCAGAGCTCTGGGGCTGGTAGGCACAATGTAGTTTCAAGTTAGTGCCCGCAGCCTTGGCCAATGCCCGTGAGACTGAACTCACAAATGCAGGGCTGCTGTCTGACCCAATCGCGAGAGGTAATCCAAACCTCTAGTAGCTTTTTGGCTACCACTCCTGCCATCTCATGTTTGGCAGAAAAAGCCTCTACCCAGCCTACTGTCCGTATAGGTGTGGGCGGTCTTACCCTTGGCCATCTGCAGTGCCTTGGTGAGTGCAATCAGCTCCGCTTTCTGCGCCGAGGTTCCGTGTGGCAGGGCTGTCGTCCAGAGTCCCTGCTCAGGAGAAACCACCACAACCCCTGCATACCTCTTTCCATCGACCATGTAGCTACTCCCATCTGTGAACAGAGTCATCTCCGCATCAGGGAGAGGAGTGTCTCTGAGATCCAGCCTTATTCCTGGGACCTCGGTTAGGACCTCTCCGCAGTCATGTGGGTGGTCAGTCAGCTCCTCTGGCAGCAACGTGGCTGGATTTAGCACCACCGGGGGCTGGAAAGTCACTTTTGATTCATTGAGGAGGAGGGCCTGATACCCCGTCACTCGGGTGTTTGTTATCCACCGGTCTGGTGGGGTCCGGAGAAGGCCCTCGATAGCGTGGGTGGTGGTCAAGATGAGATTTTGACCCAGAGTTGATTTGCTTGCATCCTTGACCAGGAGGGCCGTGGCAGCAATTATGTGGAGGCAAGAGGGAACCCAGCCGCTACTGGATCTAGTTTCTTGCTAAGATAGGCTACTGGCCTTTGCCAAGGCCCCAGAGTCTGGGTCAAACCTCCCTTAACCACCCCTGCCTTTTCATCCACATACAAGTGGAAGGGCTTGGTAACATCTGGGATGGCCAATGCTGGGGCACTCAGTAAGGCTGTTTTTAAGAGTCCTCCCTTAGTTCATAGAGAGGTCGAGCAATCTCCGTGAACCGTGGTATCCACAGCCTGCAGTAGCGCACCATCCCAAGAAACTCCCTCACTTGTCGGGACGTGGTGGGGCGGGGGCATCAGGTGATCACCTATTTCCTAGACTCAGACAGCAAACGCACTCCCTCATGGAGATCAAAGCCTATAAAACTGGCATGGCTCTGACAAAGCTGTGCTTTTGTTGCTGACACCTGATACCCTTTTCCAGCAGAGTCTGTAAGAGAGCTCTCGCCACCCCCCCACCCGCAAGCATGACCCATAGTCCTCAGCGGCTATTTCCACTATTCCCACTAACTCAGTCAGATTCTTCCTTTCAAATCTTTCAATTTTCTGACGTTTCCTCCTTATATCTGGGGCTGACTGACTGGCAAAGGCAAGATCGTCTAAACAAGCTATAGTGCAACTTCTCTGAAGTTTACCTCAAGTTATCTAGCTTAGGTAAACAAACATTTAAAGACAACCAAATCTTGGGACGCCTGGGTGGCTCAGTGGGTTAAGCTGCTGCCTTCGGCTCGGGTCGTGATCTCGGAGTCCTGGGATCGAGCCCCGCATCGGGCTCTCTGCTCGGCGGGGATCCTGTTTCTCCCTCTCTCTCTGCCTGCCTCTCTGCCTACTTGTGATCTCTCTGTCAAATAAATAAATTTTTTAAAAGGCTTAAAAAAAAAAAAAGGCATGGGGCGCCTGGGTGGGCTCAGTGGTTTAAAGCCTTTGTCTTCGGCTCAGGTCATGATCCCAGCGTTCTGGGATGGAGCCCCCAGTCCGGCGCTCTGCTCAGCAGGGAGCCTGCTTCCTCCTCTCTCTCTGCCTGCCTCTCTCCCTACTTGTGATCTCTCTGTCAAATAAATAAATAAAATCTTTTAAAAAAATAAATAAATAAATAAATAAAGACAACCAAATCTAGAATTTAACATCCATAAGGGTGTGTTATTAAAACTAATTTTTCTCTCTAAAATAACCCTCATTTCCAGAGATAGCCAAATCAGGACTAATTCATTTGAAAAACAAGTCCAGTTTTAAGAAACTTGGCCTAATTATTTACATAAGCTCAGCAAGAACGGTAAGAAATCATATAGATCTTTTAGAATCTGCTTTGCTGGAACTTCTTATACGGAATCACTAGGTTGAACTTTTAGTAGCCTCTCCAGGCCAGAAGCCAAGCCATGAACTTGCCATCAGACATCGCTGCAATGCCTGTCGATTTGGGCAAATTCTTCTTCCTGAGGTCCTGCCCCTGCCAGGGAGTGACATTCTTTACTCACCTGGTGAGGCTGCTGGGAACACTGTAAGTAAGCAAGGTATCAGGCCAACTGTTCCAAAGGGCTTTACGGCTCCAGGTTTTGTAAAGTCAACCTTAGTTCCTTTAAGCTGTCTGGTCATATCTGAGTCCTTTCAAATATGACGTTCCAGTCAAAGCCTTGGTAAAATAACCAGTGTTTCCAATGGTGTCCTGTTACAAGGAGAACAGATTCTTATTGAACTTATGCAAATGACTGATTGCCATGGAAGAATGAATACTTACTAAGACCTTTTGGTTTCAGAGGGTTCAGATAGAAAAGTTGAATGCCTTGATTTGTTTACAAATGAGGACTTTTACATCTCTGTAAGTTACAGATAACTTAAGAAAAAGTTTGCCTAGTCTGGAAGAGCAAACATTACAGAACCAGTCATGTTTAAAACACTAAGAGACACAACATTACAACTTCCTTCAGTTCATCTAGTCCCATATTACTAATTCTGGTTTAGTCCAAATGCAGCTTTTACTTCTGGAAATTCTTACCCATTTCAGTTCCAGGATTTTAACATATCAAAGACCTGTATTTGTCCTGAAAGTCTCCCATATGAATTTCCTTTAGGGCGGAATCCATCTTACAAGAGAATTAAAACAATTACAAATGAAAAAAAAAAAACTCAGAATAGATATAGTTAAATATCAAGTGATGTCCCTTATCAAAACATTAAAACTCTAGGAAATGAAAAGAACCTCTAGAGTATTTACAGTATTTACCCAAATGTAACCCAAGGTTTATCATTGGTTTAGCAGTACTTCCTGAGTAACTTAGCATCTCAAGGAAAAGCCTTATGAGTCAAAGAGATCTCATTTACAACTCTGGGCAGGCAAAGAGAAAACAATTTACATTTTTTTAGAAACACCTCAATCTCTAGTAAAAACTAAATATTAACCAATTGTGAGCTGTTAGAACAGAATTCAGTTAAGCACAAAAGATGTTTACCAACAGATTTCAAAAGCACAAACCTAGTTCCAGCAACCAGCCCTCTAGCATTTTATCCCATTTGGTTTAAAGTTTCAGGTTAGCAAAGACTTTGAAAGCTACTTTAACAATTACCAGTTAAAATTCTGAGACAGACAATTAACCATCAGTTTAGTCATATCTTTGCTAACAGATTTCAACACAGATTTTAACAAATAACACGAGCTTATTTGACCTAAAGTAAAAACTCTGAAGTTTCACATTTACTACTGTTAACTCAAAAGACATGTTCATCCTAATTAACCCGACAAACTTAACTTAGTTCAAATACTGATTTACGTTCCACCTGGGCCCACTCCGCTTCGAATGTTTACCTGAGACCCAGGTGGGAAGATCCGGAGTGGGGGGTATTAGGTCCAGGGGGCGCTCTTCTTGTTTCCCGACAGTGAAGAACATAACAAAGTGCCACCAGAAGGCAGAGAAAGGGTTCCCAGTTCTAGAGCTCATCAGCTCCAAGAGAGGAGCAGATGCCATGCTTTCCTGCCAGCAAGGGGGTGGGGCTAGGCAGTCCACGTCAGGCCAGAGAAGGCAAGGAATGTCCCCGAAACAAAGTTTGTTTAGGCAGCTGCTTGGGAATATTCCTTAGTGTCTGTCTCGAGTTAGACTAACCCCAGTTGGCTCCGGTTATAGCCCTTAACACACGAAATGAGTGAGGGAGAAGCTCCACATCTGTTAGGAAGAACAGAGAGATGAAAGTCAGAGTCCCCTTACTCTGCTTGCCCCATTCCTTCAAACACAACAGCACAGCACAGCAGACTACAAAAAGACAAGACAAAGACAACCACAAACCCAGCAGCCCTCACCCAGAGCCTGCCGCAGGTGGGGGTTTTCTCGGTCCCCTACAGATGATCGCCAGTGGGGATTTTCTCGGTCTCCTAGGGATGAACAACACAACAGGCAACAAAAAGACACAACAAAAACAATTGCAGACCCAGCAGCCCTCACCCAGAGCCTGCTGCTGGCAGGGGTTTTCCCGGCCCCCTAGAGACGCTCGCCGGGACGAGCCACAGAACAGAACCAGAAGCCCTCACCCAAAGCCTGCCGCTGGAGGGGGTTTTCCTGGCCCCCTGACCGCCTAGGCGTACTCTGACCCCTAGATGATCTACCAGAAGAGGGATGGGGCATCCCCGCATCCACTCCAGCCCTGGAGAGCAGGGCTGCATCCAGGTTCTCCCTGGTGGGCCATACCTGGACCTCCGCAACCAGAGAGACAGAACCAGACCCAGAAATTCTGATGCTGGCTCAGTTCTCGTCGTTTAATCCCGGACGAGCCCCCAATGTTGGGTCCCCCAATAATGGGTCCGTGATTAAAGGAGCGAGGCTGATACAAAGTGAAAGTCAAGCAAAGCTTTATTTCACGCCAAGAATCAAGAATCAAACTGACCGTCAAACAGACCGGTCAGGGCTGTCCCTGACAGAGAGGGCGACCCTTCTAGCTTTATAGACTAGCAGACTAGCTTTTATAGAACAAAGGAGAACAAAGGCCATGTGGTTGGGCCTGGCCATGCACAGGTGGCCAATGAAATTGTAAAACACAGAGAAAGCTGCACAGTCATGCTAGGTGACCAATTGAATTACAATTTACCCTAGTAGACATTTGAACCAGCCTATCACCTTGGTTAGAATTGGCACCCGAAAGGTGCCCAAAGGGCAGGGCCCATACTCCTTGGTAGCTAGGAGACAGTATGCGCCCCCACTGATTGAATACCTCCACCTGGTCTGACCCACTCTTGTATTTGGACTTTGTTACCTGGGACTGGTTTCCGGGACTTGTTTTTAAGTAAGTTCCGGGGGGGGGGGGCAGGGTCAATTTAAGTTTTACAAAAAATGGCAGTTCCACCGGGGTGGGGATGCTCTGGCTGAATATGCCCTTACATTCCTATTCACTTACTTGACATTTCTGTGTGCTGGTGGCTTCATGCTTTTCCTGGTGTAGGTCTGGTATATTCTTGCCCAATTTTTCCTGAATATATTTTTTAAAACTTCTATCGTGAATATTTTTTTCTTCCATTACTTATTCTAACCAGCTAGTATTTGTAGCTAGAAAAACTACTCATTTTTGTATATTGATTTAGTAATTAGTGATATTGCATAATTTTCTTGTAAATTTTAAATAGCTTTTGTTAAATTTTCCCTTTGTGTGGGAAACAAAGGCAAAGAAAAAATTAAGTTTCCTTACTGCCTACAGCCCCTTGACAAGTCCTGTGAAACCGGTAGAGCTACTTTCCTCTGGGAGCTCAGCTGCCTCTATGTTAAAATTTTTTGCTAAGGGCAAAAGGCAATCTTTCCTTAACATTATCCAAACCCCCAGGATCCTATAAGTCTACTTTAACATATAAAAATTCCTTTGGAAACTTCCTTTATCTCTACACCACTAGATACATGTTAGCAATCATTTCCTAAACATATGACCTACTGATATACATCTGAAGGGTCTAATGACTAGGGTTTTACTATAGAGTAATAAATGACCTTTTCCTAACCATAGCTAGAGTCCCCCCGCCCCCCCCTTTCACCCCCACCCCCCAATCCTCTCCCCAGGCTTTCACAAACCCACCTTTTTGTACCATATCCATCTCAAGATTTTTTCTTGGCCATCTCCTACAAACCCCAACCATTTCCTACATCATAGTCATCTGAAAATAATGATAATTTTGTCTTTTTTCAATTATATTTATTTCATTCCCTTACCTGAGGAAGAGAGATCACAAAGTTACTTAGAACACAAGTTCTAAGAACTCGTGCTTAGACACAAAGAACACAAAGTTACTTAGATAATGTAGGACTTGGGAGAACCTTGCAGGATAGGGAAAGAGGGACGGGTGACTGAAATACATCAAATTGAGCTGTCCTACTCCCCACTATTGGAAGTTAATTGTTAGAACCCATGCGTGGCCCCTGGAGCTCTACATACCACATCATAGAAAGATTCGCATACTAGGGAACAAGTTATGTTCACAGTAACAGCCACAGATAGCTTTTCTCTGTTTATATCACAACCAAATACTTAAAAGCCTGACATAAACACATGTACTCTAAGGTGAAATAAGTCACATTACCATTTTCAATAAATCAGCATTAATTTACCATTTCTGAATTCTCAGCACTCAAAACCACCATAGGAGTCATTAAAAAATAGTATGATTAAGATTCCCCAAACCTTCAGCATCTGGTTATCATGTGAATTAAAGTAGAGTGAGTTTTTTTTTTTTAAAGATTTTATTTATTTATTTGACAGAGAGAGATCACAAGTAGACAGAGAGGCAGGCAGAGAGAGAGAGAGAGGGAAGCAGGCTCCCTGCTGAACAGAGAGCCCAATGCCGAACTCGATCCCAGGACCCCTGAGATCATGACCTGAGCGGAAGGCAGCGGCTTAACCCACTGAGCCACCCAGGTGCTCTAGAGTGAGTTTTTTAAAGCCTTTTTTTTTTTTTTTTTTTTTTTGATCACCAACTTCCTTCCCTGTCTTAGACTACCCCCTAATGATTGTATACCTCCTTTAAGTTTCTCCACTGAATCCTTCTGAAGGTCAGGGCATTTTGCCTTTAAGTGTTTCAGTCTCTTATCCCCTCACAAATCCTACTGAATATACCCCCTACATTAGGAAACAAAGGAGTATCTGCGGCCGGATACGACTGCCTTTGGGGATAATTCTTTTCTCTACGCGGCCCCAAGAGCGGAAGATAAAGCCAGGCTCCAGGGACCACGCAACCCGCCTGGGACTGAGAGCCTTCCAGCCGGGGGGCCACCCGCACCAACAAGTGCTGGCCGCGGAGCAGGAGAAGGTCAGCTCCGGTCGGTTCTCGTTCTCAGCCAATCAGCGGAAGGAGATGCGGGGCATTGTGACACGCCGAGAAGAGAGCGGCGGGGGCGGGGCAGGCTGACAGGCCCCTCCATGCGCGGGCACGCGGAACCGGCGCAAGGCGGCGCGGCGCCTCATTGGCGCGCACGCGCCTGAGCGCGCGCCCGGAGGGGCGGGCCGGGACTCGCCGCTCGCACGCCCTTGGGCCAGGGCCGGGCGCCCGCTGTCCGTTTTGCCTCCAACGCGCGCAGTCAGTGGAGCTGGTGTATGTGCGGCAATAACATGTCTGCCCCGCTTCCCGCCACCGTGCCTGCCGTCCGGAAAGCCACCGCTGCGGTGAGTGGCGGCGAGTAGGGTCGGAGGGGCCTCTCGGCCCGCTGCGGGCTACCGCCTTTGGCGCGGGTTTGGCGTCGCAGGCTGGTGGGCGACCGGTGGGTGGGGACGCTCTGCCCTGCGGGTGCGGAGGGAGTGTGATGAGATGGGGAAGGCTGGTCCGGCGCCGGTCGGTGCTGTCTGGAGAGAGCGATGGGCTCGCGGCCGGGGTGGGGGATTCACGTCCCACTCCTCCCCTCCCACCCGCCACTGGCAGCCCCCGACCCCGAGTCCTCCTCCGCATTGCGGAGTGAGTGCGGCCCGCGGGACCCCCGGACCTTCCCCACCCCCACCCCGGCTCCGGCTTGGAGGCGCTGGCGTTAGTGGAGAGGCGCCCTAAGTCGAGGTGGCTTTATCTCGTGTTTCTGTCTCATTGGTGGATGAGAGAATGATTTTCTTGCCTTGCACTCTTGTTCTAAATTAAAGAAGTTGGAAGATTTCGTGTCTCACAAAATCAGAGGTGCTGTTTTTTCTTTTCCCCTAATGTAACTTGTGTATGAGGATCTCAAACTTGTTTTTAAACCACCCCCCTCCTTTTTGCGATGGAAAACTTCTACAGCTTTTGTGAGAGACTTCAGTGGTTTGACTAGAAAGAGACAAACTCTTTTTCTTCGAATGTGGTTGGTGATCATGGGCACTGACGAATGTCTGAGACCTTTAAGCTCTAAAACGCAACGTTAATTATCTTAGGAACTCAAGGAGAGAAGTTAAGGATTTTTTTTTATTGAAGAGGTCTGTAGAGATTAACTAACTTGCTGAGGGCAGTGCTCTGTAATTGTAGGATCCACCTTAACCAAAGCTTCAGTGTGTAACAACAGTTCGGTGTGGGTTTATTTAGGCATTGCTTATTAATTTTTCCTCTTCTCTTATAGGTGATTTTCCTTCATGGATTGGGAGATACAGGGTAGGTACATTCGTTACAGTAATGAAATGGGGTTATGCAACTGTATACTATGAAAAGTTTATTTAAGGACACTAGGAATGTAGAAAAGATTGGTAGTCCTACTTACAATCCAAGAATAATAATAATAATAACAACTTTTTCTTTTTTGAAAACTCCCAGAATTTTTCTCTTATCATCTTAAATTTCTCATTTTTCAACTCATGTTCCTGGAACATATTAAAATTGCAAACTCCTTGAATTGCTGTGGTTATTAGATGCCGGAGTAGAATGTTTGTAGAGACAGTGTGCAACTGAGAGCTCTACAGGAGTTAAAATTTCAGGGCACGTTGAGAAGTAGTTGATTTTGATAAGGAAGTAATAGCAATATGAGGTATACAACATTCTGATTGAGTGCTTAGGTATTCCCTTAAAAGAAAAAAGCAGTGGAAGTGCAGGAGAGGCCCCTGAAAGATTTGGAGTCTGATCAAACGAATTATGTTGTGCTAACTTTAGATATATGATTTGTCTTTCCCTTAGGCTTTTTCTCTATTGAGATGTTTTGTTTTTAATTTAAAGCTGTGATTATCAGGGCACCTAGCTGGCTCAGCCGGTAGAGCTTGCAGCCCTTAGGCTCAGGCTGGTGAGTTCAAGCCCCACATTGGTATGGAGCAGTAACAAGCAGTTATTTCCTATTTGAAACTCTGGCAAAAGTGTTGTTACGAAATTACAAAACTGGAGGAAAACTGCAGATAAATACATTTTAATAAAGTAGCCAAAAAAACCCCCAAAACCCCTAACTATTAAATCTTTACAAAGAGGCATTGCGCTAGATTGTCAAAAGTGATTCCTAATCTTTTTATTTTAAGATTTTATTTATTTGACAGACAGAGATCACAAGTAGGCAGAGGGGCAGGCACAGAGAGAGAGGAGGAAGTGGGCTCCCTGCTGAGCAGAGAGCCCGATGTGGGGCTCGATCCCAGGACCCTGGCATCAAGACTTGAGCTGAAGGCAGAGGCTTTAACCCACTGAGCCACCCAGGCGCCCCGTGATTCCTAATCTTTAATGCCTACTAAGGTGAAGTACATGACACATAACCTTGTATGGAGTTAGGGAAAAGATTGGGGGACTCTTGCTGGCAATCAGGTAGTCCTGTGAAAATGATAGACCTATTTTAACGATTTAACTGAAGAGAGGCTCAGAGAAGCTCTCTTTTATGACCAAACCCTTGTTGCTGAGAGTTAGGGAGAGTTAGGTAGAGAGTTGCTACCCTGTAACTTTCCCATCAAGGAGATCCAGACCTGAATAATCAGTCCAAGAGAAGCAAGCTTCAGTGTAGGAAGGTTCTTTGTGGACCCCAAATTAGCCAAATTCCAGCACTGAAATTGAAGAGTGAACACGATGAAGGAAATGATATTAAAAATACCAAGAGCATTCATGACATCTTGACTAAGAATTAAGTTTATATAAAAAATTAAAGGTCTCCAATTCTAAAAATACTTTGTGAGATAGTACTAAAGAAAAACTGACTCAGAATTCCTGGGTTGCTCAGTTGGTTAAGCATCTGAATGAATCAGGCTGATGAGATGAAGCCCTCCATTGGGGGGAGGCCATGGAACCTGCTTAAGATTCTCTCCCTCTGCCTCTGCTCCCCACCCATCTTTCTCTTTCTCTCTCTCCCCTTCTCTAAAAAAAAAAAAGGCCAAAAAAAAAAAGAAGAAGAAGAAAACCTGACTCTAAGTTTGTTCCATGTTTATATTTGTCAGGTTAACTTGGAGGATGATGGGGATTAAGTGATTCAGTTTGTTGCTATTAAAATGGGCAGCTTTTGCCCTTTCTTTGGTTAAGGTTCTTTTTTGTAGAACTAGCCTTAGGTTTCAAGGTCTGTGTCTTTTAGATTCCCCATGAAAAAATTGGTGGCCAAATAAAATTGAAAGACCTGTATAATTATTTTGTCAATTCTAATATGTAATTTTCCTTATATTTTTAAGTTTCTGAGATTGGTGCTCATTTTACTACATGTATGTTTATTGTGGTGGTGATTTTTTTTCCTTAAAAATCTATTTTTTCCGTGGTTTCCCTCTTATGTCTTAGTGTCTAGGAAATATGATATGGCATATTCTGAAAAAGCCTACGCAGTAAAACATACGCAGTAGAGTGTTTAAAGCTCTGAAAAGTTTTAGTTTAAAGAAATATGACAACCAAAGTGTTCCTAGTAACCTGTATAATTAACTGTGAAACTAGTATTCAAATTAATATATTTTATTATTTATTTATTTAAAGTATTTTGTTTATTTATTTGACACAGAGAGATCACAAGTAGGGAGAGAGGCAGGCAGAGAGAGAGAGAGAGAGAGGAGGAGGAGAAGGAAGTTGGCTCCCTGCCAAGCAGAGAGCCCAATGCGGGACTCAATCCCAGGACCCTGAGATCATGACCTGAGCCAAAGGCAGAGGCTTAACCCACTGAGCCACCCAGGCGCCCTCAAATTAATATGTTTTAGACTATATTGTATGGCATGAGATAGATCACAGTTTTCCTTCTAAAGTAAAACCGACTTGTTATGATTATGAAAATGTTATATTTGTATTATAAAAGAATTCAAACTGTAAGTATGAGAATGAGAATTGGTTGAAATCCTAAAACCCAGAGATATGTGTTTTTGATAGCATTTTAAAAAATGTTTTATTTTTGTCAAGTAAATAAATAAATCTTTTAAAAAAATGTTTTATTTTGAATTATTTTCAAATTTATGGAAGAGCTCCAAGAATAGAGATTTCTCAATACCTTTTACTCAGATCCACTGATCCCTGTTTACTGAATGTGTTACTGTATTTGCTGAAATCCCTGAGAGTAAATTGCAGTTACTTTAATTCTTTTTGTTTGTTTATTTGACAGAGATAGAGTCAGCCAGAGAGGGAACACAAGCAGGGGGAGAGAGAGAAGCAGGCCTTCTGCAGGGCAGGGAGTCCAAACGCGGAGCTTGAACGCGGAGCTTGATCCCAGGATCCCGGGATCATGACATGAGCCAAAGGCAGATGCTTAATAATTAAGTCACCTAGTCACCCCTACCTTGATCCTTTATTTCCACACCTTAGCATGTATTCCCTAAGAACAAGGAGAGTCTCTCGTGTAACCACAGAAGAGTTATCACATTCAGGAAATTTAGCCCTTAGTTAATATTATCATCTAACATACTACATATTCAAACTTTGCAAATTGTCCCAGTAATGTCCTTTATAGTAATCCGCTCTCTTTGGAATCCAATTCCCAGTCACACATTTTGCATTTAGCTGTTATATCTCTTAAGTCAGGAACAATTCCTCAGCTCTTCTTTGTCTTTCATGACACTGACATTTGCAGAGATGAGGGTAGTCCCTGAGATTAGGTTTATTTGCCATTTCCTCATGATTAGATTCATTAGATTAGTTTATGCACTTCTGGTACAAATTCCATATAGGCGATATGTCCTGTTCAGTGCATCATGTTAGGAGACATATGATAGCCTTTGTCCCATTACTGATGCTAACTTGGATCACTTGATTAAAGTGGTAATTTCCAGGTTTCTCTGCTGCAGTTATTTTCCCTTTGTAGTTAAAAAGCAAGTTGTAGGGAAATACTTTCAGACTTTGTAAATTGTATGATAAACTTTCATCCAATATTTTCAGCATCCATTGGTGATTCTTGTTTGACTCAATTGTTAACATGATTTGATTGTCTAAGTCTGTCACACTTTATTAGTTTGCCCCTCCCCATTTAATACAGACTATAGATTTGTGTAATGAGTTATATTTCATCATTGTTAGTTTTAAAATTTTTAACTTTTTCTTTTAAAATAACTTCAAATTTACATAAATATTGCAGAAATAGTGTTCAGATCTCCTCATACCCTTTCAGATCACCCAATTAACATATCTGAAACAGGGGCGCCTGGGTGGCTCAGTGGGTTAAAGCCTCTGCCTTCGGCTCAGGTCGTGATCCCAGGGTTCTGGGATCGAGCCTGGCATCAGGCTCTCTGCTCGGCGGGGAGCCTGCTTCCCCCCTCTCTCTTTCTGCCTGCCTCTCTGCCTGCTTGTGATCTCTGTCTGTCAAATAAATAAATAAAATCTTAAAAAATATATATCTGAAACATTGGGCATATTGTAGAAATATCGCCTCATTACTCCATAAAATTTTAGTGTGTATTTTGTAAACACAAGGACATTTCCACATCACCACAGTATAACCATCCATCAGGAAGTTAACATTGATCTAATGCTATCATCAAATTTCTTGGTTCTATTGCATTTTTTTGGTTTGACCCAGTCATGGCCTTTTATGGGCCCAGGATCCAATCCAGGATCACATGTTGCATTCAGTTATCATGTGTCCTTAGTGTTTCCTTCAGTCTAAAGCAGTCTTTGTCTTGCATGACCTTTACTTTGTAGACTGTCCTTCAGCTTGGGTTTATGTGATGTCTCCTGACTTAAGCTTTTTTGACAGGAATATCACAGAGATGTTGCTATGTTTGTCTCAGAGGATTGTATCAGGTGCACACTATGTTGATTTTCGTTCCTTTACTGATAATGTTATATTTTTTCACCTGGTTAAGGTGGTATTTGCCCCGTTTCTCCACAGTAAAATTAATAAGGGTATTTACTTAAAAATATTTTGTGGGGAGATGCTTTGATATTATGAAAACATGTTTCTCACTAAATTTTAACCTACAGATTTAGTGTCCATTAATGATTTTTATCTCTATCTATTATTGTGATAGTTCCAGATAATGATCTTTAAAAAAAAAAATCCTTCGTTCTAGATTTATTCATTGGCAGCTCTCTCTTCTCCCTTATTTATTATGTATGCATGTATTCATTTATTCATATTAGTGTCAAATCAGGACAGACTCTTGGATTGCTCTTTTACTCTGAGGGTTACAAACCGTTAAATCGGTCATATTTTTGATGGTCACGTCATCCTATACTTGGCTATTAGAAGCCCCTTCATCCTGTTCTGATATCTTTGGGACATGCCCCATCATTCTTTGAGCACTTTCTTGCTTTCCAGTGCAGCAGGGTCTTTTCCACGATCATCTTATATTTTTCCTGCTTCAGTCCTGGGATTCAGCCATTTTTTTCAAGAGCCCCAGTTCCTTTCAGTAGAGAATATTTAGGAACCAATATCTGGGTGCTTTATGTGCTAATTTGTAGAATCATTACTTCTAGATCCTTTCAATGGACAGAGCAGGAGTGTAGCTGCATTAATATACATGTGTAGGCACACATCTATATCAATTTAGATATTTTCATATATTAAAATTAGGGGGTGTATTCTGATTCCTCCAGTTCTAGTCAGCACCACTGGGTTTATTCTAGCCTTCCCCCCTTTCCATATTTGTAATTCTGTGAGAAACCTTGCTTCTGTTCTGGCAGTTCTGGCCAGAAGTGCACTGTGGCATTGCCTCCCACCCCTCTAGGTGTCCCAGCCCACAGCTTAGCTTCAAACTGGTAACAACTCCCTCATCTTACCCCCGTCCCAGCTGACACCTGAAAACTCAGTTTCAGTTAAGGGGAGCAGAAAGGAGAAAAGGCCAGGTGGAAATCTTGGCCTTTTTGTAAACTTACCCTTCCTTTCATATATTCCAGGAGTTACTGGTCTGTGTTACCAATCTATGTGTGAGTTTTCTAGGCTGTGGAGATTGTAAAGCTTAGAAAACAAAGTTTCAGAAGAAAAAAAAATAAGAATAAAACAAAAGTTTCAAAGACAGAAACTGGTTAAGTAGATTAAGCCTTACTGAGAGATCAATACAGAGAGTATTGAAAATAATATTGAATTGGCAACATGGGTATATTTTACGACCATTTGTTTGCAAGTCCTTCTATAATCAAGAACTAAGAGAATTATAGAATGTTATTTGGAGATCATTCAGTTATAAGGACTAGGAAACTGTTCAACTAGTTTAAGCAAAAAGTGGTATTTATGGAAGGGCATAAGGATAGCTGTCTTGTATATAAACTCCATGAAGGCAAAGATTTTTTTTTTATTTCCTTGATATATAACTGACATGCTATAAAATTCACCTGAGAACACAGATATTTTCTATTTAACTTAACACTGCATCCCATGGCTTGGACAGTACTGGATATGTAGAACAACTATCCATTGAGTAAATAAATGAATGAGGAATTAAGGGGGAAAACATATAATGGTTATTAGTCACGAAGTATATTGTTTTCCTAGGGCTGCCATAGTTAAAAACCATAAACTAGATGACTTCAAGCAACAGAAAATTATTTGCACAGTTAAATAGGCTAGCAGTACAAAATCAAGGTGTCAGAAGGACTATATGAACTCCCTCAAAGGCTTTAGGGGAGAATCCTTTGCCTTTTCCAGGTTTGATGGCTCCTGGCATTCTTTGGCTTGTGGCAGTATACTCCAATCTTCTGCCTCCCTCAGACATGACCTTTTTGCTATTTAGCTGTGTTCTGTTCTTTTCTTTTCTCCTTTCTTCCTTTTCTTTTTTATTTTCCCGTTCCTTTCTTCCTTCCTTTCTTTTTTATTCCTCATAGCTAATAAGGATACCAGTTAGTAGATTTTTTTTTTTATGGTTGGTATATTGACAGGCCATTTGGATAGCCTTTTTTTTTTTTTTTTTTTTTGGTAAAGATTTAATTTATTCATTTGACAGAGAGAGATCACAGTTAAGCAGAGAAACAGAGAGAGAAGGGGGGAAGCAGGTTCCCTGCTGAGCAGAGAGCCTGATGTGGGGCTCAATCCCAGGACCCTGAGATCATGACCTGAGCCAAAGGCAGAGGCTTAACCCACTGAGCCACTCAGGCGCCCCTTGGATAGCCTTTAACAAAATAATCAGCTCTCCCAAACATCCAGACTTTTTTTTTTTCATTTTTAAAAAAATGAAACATATATAATGTATTATTTGCTGCAGGGGTACAGGTCTGTGAATCATCAGGCTTACGTACTTCACAGCACTCACCATAGCATATACCCTTGACAATGTCCATAACCCAGCCACCCTATCCCTACTCTGTTTTGTGAGATTAAGAGTCTCTAATGGTTTGTCTCCCTCCCAGTCCCATCTTGTTTTATTTTTTCCTTTCCTACCCCCCAAACCCCCCACTTTGCTTCTCAAATTTCTCATATCAGGGAGATCATGTGATAATTGTCTTTCTCTGATTAACTTATTTCGCTCAGCATTATACCCTCTAATTCCATCCATGTCATTGCAAATGGCAAGATTTCATTTCTTCTGATGGCTGCATAGTATTCCATTGTGTATATATACACCATATCTTTATCCATTCATCTGTTGATGGACATTTAGGTTCTTTCCATAGTTTGGCTGTTGTGGACATTGCTGCTATAAACATTCGGGTGCACATGCCCCTTTGGATCACTACATTTGTATCTTTTTTTTTTTTTTTTAATTTATTTGACAGAGATCACAAGTAGGCAGAGAGGCAGGCAGAGAGAGAGGAAGGGAAGCAGTCTCCCTGCTGAGCAGAGAGCCCGATGCGGGGCTCGATCCCAGGACCCTGAGATCATGACCTGAGCCGAAGGCAAAGGCTTTAACCCACTGAGCCACCCAGGCGCCCCACTACATTTTTATCTTTAGGGTAAATACTCTGTAGTGCGATTGCTGAGTCATAGGGTAGCTCTATTTTCAACTTTTTGAGGAAACTCCATGCTGTTTTCCAGAGTAGCTGCACCAGCTTGCATTCCCACCGACAGTGTAGGAGGGTTCCCCTTTCTCTGCATCCTCGCCAACATCTGTTGTTTCCTGACTTGTTAATTTTAGCCATTCTGACTGGTGTGAGGTGGTATCTCATTGTGGTTTTGATTTGTATTTCCCTGATGCCAAGTGACGTGGATTACTTTTTCATGTGTCTGTTGGCCATCTGGATATCTTCTTTGTAGAAATGTCTGTCCATGTCCTCTGCCCATTTCTTGATTGGATTATTTGTTCTTTGGGTGTTGAGTTTGAGAAGTTCTGTATAGATTTTGGATACTAGCCCTTTATCTGATATGTCCTTTGCAAATATCTTCTCCCATTCTGTCTGTTGTCTTTTGGTTTTGTTGACTGTTTCCTTCGTTGTGCAAAAACTTTTGATCTTGATGAAGTCCCAATAGTTCATTTTTGCCCTTGCTTTCCTTGCCTTTGCTGATGTTTCTAGGAAGAAGTTGCTGTGGCTGAGGTCAAAGAGGTTGCTGCCTGTGTTCTCGAGGATTTTGATGGATTCCTTTCTCACATTGAGGTCCTTCATCCATTTTGAGTCTATTTTCATGTGTGGTGTAAGGAAATGGTCCAGTTTCATTTTTTTGCATGTGGCTGTCCAATTTTCCTAGCACCATTTGTTGAAGAGACTGTCTTTTCTCCATTGGACTTTCTTTTCTGCTTTGTCAAAGATTAGTTGACCACAGAGTTGAGGGTTTATTTCTGGGCTCTCTATTTTGTTCCATTGATCTATGTGTTTGTTTTTGTGCCAGTACCATACTGTCTTGATGATTACAGCTTTATAATAGAGCTTGAAGTCTGTAATTGTGATGCCATCAACTTTGGCTTTCTTTTTCCTCATTCCTCTGGCTATTCGAGGTCTTTTCTGGTTCCATATAAATTTTAAGATTATTTGTTCCATTTCTTGGAAAAAAATGATGGTATTTTGATAGAGATGGCATTAAACATGTAGGTTGCTTTAGGTAGCATAGATACTTTCAGAATATTTGTTCTTCCAATCCATGAGCATGGGATGTTTTTCCATTTCTTTGTGTCTTCCTCAATTTCTTTCATGAGTACTTTATACTTTTCTGAGTATAGATTTTTTGCCTCTTTGGTTAGGTTTATTCCTAGGTATCTTATGGTTTTGGGTGCAATAGTAAATGGGATCAACTCCTTAATTTCTATTTCTTCTGTCTCGTTGTTGGTGTAGAGAAATGTAACTGATTTCTATGCATTGATTTTATATCCTGACACTTTACTGAATTTCTGTACAAGTGTTAGCAGATTTGAAGTGAAGTCTTTTGGGTTTTCCACATAAAGTATCATATCATCTGCAAAGAGTGATAGTTTGACTCCTTCTTTGCTGATTTGGATGCCTTTAATTTCTTTTTGTTGCCTGATTGCTGAGGCTAGGACCTCTAGTACTGTGTTGAATATCAGTGGTGATAATGGACATCCCTGCCGTATTCCTGACCTTAGCAGTACAGCTCTAATTTTTTCTCCATTGACAATGATATTCACAGTGGGTTTTTCATAGATGGCTCTGATGATATTGAGGTATGTACCCTCTATCCCTACACTTTGAAGGGTTTTGATCAAGAAAGGATTCTGTACTTTGTCAAATGCTTTTTCAGCATCCGTTGAGAGTATCATATGGTTCTTTCTTTTATTAATGTATTGTATCACATTGATTGATTTGTGGATGTTGAACCAACCTTGCAACCCTGGAATAAATGCCACTTGGTCATGGTGAATATCCTTTTATTTTATAGATTTTGTTTATTTATTTGACAGAGAGAGAGAGAGATCACAAGTAGGCAGAGAGGCAGACAGAGAGAGGGGGAAGTAGGCTCCCCGCCGAGCAGAGAGCCCAATGCGGAGCCCGATCCCCGGACCCTGAGATCATGACCTGAACCGAAGTCAAAGGCTTAACCCACTGAGCCACCCAGGCACCCCTGAATAATCCTTTTAATGTACTGTTGGATCCTATTGGCTAGTATTTTGGTGAGAATTTTCCATCTGTGTTCATCAAGGATATTGGTCTGTAGTTTTCTTTTTTGATGGGTTCTTTGTCTGGCCTTGGTAATGCTGGTAATGCTGGCCTTGTAAAATGGGTTTGGAAGTTTTCCTTCCATTTCTATTTTTTGGAACAGTTTCAGGAGAAATAGGTATTAATTCTTCTTTAAATGTTTGGTAGAATTCGCTTGGGAAGCTCTCTGGCCCTGGGCTTTTGTTTGTTTGGAGATTTCTGAGAACTGCTTCAATCTCCTTACTGGTTATAGGTCTGTGCAGGTTTTCTGTTTCTTCCTGGTTCAGTTTTGGTAGTTTATCCATCTCTAGAAATGCATCCATTTCTTCCAGATTGTCAAATTTACTGGCATATGTTTGCTCATAATATGCTCTTATAATTGTTTGTATTTCATTGGTGTTAGTTGTGATCTCTCCTCTTTCATTCATGATTTTATTTATTTGGGTCCTTTCTCTTTTCTTTTTGGTAAGTTTGGCCAGGGGTTTATCAATCTTATTAGTTCTTTCAAAGAACCAGCTCCTAGTTCCGTTGATCTGTTCTACTGTTCTTTTGGTTTCTATTTCATTGGTTTCTGCTCTGATCTTTTATTATTTCTCTTCTCCTGCTAGGTTTATGCTTTCTTTGCTGTTCTTTTTCCAGCTTCTGTCAGTGTAGGGTTAGGTTGTGTACTTGAGACCTTTCTTGTTTCTTGAGAAAGGCTTGCATCGCTATATACCTTCCTCTCAGGACTGCCGTTGCTGTGTCCCACAGATTTTGAACAGTTGTGTTTTCATTTTCATTTGTTTCCATGAAATTTTTCAGTTCTTCTTTACTCTCCTGGTTCACCCATTCACTCTTTAGAAGGATGCTCTTTAGCCTCCATATATTTGAGTTCTTTCCAACTTTCTTCTGTTGATTGAGTCTACCTTCAGAGCATTGTGGTCTGAAAATATGCAGGGAGTGATCCCAGTCTTCCGTTACTGGTTGAGACCTGATTTGTGACCCAGGATGTGATCTATTCTGAAGCATGTTCCATGTGCAGTAGAGAAGAATGTATATTCTCTTGCTTTGGGATGGAATGTTCTGAATATATCTGAGATGTCCATCTTGTCCAGTGTGTTATTTAAGGCCTTTATTTGTCTTTTGCTTGGATGATCTGTCCTTTTCAGTGAGGGGGGGTGTTAAAGTCCCCTACTATTATTGTATTATTGTTGATGTGTTTCTTTGATTTTTTTTTTTTTTTTAAAGATTTTATTTATTTATTTGACAGACGGAGATCACAAGTAGGCAGAGAGGCAGGCAGAGAGAGAGGAGGAAGCAGGCTCCCTGCTGAGCAGAGAGCCCGATGCGGGGCTCGATCCCAGGACCCTGGGATCATGACCTGAGCCGAAGGCAGAGGCTTTAACCCACTGAGCCACCCAGGCGCCCTGTTTCTTTGATTTTGTTATTAATTGGTTTACATATTTGGCTGCTGCCGTGTTAGGGGCATGGATATTTAAAATTGTTAGATCTTCTTGTTGGACTGACCCTTTGAGTATGATATGGTGTCCTTCCTCATCTCTTATTATAGTCTTTGGCTTAAAATCTAATTTATCTGATATTAGGATTGCCACCCGAGGTTCTTTCGATGTCCATTAGCATGGTAAATTGTTTTCCACCCCCTCACTTTAAATCTGGAGGTATCTTTGGGTCTAAAATGAGTTTCTTGTTGACAACATATTGATGGGTTTTCCTTTTTTATTCATTCTAATACCCTGTGTCTTTTGATTGGTGCATTTAGCCCATTAACATTCAGGGTAACTATTGAAAGATACGAATTTTAGTGCCATTGTATTGCCTGTAAGGTGACTGTTATTGTATACTGTCTCTGTTCCTTTCTGGTCTACTACTTTTAGACTTTCTCTTTGCTTAGAGGACTCCTTTCAATATTTCCTGTAGGGCTGGTTTGTGTTTACAAATTCTTTTAGTTTTGTTTGTCTTGGAAGCTTTTTATCTCTCCTGTTTTCAGTGATAGCCTAGCTGGATATAGTTTTCTTGGCTGCATGTTTTTCTCATTTAGTGCTTTCAGTATATCATGCCAGTCCTTTCTGGCCTGCCAGGTCTCTATGGATAAATCTGCTGCCAATCTAATATTTTTACCATTCTATGTTACAGACTTCTTGTCCTGAGCTGCTTTCAGGATTTTCTCTTTGTCACTAAGACTAGTAAGTTTTACTATTAGATGATGGGTGTGGACCCATTTTTATTGATTTTCAGGCAGGTTCTCTGTGCCTCCTGGATTTTGATGCATGTCCATTTGCCATATTAGGGATATTCCTACAATAATTCGCTCCAATATACCCTCTATGCCTCTCTCTCTTCTTCTTCTGGAGTCCTAATTATTCTAATACTGTTTTGTCTTATGGTATCACTTATCTCTTGAATTCTCCCCTCGTGGTCCAGTAGTTGTTTGTCTCTTTTTTGCTCAGCTTCTTTATTCTCTGTCATTTGGTCTTCTATATCACTAATTCTCTCTTCTGCCTCATTTATCATAGCAGTAGGAGCCTCCATTTTTTATTGCACCTCATTAATAGCTTTTTAAATTTCAGCTTGGGTAGATTTTAGTTCTTTTATTTCTCCAGAAAGGGCTTTTAATCTCCAGACAGGGTTTCTCTAATACCTTCCATGCCTTTTTCGAGGCCGCTAGCAATTCTAGATCTGTCATATTACCAATGTCTGTATTGATTAGGTCCCTAGCCTTCAGTACTGCCTCTTGTTCTTTTTTTTTGTGGTGAGTTTTTCTGCTTTGTCATTTTATCCAGATAAGTGTATATGAACAAGAGAACATAATACTAAAAGGGTGGCAAAGACCTCCAAAAAATGTATGCTAACCAAATCAGAAAAGACCCCAAATTGGGGGAAAAAGAAAGAAAGGGGGTAAAAAGAAATTTAAAAAAAAATATATGTATATATACTAGACTGGTGAATAGAACAGAGCCACTCACTTGGTTTTGGGTGTATTTTGGTCTCTTAGAAGAAACTACCTCCCCAAATTTTAAAGAAATAAATACTATGTATTCAAAAATAAGGGTAAACATGATAAACAGATGGAATATGATTGTAAAGGTGAAAATCCAAAAAAAAATTCTGAAAAAGGAATTCATAAGTTGGTTGGAAAAAGAAAGAAGAAAAAAGTGAAGAGAATTTCCTCAGGCTGGAGACTAGAACAAAGAGAATTTGCTCAGACTGGAGACTAGAACAAAGCCCTGTGCTAGATTTAGGGTATATTTTGATCTACTAGAAGAAATGTATCTCAAAATTTTTTAGGGGGAAAAAAAAAAACCTGTATGTATACAAGAAATAAAGTTAGATACAACAAAGGATAAAATATGACTATAATAATGAAGGTTTAAAAAGTTTTTTTTAGAAAGGTATTGTTAAGATAAACTAGTTATAAAATGTTAAAAGGGGAAAGAGGAAATAAAAAGAATTAGAATAGGAAAAAAAATAAACTTAAAAAAATTTAATTAACTTGTTAAGACTAAAGAATCATGGAGAGAAAGCCATGAATTCCATGCTTTGTTTCCCCCTAGCTCTGGAATTCCACTGTTCTCCTTGATCAGTGAGCTTGGTCTTGGCTGGATGTTCTTGCTGATCTTCTGGGGGAGGGACCTGTTGTAGTGATTCTCAAAATGTCTTCCCCTGGGGCAGAATTGCACCACCCTTGCCAGGGGCTGGGCTAAGTAATCTGCTTGGATTCGCTAAGTAACCTGATTGCCCTCCTGTAGAGCTCTGGAGGACAGGAATGAAAATGGCGTCCTCCCAATCTCTGCCCAGAGTAGCCAAGAGCTCGGGACCCCAGTCCTCATTTGGCCCTTGGAGAAAAGGGGTAAATTACTCCCATCTCCCTGGTCTCAGGCTGCGCCCTGAGCTCACCCGGCCTGTGACTGAGTGTTTCTGTCTCTGGCGCACAGCCCCGTTTGGAGTCTCCAAACCCTGCAGATTACTGCCATGCTGCTTTTTTGGTGGAAGAAGGTGGGTCTCCCCGGATATGCTACTTGTGGGGTCTCTGCTCAAAGAGCAGTGGTCCGACTGTGCCACAGATCACAGTTTAAGGTAACCCCAAGCTGAGAGCTCCTTCTTTGGCTCCATCTCTGTAATTGGCCTCCCCGCTGTGTACCTGCAAGCTCTGCTACACTCAGACAACCCCGATCCTTCTGTGACCCCGCAGGATTTGAGACTGCTGTGTCCCCGCGAGAGCTCCACCCCTGCTAGCCTCTGGAGTGATGTCCCTCAGCGGAGCAGACTTTTAAAAGTTTGGATTTTGTGCTCCATTGCTCCACTGCTTGCCAGGAGCCGGCCCCTCCCACCCCAGGTCTATCTTCCCGTTGCTTCAGATTCACTTCTCCGCACGTCCTGTCTTTCAGAAAGTGGTCAGTTTTCTCTTTCTAGAATTGCTGCTCTTCTCTCTGATCTCCTGTTGGGTTTGTAGTTGTTCAGAATGGTTTGATAACTAGCTGAACTCCTGCGACCCGTTGTCATCTCAGTCTGCTACTCCTCCGCCATCTTGACTGACAATCCACCAGTTACTAGATTTAGGGTCCATCCTAATCTTAGCGAATCTCATCTTGATCCTTAACAGATTACATCTGCAAAGAGCCTCTTTCCAAATAAGGGCACATTTTGAGGTTCCAGGTAGATAATAATTTTGTGGGGACTATCCAGTCAACTACACCAAAGGTATTCTCTCCGCTGTTTGTACCCTTGTGGTCTCTCACTTTTGGTTCTTTCTGTATATTTGCACAGTTTTCTCTGCTGACACACTTTCCTTGTCACTCCAAAATGGATCAACCCAGCTCTGACTTTTTATAAACCCTAGTTCTGGTGTTTTTTTAAGAATCTGACCCATCTTGGGTGCCTATGTGGCCCAGTCAGTTACGTGTCTGCCTTTGGCTTGGGTCATGATCCCAGGGTCTTGGGATCAAGTCCTGTATCAGGCTCCCTGCCCAGCAGGGAGTCTTCCTCTCCCTCTACCCCTCTTCCCACTTGATGTCTCAATCTCTCTCTCTCTCAAATCAATAAATTATTAAAAAAAAAAAAAGAATCTGGCCCATCTTGGGTCACTCTTCTCTTAGCTAGGTAGTTGGTGAGACTCACTAGGATGTGTAAGGGTAATTCCATGGCAGTGATAATGCTACTTGGACACAGATGGTGATGAGTTGTGTTTCTTGTGGAATCTTTTGAGTTTTTAGTTCTTTATTACTTTGGAGTAGTGAACATTATGAAAATAGATGTAACTTACTTTGTAGTCTTTTCTAAAAGGACAATTCAGAAGTAAAATAGAGTGAATTTGTAATATTTCTTGGGATGTGCCTTGAAATTCACTTTCTGAACCCATAAAACCTTTGTGTGTGTCTGTTTCATTTTCTTTTTGTTTCTAATAATTAAGTGAAATATATTCTCATTGATCTAGGTTTCTGAACATTAGATTCTATTTAACTGAAGCTTTGTGTAGGTTTCTTAAATCTTGAGGTTTCCACTGACTTTGACAATTATCAAAAGGACAAGTTGGCCATACTTTTGTATAATTCATTTATAGTCAAAGATTTTTATAATCTGTGGGGACCTTTGAAATCATCTAGTACAACCAGCACAGGTTATGGGTGGGAAAACAGAGAACTGGAAAGGCATTGGTTCTCATACTGAAGCATGCATAAAAGTCACATGGAAGGCTTGATTGTTGGTCCCCACCACCTGAGTTTCTGATTCACTGGGTTTAGGATTGGGCCCAGGAATTTGCATTTCTAACAAGTTCCCAGAAGATTCTGCTGGTCCTGGGACCACACTTTTAAAAGCCAGTAGACTGAACTGAGGCCACACTTCTTAAAGGCACAGTGAGGACTAGAACTCAAGATTCCTATTCCTTTTATTATTTCTTAGTATTTCTTATGTTCTTAGTATAAAAGTTCTTAGTATTTCTTGTGTAGAGGAGTAGTTGGCAAACAATAGGCCACAGTTCAATTCTGGCCTGCCACTTTTTAAAAACTTAATGTTATTTATTGATAACATGTAATTCACATCCATAAAAGTCACCCTTTTAGAGTGTACAATTCCGTAGTTTTTAGTATACTTACAGAGTTGTGGAACCATCATTATTATGTTAATTCCAGAATATTTTCAGCATCCCAAAAGGAAATGGCATACATGTTAGCAGATAGTCCTCATTCCCTTTACTGGCAACCATTCATCTCCTTTCAGATTCTGTGGATTTGCCTGTTCTGGGTATTTCATATAAAGGGAATCAGGCGATATATGACGTTTTGTGTCTAAATTCTTTCACATAGTGTGTTTTTCAGGTTCATTCATGTTGTAATGTATACCGGTATTTTATTCCCTTTATTGCCAAATAATTTTCTGTGGAGGGGTATCCATGTATTGATCTTAGGATATACCATGTTTCTTAAATTCATCAGTTGATGAACATTTGAATTGTTTCCACTCTTTGGCTACTAGAAGTAGTGCTACTCTGAACATCCATTTGCAAGAATTTACCTAAACACAGGCTTTCAGTTCACTTGAATAATTGCTGAGTCAGTAGTAATTGTTTAACCTTTTGAGGAACTCACAGACTGTTGTCCCCAGTGGCTGTACCATTTTACATTTCTACCAATAGTGTATGAGGGTTCTGATTTCTCCACATTCTCACCAGTATTTGTTGTTATCTTTCTTTTTTTATTATAACCATCCTATTGGGTCTAAAGTGTTAATCTCATTTTGGTTTTTAATTACACTTCCTAATGACTAATGATTTGGTCATCTTTTCATGTGCTTATTGGTGGTTTATATATCTTCACTAAAGAAACATCTATTCAATACCTTTGCCCTTATTTTTTTTTATTTATTTTTAAAGATTTTATTTACTTATTTGACAGAGAAAACAAGAGAGGGAGCACAAGCAGGGGGAGTGAGAAAGGGGGAGGGAGAAGCAGGTTCCCTGCTGAGCAAGGAGCCAGGTGCGGGACTCCATCCCAGGACCGTGAGATCTTGACCTGAGCCAAAGGCAAACGCTTAACCATCTGAGCCACCTAGGCACCCCAGAGCACAATAGTTTTAATCCAGATAAGTTCCAATTGATCTTTTTTTTTTTTGGTTGCTTGTGCTTTTGGTGTTTATATCTAAGAAATCATTCCATATCATTGGTACCAAGCTTCTCCAGTTGTTAATCTTTTATGACATTGTGCATTTGTGCATGCTCTCAAAGCTCTTTCTCTGTCTCCATATGTGTACGTATATACTCACTATCTAGTGATCAAAGTCTTTTTTTTTTTTTTTAATTCTTTGAGATCAGCCTGATGGAAGCATGATCTTCCATCATCACTAATTACTCCAGTGTTGCCCACACATGAGAATACTGTACCTGACCAGCATACGGCACTCCAAAGTAGGAAATCAGCATTGATCCAATACTACCATCCAGTCCAAAGAATCCATTCAAGTTTTTCCACCTTTCCCAATTATGTGTTTCCTTCCTGGTCCAAGATCCTTTCCAGTAATTTGTGCTTTATTTAGAAACAGTTTATTAGCCTTTCATATCCTTCATATTTTTAATGTGGAGCCTTACCTCTGTACATTCTATAGAGTGACCCTCAGGTTGAATTTAATGTCTCATGACTGGATTTAGGTCATTTATTCCTTTTTAATTCTTTTTATAATGGTTTGGGATGTAATTTGATTACCACACAATTCACCCATTTGAATTCTGTAGTTCAGTCTTTAATATATTCACAAAGTTGTGAAACCATTTTTATCACTCCAAAAGGAAACCTTGTACTCTTTTTTACCCCCAAGTCCCCTAGGTAACTAAGCTGCTTTCTTTCTTTTTTTTTTTTTTTAAGATTTTATTTATTTATTTGACAGAGAGAGATACAGCAAAAGAGGGAACACAAGCAAGGGGTGTGTGAGAGGGAGAAGCAGGTTTCCCACTGAGCGGGAGCCCGATGTGGGGCTTGATCCCAGGACCCTGGGATCATGACCTGAGCCCAAGGCAGACGCCCAACAACTGAGCCACCCAGGCGCCCACTAAGCTACTTTATCTCTATAGATTCAGCTATCCTGTACATTTCATATAAATGGAATCATAATATAATATATGGTCTTTCGTAATTGGCTTTCTTTACTTAACATAATATTTTTAAAGTTCATGCATGTTGTAATATATATAGGAATTTTATTCCTTTTTATTGTTCATCATATTCCTTTGAGTAGAATTGCTGGGTCATATGATAACTTCATGTTACTAGCAGTATGTGAAAATTCTGCTTTCTTCCCATCCTCATTAACACTTGTTATCGTCTTTTTGATTATGGCCATCCTAGTGGGTGTGAAGTGGTATCTCATTGTGGTTTTATTTGCATTTACATAATGACTAATAAGGTTGAGGATCTTTTCCTGTACATGTTGGCCATTTGTATATCTTTGGAGAAGTGTCTGTTCAGGTCCTTTACCTCTTTATTTTTAGGTTGTCTCTTTGTTTGTGGGTTTTTTTTTTTTTTAAGATTTTATTTATTTATTTGACAGAGATCACAAGTAGTCAGAGGCAGGCAGAGAGAGAGGAGAAAGCAGGCTCCCTGCAGAGCAGAGAGCCAGATGATGCGATGTGGGGCTCTATCCCAGGATCCTGAGATCATGACCCGAGCTGAAGGCAGAGGCTTGACCCACTGAGCCACTCAGGTGCCCCAATTGTTTGTGGGTTTTAAGAGTTGTTTATATGTTATGGATACTGCATCCTTATTGAATATGGTTTGCAAATAATTTTCCATTCTGTAGTTTATCTTTTTCTTCATAGTGCCCTCTGAAGCATAATAGTTTTTAATTTTGATGATTAATTTTTTTTCTTTGTTTTTTGTGCTTTTAGTGTCTAAGAAGAAACCATGGCCAAATCCAACATCACAAGATTTTCATATATTTTCTTCTAGGAGTTTTATAGTTTTATCTCTTACATTTAAGTCTTTGGTACATTTTGAGTTGATTTTTTTGTATGGTGTGAGCTAGGAGTTCAGCTTCATCCTGTTGCATCCCAGCTACTTTTGTTGAAAAGATTATTCTTTCCTCATTGATTTTTTTCAGGGGCACCCTTTTCAGAAATAACCATAAATGGCGGGTTTATTTCTGTATTTTCAAATCTGTTGATTTATAGATCTTTCCTTGTTTCAGTACCACTCTGTCTTTATTACTATTGCTTTGTAGTAGCTTTGAAATTGGGAAGTGTGAGTCCTTCAACCTTACTCTTTTTTAAGATTGTTTTGAGTCTCCTGGGTCTCTTACATGTGCAACTGAAGTTTTAGAATTGGCTTGTCAATTTCTGCAAAGCCAGCTGTGATTCTAATTAAGATTGCATTGACTGTGTATATCATTTTGGGAGTACTGCCACCTTAAGAATATTAAGTCTTGGGCTTCTGGGTGTCTTAGTTGAGCATCCAACTTTTGATTTCCCTTAAGTCGTGCTCTCAGGGTCCTGAGATGAGACCGTTGTCAGGCTCCACACTCAACAGGGAATCTGCTTGAAGATTCTCTCCCTTTACCCCTCCTGCCACTTGCACACTCTTTTTCTCTACAATAAATAAATGAATGTTTTAAAAAGAAGAATATTAAGTCTTTTGGTCCTTGAACATGGGATGTCTGTTTATATGTCTTTAATTTCTTTCAACATTTCTGTAGTTTTCATAATGAAGCTTCATATATATATCTCATGTATCTACATACATATACACAAAAGACACACATGAACTCACATATAAACACACATGTACACATGCAAAGCACATGTACAACTCTAGAATAGTGCCTGACTCATAGCTAGTGTTATGTAAGTGTTAAAATTACTTCTTTGTTATTAATTTTTCTATATGTCTTTAACACTTTTGGGAAGGTGGATTAAAATAGAGAAATAGTTAATAGAAAATCATTTAACATTTATTTATTTAATTTCTTAAAAAGATTTGTTTATTTTAGAGAGGAGAGTGTGTGTGTGCGAGTGGGGAAAGGGGCAGAGGGAGAGAGCCTTCGCACAGACTCCCCACTGAGCACAAAGCCCATCACAGGGGTTGATCCCAGAGCCCATGAGATAATGACCAGAGCCAAACCCAAGAGCCTGCTTAACTGACTGAGCCACCCAGGCACCACGTTATTTATTTAATTTTAATTTTTAAATTTTAAGGTTTTTTAAATTTTTAATTATTTTTAAAATTTAAGTAGGCTCCATAGCCAACATGGGGCTTGAACTCATGACCAATGGAGGTCACATCCTCTACCAACTAAGCCAGCCAGGCACCGTTTAAGTTAATTTTACTTTATCCTTTAGTAAAAGTAACATGTTAGGGGATCCTACGTGGCTCAGTTAGTTAAGCAGCGGACTCTTGATTTCTGCTCAGGTCATGATCTCAGGGTCATGGGATCAAGCTCCACATTGGCTCTGTGCTGGTTGTGGAGATTAAGATTCTTTCTCCCCTCTGCCCCTTACCGCCAAAATAAAAAAAATTAAAAAAAAAAGTAACATGTAAAAAGTATCAGTTATAATGTCAAATGTAAACAAGCGGGAAACTGTATGTATGTATATTATCCCATTTTTGTAAAATCTGTTATCTGTTTCTTAAGTGATAAACATGAAAGAATTGGAAAGAAATACATCAGAAGATTAACTGTTTATTTCTGACTTGAAGGATTATGATGATTTTCAATTTTTCTAGTATTCCATTTTGAACATGTATATGTACATGATACACACAAGTAAAGAATGTGAAAGTTATTTTTAGTAGTGCAGTAAACATGTAGAGTTTATTTATTTATTTATTAGCATGTAGAGTTTAAGATAACGAATTTACTCCTGAGACGACTTTTGTCATTATATGGTGATTCACATTATATAGTATAATGTGAATTGTATTATCTATCTTGCCTATTTTGTTAGGCACATTGTTAGATTATAAAGAGATAAGCGTATCTGTGTTTTGTGAATTATAAAGCCTTATAGAAATATATGGAAGAAAACACACTGCTCTTCAGAAATCAGGAGACATCATCTTAACTTGTAGGTAAAGCTTGAGCTGTATTAGCCTTTGGGTTGTTTCTGGGTTGGTTGTGGTATTTTGCTACCATTGATGGTCCACACTTCTAAGACTTTATAAGGAGTTAACATTTATCCTTGCAAGTTTTTAAAAGCTACTATTCTGTTACTAATTTATTGGGATTTAAAATCATATCTAATGGCATCATTCAAATAATTTCTCTACCAGCCATGGATGGGCAGAAGCCTTTGCAGGTATCAGAAGTTCACATATCAAATACATCTGCCCACATGCGTAAGTATTTTAATCTTTACATTTGTGATTCAGAATCTGGAGAAGAATAATTGTGATAGCTTTATTTTCCTAGAAAAGGATTTGAATATAACCAGCTTTTTATCCTTTTAAGTATTCAGTTTAAAAATAAAGATTAGTAAATTTTTTGAAACTAAACTGGTAACTTGGCTACATAGAATTTTTTTTTCTTTTTTGTTGGGAAATTTAAAATAATGCTTTTGTGGAGGTCAGTTGAACTCAGGCTTAGAAAAATTCCTTTAGATTCACAAACATCTGAGATCTAAGGATATCCCAGAAGGGGATTTATTTACTTATCAGGTTTGTGAGAGATCTTTATTTACTATGTTGAAAACACTCCTAAATTTTATCAGCTAAAGGCAATGTGATGTTCGTGGAAAGAACACAGGTTTTGAAGTCTGATAGATTTGGTTTCAAATTCTGAAAATGTTTGTGGATGTCTTGAGCAAACTCAGAAAATTGCTGAGATTGGCAAGGTTTTAGGTCAAAAGGTTGCCGAGAGACAGTAGCTATGAAGGCAAATGGGATTAGATTCATGCTAATAGGTTAGTAATTCATCCTCAGAAGTGGTAGTAGCAGTAGAGATGATAAATGTGAAAGAGAAAATGGAACGAGGAAAAATACCTGATGAGGTAAGAAAACTTTTTGTCCCCTTTTTATCCTGAAATAGAAGTTTTTGTTTTTGTTTTTGTTTTTAAGATTTTATTTGACAGAGATCACAAGTAGGCAGAGAGGCAGGCAGCCAGAATGAGCTGGGAAGTAGGCTCCCCACTGAGCAGAAAGCCTGATGGAGGGGATCATTCCCAGGATCCTGAGATCATAACCTGAGCTGAAGGCAGAGGCTTTAACCCACTGAGCCACCCCAGCACC
Organism: Enhydra lutris kenyoni; assembly: GCF_002288905.1. Taxonomy (NCBI): domain Eukaryota; kingdom Metazoa; phylum Chordata; class Mammalia; order Carnivora; family Mustelidae; genus Enhydra; species Enhydra lutris. The sequence continues at coordinate 11,910,261 of NW_019154125.1, forward strand.
CCATAAGACAGAATTCTTGATTATGTTAGTATTTCTGCTGTATTGTTACTGGACCCAGGATTGATTTTATTTAAGGCTATTCCCAGTCTAGGGAAATTCATGTCCTCAAAGAAATTTTGATAAGATTTTGTAACCTCTAAGGTAGATTGTTTCATGAATTAGAAGGTTAGTGGTGAGATGTAATTTTAGTGTCTTTTTCTTTTCTTTTGTACCTAACTATATTCAGGTTATCCAGCAGATTTTTCATCACAAACCTGAATTGGGTATAGTGGACGCTTAGGCAAAACTTATATTTCCCATATTTATTTAGAGGTCTCTTAAATAACCACATACAGGGGCACCTGGGTGGCTCAGTGGGTTAAGGCCTCTGCCTTGTGGCTCAGGTCATAATCCCAAGGTCCTGGGATCGAGCCCCACGTCGGGCTGTCTGCTCAGCGGGGAGCCTGCTTCCCCTCTCTCTCTGTCTGTCTGCCTCTCTGCCTACTTGTGATCTCTGTCAAATGAATAAATAAAATCTTAAAAAAAAAATAACCACGTAATAGATAAAACTTAGAATATAAGCAAAAATGTAATCTGACCATATGGGAATTGATGCTACTTTATCTGTGCGGTACATTGCTCATTTCCTTAAACCCTTAGCCAGAGTCTCATATTTTATACATTTCCAACTGTCTTGATTACTTGTTTTCCTGGTCATGTTTGGTTTGAAAGTATTAAATAAGGGAGTTGAGAAAGGAAAATGTTTTTTATTTGCCAAGCTTAGCCCTTTCCAGCTGTTGCTCCATCTTCAGAATACAGGATATGTAGAAAAAATGACATATGTGTGGATGCAGTGATACGGTTCATATGTTAAAATTGTAGCATACAGTTTTGTGTAAACCTCAAGTAATTATCTCTTCTTAATTGATGAAATTTATCAGGTTTTATGCCTTGTTACATTACTCTTATTTTGCTGTTTTTTTCTTTCCTGCGTAGACCAATTATGCCTGTAACATTGAATATGAACATGGCTATGCCTTCTTGGTAAGTCAGAATTATTCAGTAAGAACTTTTTATTTATACTTTTGTGTTTTTTGTTTTAACTGGAAGTGCTTTTGTGTGTAACAATTCTTAATTATCCTTTTAGGTTGCAAAGTTATATAATTAACTTTACATTTAACCTTAAACCTTCGAGTTTAACCTTAAGGTTTTGTATTTTAGATTCAGGGGTAACCTTAAAGAGCTGTACCAACAGGTAGAGATACAGGAGAAAATGGGTAGACAGAAATACTGTAGAAAATATCTCTTACTGCTTAATAAACCTTTACTGGTTTCAGTGACCCATCATTTGAATGATCCCATGTGGCATACACTCTAATTAAGCAGCAGCCCCTCTCCCTTCCAATTTCTTTTTTTTTTTTTCCCCTAAATTTTTATTTATTTATTTATTTGACAGAAAGAAAGAGATCACAAGCAGACAGAACAGCAGGCAGAGAGAGAGGGGAAGCATGCTCCCTGCCGAGCAGAGAGCCCCATGCGAGGCTCGAACCCAGAACCCTAAGATATGACCCAAACCAAAGGCAGAGGCTTAACCCAGTGAGCCACCCAGGCGCCCCTCCCTTCCAATTTCTTGCCTGTCTGGAGAGTTGACAAGCTTTTAAGGAAACCACTTCCTCTTCCACCCTCTCAAGATATTTTTACATTCCCTTCTATGTTTTTACTTATTTATTTTTTAGTCTCTCAGGGATCTTGTTTTAGTTTCTACCATGGAAGCAGGACAATAAGAGGAGCAGATTGGTAAAAGCCACTCTTTCTCATCAAAATCTAGATCAGTGATGTTTAGTGTCATTTTAATAATTTTTAAAAATGTTTAATTTTTTAAGTTAACGTATAATGTATTATTTGTTTTGGGGTACAGTTCTGTGATTCATCAGTCTTATACAATACCCAGCGCCCACCACAACACATACTCTCTCCAATGTCCATCACCTAGCCACACCATTCTGTGACCTCTCTCCCCTCCAGCAACCCTCAGTTTGTTTTCTAAGATTAAGAGTCTCTTATGGTTTTTTTCCCCTCTCTGGTTTCCTCGTTTGATTTTTTTCCTTTCTTTCCTTGTGATCCTCTGTCTTGTTTCTTAAATTCCACATATCGGTGAGATCATACGATAATTGTCTTTCTCTGATTGACTTATTCCACTTAGCATAATACCCTCTAGTTCCATCCACATCGTTGCAAATGGCAAGATTTCAATTTTTGATGGCTGCATAATATTCCTCTCTCTGTGTGTGTACCACATTTTCTTTATCCATTTATCTGTCGATGACATCTGGGCTCTTTCCACAGTTTGGCTGTTGTGGATATTGCTGCTACAAATATTGGGGTGGAGGTGCGCCTTCAGATCACTACATTTGTATCTTTGGGGTAAATGCCCCGTAGTGCTGTTGCCAGGTCGTAGCATAGCTCTGTTTTCAACTTTTTGAGGAACCTCCATACCGTTTTCCAGAATGGCTGTACCAGCTTGCATTCCCACCCTTGTGTGTTTTATATCAGGAAGTAGAGTCAGTTCTTTGTTCCTCTAAGCTACTTCCAGTCTGTTGTCATCTTGTCCTCTCTGCTTGTTCCCACCCATATCTTACCCACCCCTTCACTTCCTTTTTATCTCTTCTGGAGTCCTTGACAGCTTTCACAAGTTCCTGCCTGCTGTGCCCATTGGTTCTTTCGTCTTCCCTCTCTGGCAAAATTCCCATCCAGAACAGAATTTCTGGCTAATGTGGCTAGAGACCATTAATGAAAGGATGTAACTTGATAGAGAAATGGAAAGGGCCAGAGGAAACCTTCCCTTGGGTCTCTAGTTGGAGGTATCTACTATGTGTGATGAAAAAGTTTTGCAGAATGTGGATAGAGCTCGGTATAATTCCTTTGCTTAATACATATGAAGGTAGTGCATGTGAGAATGACATGGTAAAGTAGCTCTGTTCCCAATTGGATTGACTTATGATGCAATAGAAGGGGAAAGGAATGGCTGGAATTTATTGCAAACTTTTTAGGGGAGTGTGTGTTGAGATTCTTGCTTGGCTGTAAGATTAGACTAGGTATTTTCTTAGATTAAAATTATGTGGTATTATGATTTTTTAACATTAAATCTGTATCTAGTTGGTGAAAGGAACAAGTAGAATGTCAGAATCACACATTTAAGTTAATTTTTTGGCCTCTGAGACATTTTATTTTGAGTTTCATTTTCATGGTTAGCCCTTTTTATCTTGAATTTAGTGAAACATACTTTTAGAATCAAATAGCTCTTTTAAGATTTTGCCTTATTTTCCAGGTTTGATATTAGTGGGCTTTCACCAGAGTCACAGGAGGATGAACCTGGAATTAAACAGGCAGCAGAAAATGGTAAGTACAGAAATATTTTACAAAGACAAAAGCATTCTTTTTTTACTAGGTTCAATAGTTTTATTGGTGTTGATAAAATAATATATAATTATCTGAACTTAGGAGGTGATGCTATTTCCTTCCTTTGTGATCACTCTCTAACTTGTTTGCCATGATGGCTACATGGACTCCCTTAACTGTAAATGAAGATGAAATAAATGGGGAAGAATGGCCTTTATCAAACTGTATTTATTATCTCAGTTGGATACATAATTTTGCTTTGATTTACATAGACTAATAGAGAAAATAGTAATTTTCTTTCTTCATTAAGGAGACTTGAAATAAGGTTGGGTATAGTGATATAATCATATATAACGTAATTTATATTGGGTAATTTTCGTGTGGTAATAATAATAGATGCCACTGATTGAATACTTAGTTATTAAACAATCCTGGTAATTCTTGTAAATCATCTAATTTAACACTTCTATGACATAAGTCTTAGCTCTACTTTACAGAATCTCCAAAGTGTGTTCTCTGGTTGGTATTCCATGTTTCTTATGGATGTGATAATTCCATTTATTTTTAGAGTGAAAGCATAAAGAACACTAGCTTATTGGGAGAAATCTGATTTTAGAAAATGTATAGAGTCATCCTTTTATGATGTGCTGAAGTTTTTACAAGTAGATGGGATCACTGGGATTGACTTAAGAATAATTGGGTGGTGACGCAGCAGATATTGATGAAACAAGCCTGGCTATGAATTGATACTATGAATTGATAGAGTTACTGCACACTTTCTATTTTTAGATTTGTTTGAAAATTTCCAAAATGGCTTAAAAACCAGTAGGATCCTTTTAAAAAATGTTTCTAAAGAAGAACTCTTAAAAACTTCAAAACAGGGAAGATACACTCAAAATGCTTTGGCAATTTTGGATGGTCAAACCAAGAACACTGGCTTTTAGGATCATCAAAATGTAGGTCAAATCGAGAATCCTGGAGCTAGGATTTTTTCAAACAGTAATTTGATGACAAAAATAAGTATTGGGTTTGGGAGTGAGTTGTTAGATCTTGTGGAAGATAGGGGAGGGGCAGGGCCTTATGGAGAAGACTGGTAGGCCTGGTGATTTCCAGAGTGAAAAGTTCAACCCTAGCAATAGAGTTGGCATGTGACATACTTGACATTTCTTTCCTTTCCAAGGTGATGTATTACTGGAGAAAGTGAGGCTCAGACTCAGAGCTAGGAAAGAATGGAGCCTCTGTTGGAGGCCTATAAGAGTAAGCTCGTGAACAAAGAAAAAAAATGCTCAGGTTAAGGTCCAGGGAGCACAGTGGTGCCCTTGCCCGTATGCAAACAGTGATTGAAATTGGAACACTACTGCTCTACTGCTGACTGCTGTCTTTGTGGTTTGTCAATATTATCTCAGCGCTTAGTGTAACCTGGAGGGTTAATTAAAGTTTTGTGAAACTTGGGGGGAAGTAGTCCCAACAACTCACCCAGTGGCAAGCAACTAACATTCCCCAGGCCCTTACCTGAACCTTCCCTCCTCACACCTCGGCCATTATTCCCTTTCTTTGGTGGTTGGGGTGGGTGTTAAGATTTTATTTTTTTAATTTATTTATTTTAGAGAGAGCATGTGTGTATTTGCACAAGCGATAGGGAGGAGCAGAGGGAGAGGGACAAGCAGACTGTGTACTAAGCACGGAGCCTGACACAGGGCTTGATCTCATGACCGTGAGACCATGACCTGAGTCAAAATCAAGAGTTGCCGCCTAACCGTCTGAGCCACCCAGGCACCCCCATTCTGCCACATCTGCAGTCTCTATCTGACTGAGGCTATGCAGTCTCCTGTAAATAAATACCTCACATTTCTCAGTACTTCTTTTATTTCTTAAGCCCCCTTTACTGTTCTCTAGCCCATTCTTCCATGCCATAGTCTGGGCGTTACTTTCCATACTCACTGTAACTCAGTACTGAACTTTTTATATAAAAGGAAAATAGTTTTTCATTTGGGTGTTTGTTTTTCTCAGTGTTTTAGAAAAAGCAAATTTTTATTTTTTGATAAGAAGTACGAAGTTGGAAATTTTAATCTTTAAAAATGAAACTCTTGGTGCATCTAGGTGGCTCTAGGTGGTTAAGCATCTTCCTTTGGCTCAGGTTACGATCCCGGAATCCTGAGATGGAGCCATATTTCTGCCTCCCTGCTCAGCGGGGTGTCGCTTCTCCCTCTCTGACCATCACTCCTGCTTGTGCTCTTACTTGCATGCTTGCTCTTAAATAAGAGATCTTTAAAAAAAAAAAAAAAAAAAAAAAGAAACTCTTGTACATATGTAAAAACGAGAGGACATAATCTGTAAAAGGTGCAGTTACTAAAAAAAAAACAGGACAGGTTATAAGGAAAAAAGGAAATTCTAGGAGTCCTCAAGTTTTATAGTTAATTATTTGTGTCAAAGTATTTTGCAGAAACAAAAGACTCATTTGATTTTTTTCCCCTGCGTCATTTATTGGCTATAGGAAAAAATTAGTACTGTAGTTTTTAAAATAGAATGAACTTTTTAAACACTATAACAAATTGTGTAATATATTTATATTTTAAAGTGGTAACTTTTAGGTTGATTCATTGAAGAGCGAGAAATATATTTATATGAGCAGAATTGACCATAGATAAAAGAATAGCTGTTGATTGATAAGAGAAAGAACTATTGTTTATAAATTATAATAGAAATAATTGAACAGTTTAAACAACACCTGCAAATGAGTTTTATAATGAAAATACATTCTAATTTTGTATTTTAGTTAGTAGAGTGCTTCAAGTTTTTCACTTGTTTTGACCTATTTTATCCTATTTAAAATGGTGTATTTAGGCTTAACTTTGAAGGTATTAGTGATTTAATTTTATGTTGTTTTTAGTAAAAGCTTTGATAGAGCAAGAGGTGAAGAATGGCATTCCTTCTAACAGAATTATTTTGGGAGGATTTTCTCAGGTAAGGTAAAGTTTGGATGATATGTTATTGGTATATTTATCTAGGAGTCTGTGGATTCTGTCCTTTTCTATAGAGGAGTCTTTTTTTTAATATGTTATAGAATCTGATGTACTGTTTTCTTTGTTTTTAATATTTAATCTCTTTGTTTTTAATACTGTTATCTTTAATGCTGAATTAAGTTTGAATGGACTAGATATAGTTAATTATGAGAATGTATTCTTTCTGCTTTTCTAGTTTTCTCCAGCAATTGCCTTCAATTTCTAGATTATGTCTTGAAAATTTATTAATAAGTAAATTGATTCACACTTGGAATGTATTTTCTTAAAATAATTATCACACATGTAGTTAGGTATCTAAGTTGATGCTATGTACCCCTTTTAAACAAAATTGTGATTTAATAAACACAGGTATAATTCCCCTGTCTTAAGAGGAGACTACTAATAGGAACAGTAGGATAGAAAACAAGAGAATTTCTTCCCTCTTTTTGTTACAGATTCCCAGTGGTTGAGCCCCACAGACTCCCCTGTAGTCAGTCCCCTTGGGACACAATCCAAGTAGGGTCTCCCACAAAGTGACCTATAATGCTGGAGGTTGCTGGTTGTTCCCCCTGAGTTCTCTTCTTCCACTGCAGAAACGAGAGGTTCTCGGGAGACTCTCTGGGTGATGCTGCACTGGCTTGGGAGAGGGGCAATGCAGTCAGCGTGTAGCCACTTCTCTTACCTTTTGGCGTGGTCTCTCTTGGTTTCTGTGGTTCAGAGGGTGCCTCAGCCTCACCCTCTCCCCTCATGTGCTAAGATTCTCGGTGGTGTCCTGTCCATGATTAGATGCTAGTTCTTGTGGAAGGGAGCAAAGTTAGGAACGACCTGTGTCCCATCATGATGATGTCACTCTATCATCTTTCCTCTTTTTGTCTTGTAGAACAGATTTTAGATTTAAGTATGTGATTTTTGACATCTTTCTGTACTTTTTCTCCTACCTCCTATACTTTTTCTGCAGACTTAGTTACCTCATATTGACCTTACGTCTTTATTTCAGCTTATCACATGTTCACCTTGTCACCCATCCCAGATTGCTCCAGCTTCTTCTTTTTCTTTTTTTAATATTTTTTTATTTTATTTATTTGACAGAGAGATCTCAAGTAGGCAGAGAGGCAGGCAGAGAGAGGAGGAAGCAGGCTCCCCGCTGAGCAGAGAGCCTGATGCGGGGCTTGATCCCAGGATCCTGAGATCATGACCTGAGCCGAAGGCAGAGGCTTTAACCCACTGAGCCACCCAGGCGCCCCAGGTTGCTCTAGCTTCTAATCTGTAAACCTTCTAAATCAACAACTTAGTGTTCAGACTGCCTGAATTAGGACAATGTCAGAATTAGGGAATTCTTTAGAAGTTAGAATTCAGTAGAAAGATAGGTTGCCAATACAGTATAGTAAAAAGAGGTTACTGGTTTGGTATTTGTTGAAGTCAAGATAATGTCTTTTGTAATACACATTGTGACATAAATGTAGGTACAGAAGTGAATGTTTGATTCGGGAAAAAAAACTAACATAGGAGACTATATAGTGAGATTTGTTGATTATGATTTACAGAAAGGAATTCCTCTTGCCTTAAGCAAGAAAGAACAGATTATGAGTCTGTGGGATCACATCAGGAAAACAAAGGATGAGAATGAATCAGGGCCTCAGGAAATAGCTAAGACAGTGGAAAGCCCTCATGGCTTTCTTTCTTGTCTCCTGTTTTTCTGCCCATCTGCTTCATTTGCCTTTTCATCTACAGTTGGTGCTCTCCACCTTTTCAGTCTATAGCTTTTCCAGTTCTTGCAGTCTATAGCTTTTCCAGTTCTTGAATTTACAGGTTACTGTTCCAGCCACACAAAGAGACAGGCTGATAATCACTGAATCCCAATTTCAAAATCTTGAGAAAAGGAACATGACTATCTTCGATGAGAAAGAATCTCATATTTTCATGGGGCCCAGTGACCAAAGGCATGGTCAGAGTGACTTGGCATCTAGAATACTAAAGGGAATGCTCTTCCCAGAGCGCAGGGTATTGTAAGCTGGGGAGACAAATACTCTGAAGGTGCCTGCTACAGAGTCCTTATGATCTTGAATTTTTGCTGTAGAAAAGATTACCAACTTAAGACTACGTTTGATTTTATACCTAAGACTTTTCAGAGCAGAAAATAAGTATAAGTTTAGAATGTTCCTAAGGCGATTGTAAGTGCATTTAAATATTGTTAACTGTTTCTTGACTGATTCCGTGGTTGCTATGTTCTCAAAGTGGTATTCAGTATAGAGAATCATGTCCTTCAGGGCATGGTGGGGTGGGGTATGTATGTATTTCTGCTAGTTTGCGTGATTTGATTTGACATCAAATGTCCAGGTTGATTTTTTTCTTTAATGGACATTATTAATAATAAGAAATCTCTTACATTGCTGTTAGCAGAGGATGTGTTCCATTGACTTTTCTCTGCTTGTCTTTCCAGGGAGGAGCTTTATCTTTATACACTGCTCTTACCACTCAGCAGAAACTGGCTGGTGTCACTGCACTCAGTTGCTGGCTTCCACTCCAGGCTTCATTTCCCCAGGTAGCCTGACTGATAATTGTAGCATTAGATTACTGAGCTGGGAGATCACAGATAATGTTGGTGAGAGGTCATTTTTTTTTTAATTAATCAACTATATATTTTTAGAGCAGTTTAATAAGTTCATAGCAAAATTGAGCAGAAAACAGAGAAAGTTCCAGTCTGTGCACAGGCTATGGACACCCTGCAGCCCTGTGGTACCTTTGTTAGATTGTGTATCATCACTCAAAGCCCATCGTTTACCTCTGTCATACTTTCTTTATTTTTCATTTTTTTAAAAGATTTTATTTATTTATTTGACAGAGGGAGAGAGGGAACACGAGCAGGGGAAGCAGGAGAAGCAGGCTCTCCACTGAGCAGGGAGCCCAATGCAGAGCTTGATCCCAGGACCCTGGGATCATGACCTGAGCTGAAGGCAGCTGCTTAATGACTGAGCCATCCAGGCGCCCCAAGTCATCCTTTTTTTTTTTTTTAATATTTTATTTATTTATTTATTTGACAGACAGAGATCATAAGTAGGCAGAGAGAGAGAGGGGGAAGCAGGCTCCCTGCCGAGCAGAGAGCCCGATGCGGGGCTCGATCCCAGGAGCCTGGGATCATGACCTGAGCTGAAGGCAGAGGCTTTAACCCACTGAGCCACCCAGGTGCCCCCCAAATCATCCTTTTTAAAAAACAATTTTCTGGCACTTTTGCGATGTACCTAGTAGGCTTTATCTGAATACTATATTGTCTTTATTGTGGATTGCAGAGAATGAAGTAAGAAATAAGTCTTGTCATAAATCTTATATTTGAAGTGTTTGGTACATTTTAAAATGTATATATAAGTTTAGGACAATCTTTTACACACAGAAATAAAATTTTCAAATGTTCAGTATTTTTACTGCTTAATAGCAAAATTTTACCATAGAATAGAATTCCTAAGTACTCAGTAGTGTGTAAAGCAATATATGATACACATGGTAGAAGTGGACATTTATTTTCAAATTCATTTTTTAAATCTAGGATCTTTTTCCTCATCACTATATATAGTAATTCTTTGGTGTCTTATATATACTAAATGCTGTTTATTAACCATCTTATTTAAATCAGTTAAATAAGAACTGAGAAGAACATGATTCTGTTAAAACACACCTCTTATTTCAAGATACTGTGAACATATAAAGAATAATTAAGATTGAGTCTGCTTCAAGAAACCACTTCATTGGGAAAACAGTAATATAAGACAGGGGAGGGGCACCTGGGTGGCTCAGTCAGTTAAGCATCCGACTCTTGGTTTTGGCTCCGGTCATGATCTCAGGGTCATTAGATCAAGCCCCACATCAGGCTCCATGCTCAGCTGGGAGTCTGCTTGAGATTCTTTCTCTCCTTCTCCCTCTGCCACTCTCCTGCTTGCACACTTTCTAAGTAAATAAATAAAATCTTTTAAAAAAGCAAGACAGGGTGATCATATATCCTATAAAAGTTTAACTGAAGAGTTGTGGGGAGTATAGGGAGAGAAGGAATTTTATTTCTGTGGCCGAGTAGAACCTATGAAATAACATATTATATTTGCATATCTAGCTACAGTTGTAAATGCTGGCATATAATGCTCTGTTTTCTTTTATTTTTTGCAGGGTCCTATCAGTGGTGTTAATAGAGATATTTCTATTCTTCAGTGCCATGGAGATTGCGATCCTTTAGTTCCCCTAATGTTTGCTTCTCTTACTGCCGAAAAGCTAAAAACATTAGTAAATCCAGCCAATGTCACCTTCAAAACCTATGAAGGCATGATGCATAGTTCCTGTCAACAGGTAATTGTTTGGGAGCAGTGATTACAGAGATATATTTGCAACTTTTTTCATGTGATATTTTTAATGTAAGTAGCATTTGATTGCTTGGGTATTTAAAGGAGTTAATTAATGAATTCACATTGAATCATAGGTTAGCAGGATTTAGATCAGAGTTTATTCAATTTAATTCAGCAAGCATTCACTGTTTTCCTATTACATGCCAGCTTTGTGCATAATTCAAAATACAAAACATTCCTTTTTATTAAAATTTAAGCCAAATTAATAAAATTTAAAATGTAATAGGGGAAAAGGATATATATCCAAGTAATTGTGGATATATATCCAAATAATTGTATAGAAAACAGAATGTGATAAGTGTTATATTTGAAGTTTTCAAAGTTCTCTAAAACACTGAGAAGAGTGAGATTAATTTTATCTTGGGAAGTACTGAGAACATGAAGCAAAAGCTAGATTTGGAAGAATGGGTAGGATTTGGATAGCAAGCGTGCAGAGAAAGGGAAAGGGAAAGCAAGCTGTCCAGTTGGGCCATGGTCTCATGAAAAGCTGGCTGTCCTAGAACAGGATGCCATTCATAAAGTAGGTATAAGGAACAGTTTTAGGGTAACAGGAAGGAGATAATACTGAGTTCAGTGAACATACTGAGATTGATAGGCCCCTCTGATAACAAAATGGGTTTTGGAAATACTTGTCTGAAGCTCAAGCCTGTGATAGAGATTTAGAATAATTGCCAATATTATTAATCACTGAAGAATTACCATGGGAGAATATCATGAGAAAAAAGCCAAGGGATAGAACCTGGGGGTGAGAGGAGGGATTAGAAGGAGTTAGATGTGGAACGAGAGTACAGGAGGAGAGAATTCCAGAGTGGTGGTGCACCTGGCTGGCTCAGTCGGAAGAGCATGCAACTCTTGATCTTGGGGTTGTGAGTTTGAGCCCCACGTTGGGCGTAGAGATTACATACATAAACAAACTTTTTAAAAAATTGGTTAGGTTATTTAAAAAAAAAAGAAAAAGGGGGTTCCTTGGTGGCTCAGTCAGTTAAGCATCTGACTTTGGTTCAGTTCATGATCCCAGGGTCCTTGGATTGAGTCCTGCTTCGGGCTCCCTGCTCAAGGGGGAGCCTACTGCTCCTGCTCCTGCTCCTCGCCCCCCGCTCGCTTGCTTTCACTCTATCTCAAATATATATATAAAATCTTTAAAAAAAAAAAAAAAAAAAAGAATTTCAGAGTAGAAGGGAACAGTGTCCCATGATTCAGAGAACAATTGACAAAAAATAGACCAGGAAGAAACTACCCAATAGTAAGCCATTTGTGACCTTGGATGTTTGGGGAGATGCAGCCTGCAGTGGATTGTGTAAAGTGGATAGGGAAATGGGAAAAGTAGAGGCAACATGTATCAATATTTATTTTATTTTATTTATTTTTTATTTATTTGTCAGAGAGAGAGAGAGAGAGAGAGCGCGAGCACAGGCAGATAGAGTGGCAGGCAGAGGCAGATGGAAAAGCAGGCTCCCTGCTGAGCAAGGAGCCCGATGTGGGACTCGATCCCAGGACTCTGGGATCATGACCTGAGCCGAAGGCAGCCGCTCAACCAACTGAGCCACCCAGGCGTCCCGTATAAATCTTTATTAAAAAAGTTTTTGTGAGGGGGGAAAAGGATAAAAAGACTCTTTAATGGTTGGGAGAAAAAGACTCCCTTGATGAGGGAAGGAGGAAGAAAATGCGATGAAGAGAAGGTAATATCTAATAGGGGGAGTCTTAGGGAAATCGAATAATGTAAATAAGTCCTAAAATGGGTAGTGCTTGCCTTCAAAGAGGAAAACAACACTTGAGAATCTAGAAGAGGGTCAATGAATATGAACAAAGATTGGTGAGGTAGTAGTATTTGAGAGTTCACATTAGATCCTCTTTATCTTTTCAGTAAAGTTGGAGATATGGTCACTTGATAAGAATGAAGGAGGCCTGCATCAGTTTGGAGGCTTGAAAAGGCCTAGAATAAAAATTGATAGCCAAGCACTGAGGTAGTCCCACATAAAACTGTTTTGTAACCACCCAGCCTGGCTGAATCATTTGTTTTATAGACAGAGAAAAGAGGTAGTAATGTGGTTTATCCAGAAAGACAAGGGGGCCTGGGATTCTAGGCTGTTATTGAGAACATAGTTGGAACCATCAGCAAGTGCTGAATCCAGAAAACAGGTGGGCTGGCACTCCAGGTATTCAGGAGGGACTGAGAGCCCAGAGCACTGGTTTTCAAAGTAGGCTTTATGTTATAAATACCCTGGAGCTTAATAAATATTCAGACACCAGAACTCCACAAACTCCACAATTCTGATTCAGCACATTGGGGGTTAGCAGGTAAACTCAGGTATTTGCGTTTGTGTGGATGTGTTTTTAAAATAAAGCTCCAGGGGTGCCTGGGTGGCTCAGTCAGTTAAGCATCTGCCTTGGGCTCAGGTCATGATCCCAGGGTCCTAGGATCTAGTATTGTGTCAGGCTTCTTGTTTAGTAGGGAGCCTGCTTTTCCCTCTGCCTGCCACTCCCCCTGCTTGTGCGTGCTCTCTCTCTCTGACAAATAAATCAATAAAATCTTAAAAAAAAAAAAAAAAAAAGATTCTGTTTACCTAATCTCTACACTCAGCGTGGGGCTGGAATTTACAACCCTGAGATCAAGAATCACACACTGTTGGCACACCCCAAGCATATGACTCTTGATCTCAGGGTTGTGTGTTCAAGCCCGAAGTTGGGCATAGAGCTTACATAAAAAGAAAAAAAAAAGTAAAAGGTGATGATTTTTTGTGCAGTCACATTGGAGAACATTGGACTGAATGATGAGGAGCAGAAAGTGAGAAGAGGTAATAAGAGGTAGTCACCAGGAAACTTCTAGGACTTTAGAGCGTTGTAAAAGAGAGCACTTCTGTGCTGTGGCTTTATTTTCTGATTGACTAAATTATAAGGGTGAAGGTTCTTTGTGTTGCTAATTTGTGGGTTTGTGGAGTTAAGCCTTGAAATATTAGAGATGAGGGGCACCTGGGTGGTTGAGTGGGTTAAGCCTCTGCCTTAGGCTCAGGTTATGATCTCAGGGTCCTGGGATTGAGTTCCATATCGGACTCTCTGCTCAGCAGGGAGCCTGCTTCCTCCTCTCTCTCTCTCCCTGCCTCTCTACCTACTTGTGATCTCTGTCTGTCAAATAAATAAATAAAATCTAAAAAAAAAAAAGAAAGAAAAAGAAATACTAGAGATGACAGTAGGAAATTATTTGAGGGGAGTAGGAAAACCGAGCCACATGCAGGAGTCTTATAGAAACTTTTTTTTTTTAAATGAATACTTGATATATTCTTTTTTATCTTTTATAGGTACATGTTGTCTTTCAAATTGTTGCTTGTATGTAAATCCTTGTGAAAGGCACAAAATATTTTATGCTACGAATTTAGCGTTTCATTCTAATGAGGGAAGGTTAAAATCTAGGTTTTTCTACCTGTGGTTAGTTGACCATAATTGTGTCCTTACGGATATTTCTCTGGATAGGTTTTGTTACTTCTAAGCCCCTTTCTCTCCACCTGTGTTTTTTGTTCAGCTATAGCAAAGTGCAGACCATTTTCATAGGACTGCATAATAGTTGGGAGTGATCATTTGAATGTACAGTTATAATCCTAATCACAGGAAATGTTCTGAAATTTCTGTTGAACCCTCATTTTTCTGTTACAACTTTTCATTTAATTGACATAGTGAGAATATGGTTTTACCTTACCTTGACACACCACACATTTAGTTGGTGGTATTTTAGTAGGGATTTAATTTCTGATTTTGTAACTGCTTATTAAATCACTTTATTCCAAACAGGAAATGATGGATATCAAGCAGTTCATTGATAAACTTCTACCTCCAGTTGATTGACGTCACTAAGAGGCCTTGTGTAGAAGTGCACACCAGCATCATTGTAGTAGCGTATAAACCTTTTCCTGTGCCCAATCTTGAAACTTCTAATGTTTGCAGTGTTCGAATGTTTTGCAAATACCCACCAATGACACAGACTACATAATACTCTCTCCTTGTGGGAAATATGGTCTTTTAAGTTTCTATACATGTATTTGTATAATAGGATTCAGAATATACTAGTATTAAAATAGGTGAAGCAGCTAAGCTTCTTTTTCCCAAATGTAATTCAGCAAAATAAAATACCGTAACCAGATTTTTTTATTACATCATTTGACAATTATTAGTATGCTTAATGAAAATTTGTTCAGGTATAAATGAGCAGTTAAGATATAAATGATTTATGCATGCTGTGACTTAGTCTATGGACTTACTCCAAAATTACTTAGTCACCATGCATTATCTGTATTTTTATAAATGTATTCGTTATATACTTAATGTTTGTAATACATAATAAGAATGAGGTGTTACTACATTATTCCCAATAATAGGGATAATGTTTCTTCAGTAAAGAGTAATACTCCTCTGTTAAGTTGATGGCCCTTTTAATTTGGGGACCAGGCTTTATTTTCCCTGATACCATTTCTATTTAATATTTTTTTTCCTCTCTAAAAATGTATTCTTTTTTTTTATCCTCCATAACAGACCAAATATTGCTTCTTTGCCATAGACATCTGCTACCAGTACATGCTGTAATTTGACATTTTGAATCACAGATTTGATGGTATTTAAAATGTATTTACTCTTACATAAAGAAACCTTTAAACTTTCTACACTTATTTCTTAAACTGCACCTTAGTCCACAGTTAGGCCTATATAGTCACTAGAATCTTCAGTCTAGATAATGGGAATAATTCTGTGGTTGTATTTTTCTGTAATTAACTTAAAGAATATGTAGGTCATATTCTAGTATGTCCTGAAATATTTAAGACATCTTAAAAACTAATTTCTAAGATGATTTGCTCTAAGATGATTCTCCTTGAGCATAGTTTTAGTTTACTTGTTTTGTAGATATGTTTGAAACCAACTACTGTAGAAAATAAACAGTCCATTAGAAAAATTTGCTTTATTTTTATCTGCCAATGAACTTATTTGAAAACTTCACTTTAGTCAGGTGGGTTTTTTTTTTTTTTTTAGTTAGTTTTTGTGCAAAATTAGCAATTACTTGATTTTAAGTAGTTGAATTTTTCAGATTATTGGTAAAGATTATTGGAGAACAAATTTAAGGGTGATAAAGATTAATCACAACTCAATACATATGGTATAGTTACAACAGTTTAATATGTAGCAAAAATGCATACTTGATATTTCTAAACTGTTGGTAATTTTTCTGCTGTATTCCAACTGACTAAAACAATGTTAGGAATGCATCTTTATAAATGGGTGCTAATTGATAATGGAAATAATTTAGTAATGGACTGTATAGAATGTTAATAATGAAGCCATATGTTTATGTCTGGATTTAAAAATTTTAAACAATCATTTAATAAGTCATTTTGCTTTACCTTGAGGAATAAAAATTATTGTTTTAGTTATACAAATCAGCAAGATCTAACTTATAGCAAGAAATATTCCGTTGAAATGTGCTGTCATGTGGGAAAATGTAAATCTTTTTCATGGTTTCTACCAGTGTGAAATAAAATTTAATTCTGAGTTTTCTGTGACTGCTTTCTCATACTATTTTTAATATTTGGGTTTGCCTTTGAATGGTTGTCTATACTGAAAAGGGGGAAAATGTCAATGCAATCATAACATACATTCAAGAGAGAATTTTTGTTGATGGTTGTTGATCTGGAATAGAACAAGGCATGAGAAAAGCTTCTCGTTACTCAATTTGAATAAGCTAAAAAAGTATTCCTAAATTTGGTTTTGTGTTTCTAACGTGTTTAAGAGAAGTTTTGTTTGCTGTTTCCAAGCCTCCTCTTCTCATGCAGTATTCATGGGATTTTTAAATTAGTGTCATGAGGCAGTATCTAAATAATTTTTTCTCCTCTTATTTCACGGTTGACTTATAGCATTTCCCAATAAAGGAATCCTTTCTGTCCCATCTCTTAAGCAGTCCTTCACTTTTTGCTTCTGAGTACTTAAAATTGACCAGCTCATTTTTTTGTGAGGGAGCTTGTTCTGTTTTTGGATCACCCTAATGGTAAGGGAGTTCTGTATACTAAAATATTGTATGCAACTTTCAGACTTCATAACAGCATCTTATTTCATATGGTAAAGTTTTATTTTGTCATCCTTTCTCAACTATTGTGTTCACAGTTAGATGTGGTCAGTGTGGTATTGTTAATCTCTATTGACAGCATTAGTGTCTTATGTATATATAAATAATTGAGGAATTTGTCTACTATTGCAATCAGTGTTACAGATATTTTTAAAAGTAGGTACATGATGAGCTCCTGGCTAGTTCAGTCAGTAGAGCATGTGACTTTTGATCTTGAGGTGAGTTCAAGCCCCATGTTGGCTTAGAGTTGAATTTTTAAAAAAAGGTAAAAGTAGATACATGACATATTTCCACCCTCTAACAACATACTACTTTATTTTGTAAAAATTACTAAAGTATGAACAGAATTTAAGTAGTTGAGATATTCTAGTCACTATACTAAACATTTTACATTCTTTATTAGTGTAATCCTCACATCAACTTTATCTTTGCTTTATAGGAAAAACTGATAGCTAGAGGGATGAACTGTTTGCCTATACTTACAGAGCTATTATGTGTAACAGTCGGGATTCAGAGTGATGTGCCTGACTCCATGGTCTGCTACCTTGCTCTTTGCCCTTGTGAGGTAATTTAAATGCTGTAAACAAATAAAAAAGCTTATTCCATATAATTCAGAATGCTTAGAAGTAACTAAACTAGGATAAGAACCAGCTTACCATAAAGAAATTACAATCTCCAGTGTCCAGAGAGAACTGAAAAAGAAACTAAAAACCCGCATGGTATACCTAACTTTGGGGCTCAGAAAATAACTCACTGTCGTACAGCCAGGACCCTTATAAGGGCTGCACTCTGTCCACAAAGTGAACTAGAAAAACATTCAGCCTCTTCAGGAAGGAAGGGAAAACTTACCTATTTTGGCCAGGGCCCTGGATTAGAAGAGGAAGCTTTTCCCTTGACAATGTTTAACTAGGATTTTGTATTAATATATATTTGGATTTTGAATTTATACTATTTCTGTGGCCTGGAAAACAAGCTCATAAGTTAACATCAAGAAACTCCTTGAACTAGATCTGCCTCTTGAGCATTTGGAAGAAGCAAAGTCTTTATGGACGGTGACATCCTTAATCTAGTGTGCTGAGAGTGAGCTCAACTCCCCAAATTCAAACCATAGGAGGGAACAGTCTGCCTGCCATAAATGATACCAGGTGACAAAAAAGCTAAAAATCATTAGACTCTTGGGAACTTTAAGAAACAAAGTATGAGGGGTGCCTGGGTGGCTTGGTGGGTTAAGCCTCTTGACTTCAGCTCGGGTCATGATCTCAGGGTCCTGGGATCGAGCCCCACATCGGGCTCTTTGCTCAGTGGGGAGCCTGCTTCCCCCTTTCTCTCTATGCCTGCCTCTGCCTACTTGTGATCTCTGTCTGTCAAATAAATGAATAAAAAACTTCAAAAAACAAAGTATGAGTGTTAAGCTGAGACAAAAGAATCAAGTGTAAACACAGTATCAGAAATTGCAAATTGGAAAAAAATTTTCTAGAAATGAAAAACAGTCACTCAAGTAAAAAAATATTTCAAATGAGAAGCATTATTTATGATAAAATATTTGAAATAATGCAATGTGGAATTACAAAGCCCTTTCAAAACAAACTATCATACATCTATATAATGGGATGCTGCACAGCTATAAAGAAGAAATGAGGGTGCACTGTACTAATTTGGCAAGGATTCAGAGTACATTATTGATGGGAAAATAGTGTAAAAACTAAAAAGGGTGGAGGAAATAAGACCTATATTTGACTTGGTTAGAATTTACATTTGTAAAACCAAATTGCTAGAAGGATATTAAGAATCCAATAAAAGTGGTTATAGAGCATGAATGGGGAAGGAATAAGATGGGTAAGGACTGGAGAGGAATTAGCCTGTTCTGAGTATCCTTTTTTTTGTATTTGTTTGTTTATTTTTTTATGGTAAAATAAAATTTACCGTTTTAACTATTGTGAATATATACTTCAGGTATTAAGTACATCACCATCATCCATCTCCACACTGTCAGGTTCCCCAGACTGAACCCTCATACTCCTTATTGTTCAGATTTTGAATTGTGTTAATGTATGACCTACACAAAATAAATGGATGAGTTAAACTGTCATATGGGACACAAGAGAATTGTGTCTGAAATGGTCTTTGAAAGTTCTAAGGAATTTTCTCAGGAGAAATCCTAGCAAGCAAAAGGAAGGGTAAGAAATTAGAAAAATAAGAGGTCCAAAATAAAGTTTAATGGAAGTTGCAGAAGAGAACAGAGTGAGAGAGAAGCAACATGTGAGGGTAAAATGGCTGAAATTTTTCCAGGAAGGGTAAGAAACCTCAGATTCAGGAAGCAAAATGATTTACTAACAGGATAAACTAAATCCCTAATGAGACATTTCATGGTAGAAAGCACAACTGACCACCATAGAAAAAGATAATAGCAGCTAGGAAGAGCCTACTTAAACGGTCATATACAGTACACTTAAAAATAATGTCGGGTTGTCTGTGTGACTCAGTCCTTAAGTGTCTGACTTCAGCTCAGCTCATGATCCCAGAGTCCTGGGATGGAGCTCTGCATCGGCCTCCCTGCTCCTTGGGAAGCCGGCTTCTTCCTCTCCCATTCCCCCTGCTTGTGTTCCCTCTCTTACTGTGTCTCTGCCAAGTAAGTAAAATCTTAAAAAAAAAAAAATTTTTTTTTTTAAAGTAATAATGCCAGAGGGACACCTGGGTGGCCCAGTCAGTTAAGCATCTACCTTAGGCTCAAGTCCCGCATTGGGCTCCCTGCTGAGCAGGGAGCCTGCTTCTCCCTCTCTGTGCTGCTCTCCCTGCTTGTGCGCTCTCTCTCTCTCTCTCTCTCTCTCTCTCTCTCTGACAAATAAATAAAATCTTTAAAAAAAAATACCAAAAAATAATGCCAGAGTCAGAATAACGGAATAATATCAGTTGTAAGGAAAATGGCAATTTGGAACTTTCTACATAGGCAAACTCATTTAAGAGAAGGGCAAAAGAAAACCATTTTTAAAAGATTTTATATATGTATTTGAGAGGGCATGAGCAGGGGGTGGGGGGAAAAGCAAAGGGGGAGGGAAAAGCAAACTCCCCACTGAGCAGGGAGCCCCTACACAGGGTTTGATCCCAGGACCCTGAGATTGTGACTTGAGCCGAAGGCAGATGCTTAACTGACTGGGCCACCCAGGCACACCAAAAGAAAACCATTTATAAGTAAGTAGAAAGTTTATAAGGAAGCGCATACTGACAGACCTTTAAAAGATGCTCTTTCAGAGGAAGGAAAAGGATCCAGAGGAAAGGAGAGCTACAAGCAATGGGGAACAAAGACGGTGATAAACGTTTGAGTAACTAGAGAAGCATTGATTGCATAAAATTAATATAAATTTGCGAGCTGAAACATTAGATAAAAATAAAGTACATACAAAAGAATATAAAACTGGGGGCGCCTGGGTGACTCAGTTGTTAAGCATCTGCCTTCAGTTCAGGTCATTATCCCAGGGTTCTGGGATCGAGTTCCGCTTTGGGCTCCCTGTTTAGCAGGAAGTCTGCTTCTCCCTCTCCCACTCCCCCGATTATGTTCTCTCTCTCGTGTGTGTCTCTGTCAGATAAATAAAATCTTTAAAAATATATATAAAATTGTATTTTTTATACCAACAATATAACTGCTCAACAGAAAAAAGAAGTACTTACATGTAAATTAACAAATCATGTACATGATTTGGAGGCTGAAAACTACAAAAGAGTGATGAAAGACATCAAAGGAGATCTAAATAAATGGGAATCTATATCATGTCCATGGATTAGAGGACTTAACATAGTAAAGATGTTTAATTCTCCCCAAATTGATAGTTTAATGCAATTCCCATTAGAAACCCAGCAAAATTGTTACAGCTATACACAAGATTATTCTAAAATTTATATGGAAGGGTCAAGGAACAAGAATACTTAAACTATTGAAAAAGGAATTGGGAGGGGAGCCTGGATGGTTCAGTTGGTTGAGTGTCTGACTCTTGGTTTTGGTTCAGGTCATGATCTCATGGGTCTTGAGATCAAGCCATGCTTAGGGCTCTGCTCTCAGTGGGAAGTCTGCTTGAGATTCTCATTCTCTGCCCCTCCTCCTGCTTGCTTTCTCACTTTCTCTCTCTAAAAATAAATATATCTTTTATAAAAACAAAGTGGGAGAAATCTTTCAAATTTCAAGAAATTATATAGTAACAAAACTATGTATTATTGGCAGAGAGACAGACACAAGAGGAATTGAACAAAATGCAGCAGAAATAGCCCCACACAAGAGCAGCCAAGTGATTTTTGACAAAGGTACAAAAACAACTCAATAGGGGAATGATAGTCTTTTAATAAATGGTATTGGGGCAATTGGATATCGATAGACCAAAAAAGTGAACCTAAATCTCCTACTGTATACAGAAGTTAATTCCGTATAATGAATTATGGATTTAAATGTCAAACATAAAACTATAAAAATTCTACAAGAAAACACAGGAGAAAATCTCGGGATGTTGCGCTTAAAGTGTTTCTCAATAAGACACCAAAGTAAAGACACCTAAAAGAAAAAAATTTAATTGGACTGCATCAAAATTTAAAACATTTTTGCTCTTTCAAAGCCCCTGTTAAGAGGATGAAAAGACAAGCTAAGACTGGGAGAAAATATCTCCAAACCACAAATCCACATGCACAGTTGGTACAATACATAAAAGAACTTTCAAAACTCAACAGTATTAAAAAAAAAGACAAAACCACACACACAAAATAGGCAAAAAAAACCACGAAGAGACACTACCTAGATGG
Organism: Enhydra lutris kenyoni; assembly: GCF_002288905.1. NCBI lineage: Eukaryota > Metazoa > Chordata > Mammalia > Carnivora > Mustelidae > Enhydra > Enhydra lutris. The sequence continues at coordinate 11,931,908 of NW_019154125.1, forward strand.
GAAATAAGCACATGAAATATATTTAGCGTTACTAAACCATTAAGGAAAGAGTAAAACCACAATGGAATTATCACTATATGCCTATTAGAACAAATAAAATTTAAAAAGGCAATGGCAAATGCCAGTGATGATGCAGAGAACTCAAATCTCTCATACGTGGCTGGTGGGAATGTAAAGTGGCATAACCACTTTGAAAATTTTGGTAGTTTCTTTAAAATCTATATATAATAGTTATCGTATGACCCAGCAGTTGTACTCTTGGGGATTTATGCCAGAGAAAGGAAAACTTACATCTACACAAAAACCCATACATGATTATCTGTAGCAATTTTATTCATAATATCCAAAAAGTAGAAAGAAAATTATGGCACAACCATACCATTGAATACTACTTGGCAATAAAAAGGAATGAATTATGATGTACACAACAATTTTGCTGGATCTCAATGTCATTATGCTGAGTAAAAATGGCTAATCTTCAAAGGTCACATATGGTCTGATTATATATAACTTTGTCAAAATGATAAAATTATAGAAATGGAAAACAGCTTAGTGAGTGGCAGAGATTAGAGATGGTTGGGGAGAAGGTAGGGGGTGTGACTACAAAGGGGCATCATGAATGAGATCTTTGCAGTGATGGAATACTAATGTATCTTGATTGTGGTGGTAGTTATATGAATTTATACATGTGATAAAATGAAAAGAATATGCACACAGAAGTGCCAGTTTTTGGGTTTTGATATTGTATTATAATGAAAGGTGTAAGTATCTCTACAATTTCTTTTCAACCTGTGAATGTTTCAAAAGGTGTTTTTTTTTTTAATGTACAATGGGAGAGATGATAGAATTTGAACTATTCTATGGTTCGTTCCACTATTTTCTGAGAGTAGATAAGAAATAGTCATTCCCTTTAGATTAGATATTCACAATATAAAGTCAACTAAAAAAACCAAAACCAAAACCAAACAAACCCAAAATACAAAAACATGTATGTAACTTCCAAACCGGGGCGGGGGTGGGGTGGGGTGGGGATGAAATAAAGAAAGCTCAATTTAAAAGACAAGGTAGGAGGAAACATGTAAAATGTAGAACAAGATATTTCATGATATGATAGACACAAATCCAAAAATAATAGTAATTATAATTGTGAGTGGGCTAGATTTGCCAGTAATAAGACAGAAGTTATCATTTTGGACAAAGTGACATGAAGCTACATCGTAGCTACAAGAGATTCTGTTTAATTACAGAAAGATTGAACATAAAGGGATGGGAAAATGCAAGAAGCAAATACTCCCTAAAGTAAAGTAAAGTAAGCTGGCTTATCCTATACTAGTATGATGCGAAGTCAGTTTTGAGGCCATGAACACATGTCTGCACAAACACTTGTACATGGATGTTCATAGCATTATTATTCATAATATCCCAAATGCTCAAAGAACCTAGATGTCTGTCACTGATGAATGGATAGGGATACCTGAAATGGGGCATATCCTTCCCATAGCATAGTTTGCAGCAATAAAAAGGAATGTTATAACATGGGTGAATCCTGAAACATAATGCCAAGTGGTAGAAATGAGTTACAAATGACATCATATTGTATGATTTCTTTTATACGAAAAAACAGAATAGGCAAAACTGTTTTTAAAAATAGACTTTAGGGGCACCTGGGTGGCTCAGTGGGTTAAAGCCTCGGCCTTTGGCTCAGGTCATGATCCCGGAGTCCTGGGATGGAGCCCCACATAGGGCTCTCTGCTCAGCAGGAAGCCTGCTTCCCCTCCTCTCTCTTTGCTTCCCCTCCTCTCTCTTTGCCTGCCTCTACCTACTTGTGATCTCTGTCAGGTAAATAAAATCTTAAAAAAAAAAAAAGACTTTAATGTAAAGGGAATTGTTAGGGATAAAAATGATCACTACCTCACGATAAGAGTGGTAATTCTCTGGGGAGATATATTAATTTTTAACATGTATGTACCCAGTACAGTCTCAAAGCAGGTAAAACAGAAATGAGGGTGACATCAGTGAAAGAGGTGGGGGAGGGAATGCCAAAGTCCTGTGTCTCCACACAAATACCAAAAACAAACAAACAAAACAAAACCTGACCAAAACTATCAGAATCCACTTTATGGATCTCTGGAAATTAGTCAAAGTTTTCCACCAAGCAAGTGAATGCTTGAGAAAAACTTGATTGAAACCCAGTACAAAAGTGTTGTGTCATTTTAACTTACTCTTACTTAACCCCCCACTTCTAGGTCTTGAAGATGGAAGTCCATATTCCTAACATAGGTTCCAGATATTGGAGAAAGCAAAGCAGATTTTTGTTTCCAAACAATTGTGGTTGACTCTTAGGTGGGTCCTTGAAGGACTAACACAAAGGCTTTTCCCCTCCTTTTTCTTTTTCTTTTTCTTTTTCTTTTTCTTTTTCTTTTTCTTTTTCTTTTTTTTCCTTTTCTTTCTTTCTTCTTTTTTTTTTTCCTGCCCTAACTCAGAACTCTCTTAGGCTGGAAAAATAGCTACACGAAGGTGATTCCCCCCAAAAATATTTAAATGCAAAGAAACCAGCCACTACCATAGTTGGGGCAAAAATAGATACACTGAAAAACCTGGGAAGAAAAGGCTAGGGAATGAAATGCCTTGGGGGAATAAAGACTTCGAAAAGCTTCCACATATTCTTATAAGTCTAGAAGGCCATGTGCATGAACAGCCAGGGTGCATGTTTAAAAAGACCTGAGAATGCTCTAAGCACTCATCTCTGGCTGATCTTGAAGCCCTGGGCAAGCAAGATATGAAAGTAAAGGCAATGTTTTATGCTTCCCAGCTGAATATTGTAGGCATGCCCCAAGACACATGGAGCCCAGATGTAAGCACTGGGAATTGTTTTGTCCCCAGGCACTGAAGGAAATATCTGTGAAATCACCAGGTGGACAGTAAGCTAACAGAGACTTAGTGACCACTCATGACAATAAATTTAGTCTTTACCAAAAGGAGTTTAGAGAAGTCACTAAACCGAACACAGTAACTAAACAACGAAAACCAAAACCCTCAACTAACAACAATGATGCTGATTTCCAAAGTTACATTATAATATTAAAAATGTTAAGTTTTCAACAAGAAACAAAGCATGCAAAGAAACAAGAAATTCTAGCCCATTCGCATATACGGTAAAGGAATCTTAACATAAACTGCCCCTGAAGATGCCCAGACTTTGGACTCACTAGACAAACACCTCAACTGCCTTAAATATGCTCAAAGAACTAAAGTAAATAATGGATAAAGAACTAAAAGAAACCGAGGTTTGTGGGGAGATGGGGTAACTGGGTGATGGGCATTAAGGAGGGCACTGGATGTTATAAGCAACTGATGAATCACTGAAGTCTACCTTTGAAACTAATAATAAACTATGTTAATTGAATTTAAATTAAAAAAATTTAAAAAAGAAATCAGGAGTGGGGGAGGAGTTAAGATGGTGGAGGAAGAGAGGACCCTAAGTTTATCTGGTCCCTGGAATTCAGCTAGATAGTTATCAAATCATTCTGAATAGGTACGAAATAAATCAAAGATCTGAGAAAAGAGATGCTGCAATTCTACAAATAGAAAAGCTATCACTTTTTGGAAGGTAGGAGGTACAAGGACATGAATCTGGGGCAATATATTGGAGGATAACATGGGGAGGAACCTGGGTAAGGAGGTTACCACAAAGTATTATAAACAGTGGAACACAAAATCAACTTTTAAAAGTCTACTGGGGTAGGGACCTCCCTGGCTCAAAGGTGCTGAGGTGGCAAAGTGGGGTAGAATTCCAGGTGAGAGAGCATGGTCCAGTGTCCCTGAGGTCACAAGAACGGGGCTGCCTGAGTGCAGCAGAGTTCCCAGGCATTGGAGAGGGAAGCTGGCTGAAAATAGTCTAGGCTTTCTGCTTGATGTTGCCATAAACTGTGAACTGCTGCACAGTTGGGTGACCACTCTCTGGGCAGGGACCCAGCAAAAGGCAAAAGAGTGGTGAGACTCCCCCCACCCCCAGCCCAGGAGGAAGGCAAGAGTTCATATCACAGAAGTCTGTAAAGTTTAGAGACTGGAAACTGGGTTGCATGCGTGAGATAAAAGTGCTGTCACAGGCTGGATGAACACAGAGTTTAGATAGAAATCAGGGAGATAAGAGTGATTGACTGCTTTTCTGTGAGGGCTCACTAAAGAGTGGGGGGCACAGACTTTCAGTACGGCAGCTAGAGATGGTGTGTTGCCATTTTCATCTTTCCAATATGTGCTGAGAGACTTCAGGGAGCAAAAGAGCACCATATAGTGCAATCCTGAGCCACTTACATGGAGCCTGGCCCTCCAGCAAGGGGAGTGCAATTCCCCCGGGGAAAGACACCAAAAAAAGCAGCACAACAGGCCCCTCCCCAGGAAGACCAGCAGGAACATCTGGCTAATACCAACTTTACTGATCACACAAAACTGCAGAAGTCCAGGGCTAGGGGAAATCAGTATATAGCATGCATGTTTTTTTTTTATTATTCTTTAGTTTTTCAGATTTTTAAAAAATTGTTATATATATGTTACATATATAGTTTATATGTGTATATTTCATAATATAAATACATATATTTATATATTATAAAATTATATGTATTATAAAATATATGTATTTATATATAAATATATAAAATATATTTTATGTATGTATTTTATGTTTCCATTAGTTGTATTTTATTATATTTTTGTATATACATGTTTTTCTTTCTTCCCTATTTTGTGATCTAGTTTTTTTTTTTTTTAAGATTGTATTTATTTATTTGACAGTGAGAGAGAGAGAGAGTGAGAGCAGGAATATGAGCAGGGGAGTGGAAGAGGAAAAGCAGTCTTCCTGCTAAGCAGGGAACCCGATGCAGGGGCTTGATCCCAGGACCCTGGGATCATAACCTGAGCCAAAGGCAGACACTTAATGAATGAGCCACCCAGGCACCCCCAGATCTAGTTTCTTTTAACAAACAGACCAAAATACACCAAGGATCTGGTTTATTGTTTCATTCTGTTTTACTTTTCTATTACTATTATCTGTTTTACTTCTTGTTTGATTTTTTCTTGTTTTGTGTCTGTTTTCTTCTGGTTTGTTTTTTTTCTGATGTTGTTACATTTGTCTTTTCTCTCACTTTCTTTTATTCTTTTCTGGATATAATGAGAAGACAGAGAAATTCACTCTAAAAGAGAACATGAGGAAGTACTCCCTGCTGGAGATTTAATCAATATGGATATAAGTAAGATGTTGGAACTAGAATTCAAAACAACAATTGTAAAGATACTAGCTGGGCTTGAAAAAAAGCATAGAAGACACTAGAGAAACCCTTATTGTAGAAATAAAAGAACTAAAAATCTAATCAGGCCGAAGTTAAAAATGCCATTATTGAGATGCAGTAAGAAATGGAGGCTCTAACAGCTGAGATAAATGAGGCAGAAGAGAAAGTCAGTGATCAGTGATATAGAAGACAAAATGATGGAGAATAAGGAAAGTGAGAAAAAGAGAGAAAAACAACTACTGGATTATGAAGACAGACTTCAAAATCAGTGATACCATAAAGCAAAATAAAATTCAAGTAATAGGGGTCCCAGAAGATGAACAGAGAGAGGGGGGCAGAAGGTTTTTGAACAAATTATAGCTGAGAACTCCCCTAATCTGGGGAAGGAAACAGACATTCAAGTCCAGGAGAATCCCCCTCAAAATCAGTAAAAACAGGTCAATACCTCAACATATAATCGTGAAGCTTGCAAATTTCAGAGATAAAGAGAAAAATAAATGAATAAAATCTTAAAAAATAAAATTCTTTCTCCCAACCTGTGACTGAACTTTTCATTCTTAAGTGTCTTTTATTTTACTTCTTTATTTATTTTTAAAATGTTCTTTATTTATTTGACAGAGGGAGAGATAGTGAGAGAGGGAATACAAGCAGGGGGACTGGGAGAGGAAGAAGCAGGCTTCCTGCTGAGCAGGGAGCCCAATGTGAGGCTCAATCCCAGGACCCTGGGATCATGACCTGAGCAGCAGGCAGACGCTTAACAACTGAGTCATCCAGGCACCTCACCAACAAATAAACTGAAGCAGTAATCAGAAATCTCCCAACAAGGGTGCCTGGGTGGCTCAGTTGATTAGGTGTCTGTCTTCGGCTAGAGTCATGATCTCAGTGTCCTGGGACTGGACTGAATGTCAGTCTCCCTACTCAGCAAGGTGTCTGCTTCTTTCTCTCCCTCTGCTTCTCACCCTGCTTGTAATCACTCTCTCTCTCTCTCTCTCAAATAAATAAAAATCTTTCAAAAAATTTGCCAACAAACGAGAGTCCAGAGCCAAATGGCCTCCCAGTGGAATTCTACCAAACATTTAAAGAAGAATTAATACCTATTCTTCTGAAACTATTTTGAAAAATAGAAATGGGGGCGCCTGGGTGACTCAGTGGGTTAAAGCCTCTGCCTTCGGCTCAATCACGATCCCAAGGTTCTGGGATCGAGCCCCGCATCTGGCTCTCTGCTCAGCAGGGAGCCTGCTTCCTCCTCTCTCTCTCTGCCTACTTGTGATCTCTGTCTGTCAAATAAATAAATAAAATCATTAAAAAATAGAAATGGAAGGAAAACTTCTAAAATCATTTTATGAGGCCAGCATAACCTTGATCCCAAAACCAGAAAAAGACCCCACTAAACTGGATACAGACCAGTATCCTTGATGAACATGAATGCAAAAATTCTCACCAAGATACTATCTAATGGGATCCAACAGTACATTAAAAAGATTGTCCACCACGATCAAGTGGGATTTATTCCTAGACTGCAAGTGTGGTTCAACATCTGCAAATCAATTAATGCGATATACCACATTAATAAAAGAAAGGACAAGAACCATATGATCTTCTCAATAGATGCAAGAAAAAAAAAATTGACAAAACACAGCATCCTTTCTTGATAAAAACTCTCTGCAGTGTAGGGATGGAAGGAACATACCTGAATATCATAAAAGCCATCTATGTAAAAACCACAGTGAATATCATCCTCAATGGTGAAAAACTGAGAGTTTTTCCTTTAAGGTCAGGAACACGACAGGGATGTCCACTCTCACCACTGTTGTTCAACATAGTACTGGAAGTCCTAGCCTCAGCAATCAGACAACAAAAAGAAATAAAAGTCATACAAGTTGGCAAAGTAGTCAAACTTTCACTCTTCGCAGATGACATGATACTTTATGTAGAAAACCCAAAAGGCTCCACCCCCAAATTGCTAGAACTCGTACAGGAATTCAGCAAATAAAAATAAAAAATTCAGCAAATGGCAGGATATAAAATCAATGCAGAGAAGTCAGTTGCATTTTTGTACACTAACAATGAGGCAGAAGAAAGAAAAATCAGGGAATTGATCCCATTTACAATTGCACCAAAACTCATAAGACACCCAGGAATAAACCTAACCAAAGACATAAAGCATCTGTACTCTGAAAAGTATAATACGCTTATGAAAGGAATTGAAGAAGACAAAAGGAAATGGACAAACATTCCATGCTCATGGATTGAAAAAACAAATATTGTTAAAATGTCTATGCTACCCAAAGTAATCTCCACATTCAATGCAATCCTTATCAAAATCCCATCAGCATTTTTTCACAAAGCTGGAACAAACAATCCTAAAATTTTTATGGATCCACAAAAGACCCCAAAGAGTGAAAGTAAAGTTGAAAAAGAAAGCCAAAGCTGGAGGCATTACAGTTCTGGACTTCAAGCTGGATTACAGAGCTGTAATCATCAAGACAGTATGATACTGGCACAAAAACAGACACATAGATAATTGGAATAGAATAGAGACCCTAGAAATGGACCCTCAACTCTACAGTCAACTAATCTTTGACAAAGCAAGAAAGAAAATCCAACAGAAAAAAATACAGTCTCTTCCACAAATGGTCTTTGGAAAATTGGACGGCCACAGGCAGAAGAATGAAACTGGACCACTTTCTTACACCAAACACAAAAATAAACTCAAAATGGATGAAAGACCTAAATGTGAGATAGGAATCCATCAAAATCCTAGAGGAGAACACAGGCAGCAATTTCTTTGACCTCAGCTGCAGCAACTTCTTGCTAGACACATCTCCAAAGGCAACAGAAACAAAAGCAAGCATGAACTATTAAGGACTTCATCAGGAGAAAAAGTTTTTCCACGGCAAAGGAAAGAGTCAACAAAATGAAAAGGTAACCTACAGAATAGGAGGAGGTATTTGCAGATGTCTTATTAGATAAAGGACTAGTATTCAAAATCTTTAAAGAACTTATCAAACCCAACACCCAAAAAACAAAAGACCTAATCATAAAATGGGCAGAAGACATGAACAGACAGTTCTCAAGAAAGACACACAAATGGCCAACAGACACATGAAAAAATGCTCAACATCACTCATCATCAGGGAAACACAAATGAAAACCACAATGAGATACCACCTAACACTGGTCAGAATGGCTAAAATTAACAAGTCAGAAAACAAGAGTTGGCGAGGATGTGGGGAAAGGAGAATGCTCTTACACTATTTGTGGGATGCAAACTGGTATAACCACTCTGGAAAACAGCATGGAGTTTCCTTAAAAAGTTAAAAATGGAGCTACCATAGCACCCAGCCATTGCACTACTAGGTATTTATGCAATGGATACCCAGCCATTGCACTACTAGGTATTTATGCAATGGATACAAGCATAATGATTTGAAGGGACACATGACCCCCAATGTTTATAACAGCAATGGTCACAATAACGAAATTATGGAAAGAGCCTAGATGTCCCTTGACAGATGAATGGATAAAGAATATGTGTTATATATACACAAAGGAATATTACTCAGCCATCCAAAAGAATGAAATCTTGCCATTTGCAAAGACATGGATGAAACTAGAGGATATTATGCTAAGTGAAATAAGTCAGTCAGAGAAAGAGAAATATAAGATTTCATTCATATTTGGAATTTGAGAAATAAAATAGATGAATATAGGGGAAGGGAAGGAAAAATAAAATGAGATGAAAACAGAGGAAGACAGATCATAAGAGACTTAACTATAGAAAAGAAACAGGGCTGCTGGAGGGGAGGTAGGTGAGGGGATGGGGTAACTGAGGGTGATGTGCATTAAGGAGGGCACTTGATGGAATGAACACTGGGTGATATATGCAACTGATGAATCACTGAACTCTACTTCTGAAACTAATAATACACTATACATTAATTAAATTGAATTTAAATAAAAAATTTAGAAAAAGAAACCAGGAGAATAATATCTCAATATGAGTAGAGAGTGTCAACAATAAAGAGACAGAAGTTATGAAAGATTACCAAACAGATATCTGAAACCAAAAGAACAATAATTGAAATGAAATTTCACTACAAGGAATCTACTAAATTGGAGCAGTTAGGAGAATCAGTAGACTTGAATTTAGGACAATTGAAATTAGCTGGTCTGAGAAGCAGAAAAAAAGAATGAGGAAAAAGAAACAGAGTCTAAGTAAGTTGTGGAAAACTATTAATTGTACCAACATATACACAATGGGAGTCCTAGAAGAAGAAAAGAGAGTCAGAAGGAATCCATGAAGGAATGAATGGCAACTTCCTCCACCCCTGGCACCCACCAAATTTAATGGAAATTAAGAATTTGTACATCCAAGAAGCTTAATGAATTCCAAGTAGAATAAACTCAAAAGACATACACATTCAGTCAACTGAAATCAAACTGTCAAAAGACAGAATTTTGAATGCATCAAGAATGAAGCAACTAAAAAAAAAAAAAGAATGAAGCAACTCATCATGTCCACGTTTCCTCAATAAGATTAACAGCCAATTTCTCAGCACAAATTATGGAGGCCAGAAAGCAGTAGGATGTTATACTTAAAATATTGAAAGAAAAAATTTCAATGAACAATTCTTTTTCTGTTTTTAAAGATTTTATTTATTTATTTGACAGAGAGAGAGAGAGAGACAGAGAAAAGGAACACCAGCAAGGGGAGTGTGAGAGGGAGAAGCAGGCTTCCCCTTGAGCAGGGAGCCCAATGAAGGGCTCAATTCCAGGACCGTGGGATCATGACCTGAGCTGAAGGTAGACACTTAATGACTGAGCCACCCAGGTGCCCCTCAATGAACAATTCTATCTAGCAAAACCATTCTTCAAAAATGGAGTAACTAAAACATTCACATAAACAAAAGCTAAGGCAGTTCAATGCCAGTATACTTCTTTGATAAAGGAAGTCCTTCAGGCTGAAATGAAAGGACATTAGACAGTAACTTGAAGCCATATGAAGAAATAAAGAACACCAGTAAAGGTACTTATTTAGGTTAATCTAAATGCCCATATTATTGTAATTTTGGCTTGATTTCTACCTCATTTAAAAGACATGCATAAAATATTAAGTATAAGTCTATGTTACTAGGAATACATTTAGTAAAGATTTAATTTGTGAGAACTGCATAAAGGGGGAAGGACAGAGTTGTATAGTAGGAAAGCATTTGTATACTATTGAAGATGAGTTGGGGTTATTAAAAAGAGAATGCTATAATTTTAAAATGTTAATTGTACTTTCAGAGATTATGAAGTTGGGCAGATCCTGGCCAGGCTGAGGATATTGGATCTCACTGTCCTCTTAGCTCCTCCACCCTTCTTAGGAGCAGAAAAGGAAGGGTGAATGGAGTAAAAATGGTATACTAGAAGAAATCAATCACAGAAGAAGGCTGGAATGGAGAAACTGAGGAAAAAAAGGTATAAGATATAGGAAAAAAGTAGCAAAATGGCAGAAGTATGTCCTTAACTAATAATCTTTAAAGGATTAAATTATTCAACTTATGAATAATTGAATTTAATAATGATTGAACAATAATTTGAATAAAAAATTACAAAAATCAGAACAATATCTCAATATCAGAAGAAAGTATCAACAATAAAGAGATAAAAATTATAATAAGTTAACAAAATAGATATCTGGAGCTGGAAAAACAGTAATTGAAATGAAAATTCACTGTAGTTGAATTGCTCCATTCTCACTTCCTTTTTTGCACATTTTAAGTTATTTTCTTAGTGGTTACTTCATGCAATGTTAATACAATGAAGGAAACATCTGATGTGATCATGTCAACTGACACAAAACAACGTTTGACAAAATTTAATAACTATTCAAGATAGAAATGTTCAACAAACTACTGTGTCGACTTTGAGTCAGGAAACAAACCAGATTGGGTCTCGGTTCTTGAGGAGTTTACAAACAATTTGTCTTTTAAAAAGGGGACGCCTAAAGCGATCCAATCCATATTATAAAGATTTAGGGAGACTGGGGCAGTGCTGATTTTCACTGTAGCCGCCTCCCACAGAAAAAGGGCTCGGGATTTGACTGCCTTTTTAAAAAAAATTTTTTTTTTTAAAGATTTTATTTATTTATTTGACAGATAGAGATCACAAGTAGGCAGAGAGGCAGGCAGAGAGAGAGGAGGAAGCAGGTTCCCTGCTGAGCAAAGAGCCCGATGTGGGGCTCGATCCCAGGACACTGGGACCTTGACCCGAGCCGAAGGCAGAGGCCTTAACCCACTGAGCCACCCAGGCGCCCCCCTTTTTAAAAATTTTTTTAAAAAGATGTTATTTATTTATTTGACAGACGGAAAACACACGTAGGCCAGAGAAGCAGGCAGAGAGAGGGGGAAGCAGGCTCCCTGCTGAACAGAGCGCCGGACGGGGGGCTCCATCCCAGAACGCTGGGATCATGACCTGAGCCGAAGACAAAGGCTTTAAACCACTGAGCCCACCCAGGCGCCCCATGCCTTTTTTTTTTTTTTTTTTAAGCCTTTTAAAAAATTTATTTATTTGACAGAGAGATCACAAGTAGGCAGAGAGGCAGGCAGAGAGAGAGGGAGAAACAGGATCCCCGCCGAGCAGAGAGCCCGATGCGGGGCTCGATCCCAGGATCCCGAGATCCTGACCGGAGCCGAAGGCAGAGGCTTTAACCCACTAAACCGCCCAGGCGCTCCGACTTGACTGCCTTTAAAGACCGCCACGGTTTCCCTCCCCAAAACCGCCTCGCTTCAGAGATTAGTGTGTCTCCGAGAATCTGAAGCTCACCCTGGGCGGAGACTGGGCCGGAGGCGCACGCGCGGCAAAACTCGGCCTCGCCTCCTACAGACTTTTACAACCGCCTGGCGGGAAGCCCAGCCACTGGGTTTGCCAGTCAACTCCTTGACAGCGCCTTGGTCGACGCCGGTCTGGCGGGCGCCTTGGCGCGCGGCTTCCCAGCGATCTGCTGTCGATTGTCAGTGCCTGCACGGTGCGCGCGGAGCTCGATTGGCGCTGTCTGCGGGGGCGGAGTCGCTATCGCTGCCACCGCCGCCGCTACCGCGGGCTTGGTTTGTGAGGAAGGGCTTAGGCCCAGGCCTGCTGTGGTGGGCTCGCCCAGCACCTGGGCTCTTGTCCTGCCGTCCCCTCAGCTCCAACTTCGCCCACTTCCCGACCTAAACGGGCTGGGCGCGGGAAGACTTGCGGGAACCATGGAGGACGAAGTGGTCCGCATTGCCAAGAAAATGGACAAGATGGTGCAGAAGAAGAACGCGGTGAGCGAGGCGGGTGGCGCGGGCCGGCCGGGAGGCCGGGCGGCTGGCCGGGGCCGGACGCGTCAGGCTTCGGGCCGGGCTCTCGGGAGTTCCCCGCCCGCCCACGCGGGCCCTCTCGGGGCGGGAAGCCGGCGTGGACCGTGCCCGCGTCCTAGGGAGGGCGTCGGGGAGAAGGTAGCGCGGCCTGCGGCGGCCGGCGTTACCATCGGTTCTTGGTACTTCGAAGTCTCTCGTTGTTAGTACAGCGTAGTAAACCTAAGGGGGCATTCTCTTACTTTAAACTTGAGGAATTGATTGACTCGCTAATTACCTCTTCAATTTGGCTTAAGAATTGAAGAGTGTAGAAAGCTCTTCACAGTTTGAAAGAATTTGTTCTCTTTTCCATGATCGCTGCCTAACAACTAGAAATAACATCCCGTAGAGGTTTGTGATATGTTTTAGACATCAAACTGGTAAGTTTTTTGGATTTTTTCGAAGAATGGTAAACATTCACTTGATTTATCTCGTCTACGCTACAGGTTTGTTTAGCAATTAAAAAGGTAGAGAGTATGCTAGTGCGCTTGGCAAGTCGCTTAACGTTTTTAAAAACTGGATATTGTCAGGTGCTAGTATGTAAACAGCTAAGATTAAAACACACACTAAGGTGTACTGGTAGATGCATTTGGCCAGATGTCATTGCTGGGTACTCTAAGTGGTTTACAGTTAATACCAGTGGCATTATCTTGTTATTGATAAAGTGTTTATATAAACATGTTTTCTTTGTGGTTTATGTTCGGCATTTTTGTCTACCAGTGTGAGCTACTTTCAGTCCTCTGGTTCAGAGTCGACTGTTTTCAGTTGCAGCTCCATGATTGTCTTTACCTGAATTTGTGCCACGCTGCTCAGTACGTTTTCAGTATCAGCCTACCTGAAATAACTTATTCCTATCGATGAAATAAATTCTGTATCAAAATAATGTGAAGGAGAAAAGGGATGCTTTGATTTGTACAGCGCTTTAAAATTAAAAAGCATCTGTGCAAATTTCTTTTGAGACTCACAACACAGCCATTATCGTGTACCCATTTTGCAGAATAAGAAACTGAGCGAGATTAAGTAGTTCACCCACTTAAATTAAGTACTGTGCAATTTGGATTAAGCCACGACCCAGGTTTTCTACTGGACAGCATTCCAAAGCAGAAAATAGTGTTAAACAGTGAACTTTTAAGATTTTGTACATAGTCTGTTCCTCTTTTTCTTTAACAGGTGCATTGCTTAGCATGTAATTTCATACTCTGTTAATCTGCATTTGCAATTTTGGCCTTTTAAAGTATTTCCTGTTTGTTTTCTGTTCCAGACATTACCTTTGCCATTTATTTTTCTCATTGATATAGCCCAGTGCAAGTGATGAGATCTGATTACTTGATAGGCTGAACATTTCTGTTATTTTGTTTAAATTGGAAAGTTTTTTTCTTTACCTGGAGGCATCCCTTGATTCACACAGTAGAACCTCAGAGGGGAAAAGGGCTTTTGTTGGGTAATTTTTTTCTCTAACTCAGGCTCTAATGTGTATCCATTAATCATGTAATGCATTAGCCGTTTGTTTCCTTTCCTTGTAATAGGTGTTTCCTAAAAATGAGTAATTCCTTAGTGGATAAGTATGGAGAAGACCAGTTTGTATTTATTTGCAGTTCTCAAGGTATAAAGGAATAATGATGAGTATGGGGAGAATGAGGATAAACTCCACAGATACTCTTCAAATCTCATTTTTCTGATAGTTCAAAACTTGATCAATATGGAAACTTGCCCCTCAAAAAGAAAGATAAAATTGACTGGCTCTTTTATGTTTTTTTCTTCTCCCTTTTCCTGTATATCTTACAGAAATTCAAATTGGCAAATGAAATAAAGAGAAGGGGAAGTGGTCTGAATGACTCTCCCTCTTTGCCCTCCAAAGCATCAACCCACAAATAGCTTTTTAAGAGGTCAGTAATTTCACAGAGGTTGTTCTGGGGGTTGTAGGATCATGGTAGATTTGTTTCTCCCTCCGTGTGTGTGTGTGTGTGTGTGTGTGTGTTTCCCAGATTTTCTCTGAGAGCTTTTAAAAATATTTTTATACTATGAAAAAGTAAACTTTCCTTGAAAAAGTGTAGTTTTCCTCTTGAATTGGCAAGTTTAGGTGCTGTTATTGCATATTTTGTTTAATAAAGCATAGGTGTCACATTTAAGTAATAATAAAAACAGCAACCATTCATTGAACTATTACTCTGAGCCAGGCATTCAGCTGAGTACTTATGCCTGGGACAGTTGTACATGATAAGTAATACCCCATTCTAAAAATAAGGAAATTATTTGGAAAGTTAAGTGAATTGTCCTAAGCCAAATAGCTAGAAAGTGGGCAGATGAAGACGTGAATCTAAATCTGTTTTGCTCAAAGTACTGCTCTTTTCAGGTGCAGTGTCTCTTTAGAAGACCCTTTTTTTGGAACCTTGTATGGGTACAGTTAGGTGAATATAAGACCAGGAAGTAAGGGTATTTGCCGTTCTTGGGGAAGCAGCTTGCCCTAAATATCCAGTCAGTATCCTGACCCTAGAACTATCCAGAATGTTGTACCATGTGTATACTTGGTCTTAAACAGTATTAGCAGTTTTATAAGTGTATACTCTGAGGCCTTGATGAACCACATAAGTTAGTTCCAAATTTTCAAGTATTAACTGCTTTTTAGGTCATTTTAACTTTTTTTTTTAATTAATGTCATTTTGACTTGATGTCAGTAAGCAAGTCTGACTCCTTTTTTTTTTTTTTTTTTTTTAAAGATTTTATTTATTTGTCAGAGAGAGAGCAAGCACAGGCAGACAGAATGGCAGGCAGAGGCAAAGGGAGAAGCAGGCTCCCTGCTGAGCAAGGAGCCCGATGTGGGACTCGATCCCAGGACGCTGGGATCATGATCTGAGCCGAAGGCAGCTGCTCAACCAACTGAGCCACCCAGGCGTCCCGCAAGTCTGACTCCTAATTTGAGTTCAGATCTTGGCTCTTTTGAACTTTAACAGTGTAATCTTAGGCAAGTTCCTTAACATCTCTAAAACCATTTGAGGTTGTTTGTGTGTGTGTGTGTGTGTGTGTGTGTGTGTGTGTGTGTGTGTGTGTGTGGTTTTGTTTGTTTGTTTGTTTGTTTTTGGTAGTAAACTGGAGATAATATAGTAAAGATTAGATGAATCTTAAGAGTCCTTAAGATATGGTAAGGTCTAAAAAACCTTGTATATTGTTTTTGTAAAGGATTTATTACATGACTTTAGAGGGAGTAAGGTAACTTAGAATTGTCAGATTCATGGATTTTGTCAGTGGTGTTGAGCTTTGTTTTTTCTTCGTTGAAGGCTCAGGGTTGAGTAGAATTAAATTGTTGGAAGAGAAATTGAACTTAGAAATACTAGGAACTGGGATACTTGGAATGTGTGAATTTCTAAATCTTATAACTGGGTTGAAGAAAAAAAACTTTGGTTTTCATATCAGGGTTAGATTAAGTAGTATATATTGAGATTTAGAATGACTACACAATTTTTTTAATAGCCTTATTGAAATACACAATACAGTTCTCTCTTTTAAAGTGTACAATTCAGTAGTTTTTAGTATATTCACAGATTTCTACAGCTATCACCACACTATCTAATTTAGGAACACTTTCATAACTCCAGAAAAGAAACCTGTACCCATTAAGTGGTCACCATATATCTGTGCCACCACCGCCCCCCGCACCCGGCCAAAATGTTTTCTGTCTCTATGGATTTACTATTCTGGGCATTTCATATAAGTGGAATCATACAATATGTATTCTTTTGTAACAGACCTCTTTCACTTAGTGTTTTCAGGATTCATCTATGTTACAGCAGGTATCAGTACTTCATTCCTTTGTATTACTGAACAGCACTACTGTACTGGTGGGGTATCTTGCATTTTGTTTATTTGTCATTTGATGGACATTTTGGGCTGTTTCCATTTTTTGGTTATTATGAATAATGCTGCTTAGAATATTCTTGTGCAGGTGTTTGTGTGGACATTTTTTTTTTTTTTTCTCTTGGATATATACCTAGGAGTAGAATTGCTAGGTTGTATGATAACTATGTTTAACTTTTTGAGGAATTGCCAAACTGTTTTCCAAAGTTGCTGCACCATTTTACATTCTTACCAGCAATGGATGAGGGTTACCACGTCTTTATCAACACTTGTTATTTTGTCTTTTATGATTATAGCCATCACAGTGGATGTGAAGAGGTAGCTCATTTTTATTTTGATTTGCATTTCTCTGATGACTGATGATGGTGAACGTTTTTCACTTTTTGCTGGCTATTTCTGTATGTTTGGAGAAATATTTGTTCAGATCCTTTGCCCATTTTTAAACTGAGTATTTGTATTATTCAATTGTAAGAATTCTTTATATTCTGAATACTAGACTCTTAATCAGAGACAGGATTTGTATATATTGTCTCCCATTCTGTGGGTTATCTTTTTACTCTCTTTGATAGTGTCTTTTGAAGTTCAAAAGCTTTCATTTTTTATGAAGTCAAATTTATGTATTTTTCCTTTAATTGCTTGTCCTTTTGGTTGAGAATAACTACAAATTTGAGATGACATAGTAAAATTATAATTACTAGTTTATAGTGATGTTACTGAGCCATAATAAAAATATTTACAGTGTTTCCTTTTTTTCAGATGTTCTTTTTTTTTTTTTTTTAATGAGTTTATTTATTTATTTGACAGACAGAGATCACAAGTAGGCAGAGAGGCAGGCAGAGAGTGAGAGGGAAGCGGGCTCCCCGCTGAGCAGAGACGGATGTGGGGCTCTGTGGGGCTCGATCCCAGAACCCTGAGATCATGACCTGAGCCGAAGGCAGAGACCTTAACCCACTGAGCCACCCAGGTGCCCCTTAAGATTTTCTTCATGAGAGAGAGTGGGCACAAGCAGGGGGAGCCGGAGGGAGAGTGAGAAGTTGGCTCCCTGCTGAGCAGAGAGCCCAACATGGGGCTTGATACCTTGGCTCTGGGATCATGAATTGAGCCAAAGGTGACACTTAACCGACTGAGCCACCCAGGTATCTCTGGAGCTTTTTATTTTAAAAACACATTCATACAAACACAAATACCACCCAGGTACCCCTCTTTTTTTTTTTTTTTTTTAAATAAGATTTCATTTATTTGAGAGACAGAGAGCATGAGAAAGGGGGAGGTCAGAGGGAGAAGCAGTCTTCCCGCTGAGTGGGGAACCTGATCTAAGATTCGATCCTGGGGGTTGATCCTGGGACTTTGGGATCATGACCTCAGCCGAAGGCAGTCGCGTAACCAACTGAGCCACGCAGGTGCCCCAGTGTTTCCTTTTTAAATAACACCTTAAGTTTTTAAATCTTGGAATCTCATAATTCTAAGAGGTATTTCAGTTGATTGAGCTTAAATAATGCTTACTTAAAATGCTGGCTTATGGCTCTTTGAGGATATTGTTTTGATGGGAGTAGATAAATTTTTTATTTCTTTGTACATCTTATCAACCATCTCCTGTGTGTCAGGTACTCTGTTTCAATACTTCATAGTGTTATGTTACTCCATTTGACCATTTTAACTGTTCTAGGTCAGTGTATTATGCTCTCCTACATATAAAGAAGCTGAAGCTTGGAAAGGATAAACAAGATTCCCAGGATCTTATAATTAGGAAATGGCAGTATGTGGATTTGAATTTAGATCTGGGGTGTGTGTGTGTATACATATATATATATATATATATATATATATATATCATGTTTTTCATTGTATATTCTGTGTTGCTTCCTCTTCCTTACGTCTCCTTGAGGAGAAGGATGTTTCTACCCTATATGAGCTTGTATATGCTGAATGCTCAGTACAAATTTGAATACCATATTTTGTAAAAAGTACTTGTTTCTGATGATAGTACCAGCCATGTAATAAAGTTATGTTATAGCTGTTATTTATTATTCAGCCAGTCTTGTGAACTAAATTTGACTCTGGAAGATAAGGTAGAATCTTTCTTTCTCTTGCATCATTATCTGTAGGAGATGCTGCAATCTAATAGATTTGACCTTTAGAGGCAGGTGATGATTGGGGAAGGATAGAACATAGTTTCTTGTTCGGCAGTGCTGTTCACCCCAGCTCACGGATTAGAACTACTCCCAGTGGACCTATGAAATGGAAGAACAGTGGTGTGAGGGTCAGGAGATTATAGTTCTTGTTCTTTTATATTACCTATCAGTTGGCCAAGTTACTTTCCTTTTCTGAGTTTGCTTCTTCGTATAATTTAGGCTTTGAAGTAGATGCTCAAAGATTTATGTTTATTTTAAATTCCCTGTAGTCAGAAAGGATTTCTATCTTGCTCATTATCATATCCTCGAGTTTTGTATACAGTTAACAAGTATTTGTTGAGAAGCGTTAAGTGTAACTTGACAGAACTGGGTAGGTCTCACCATTGTTAGTTAGTAATAATCATATGACTGTGCAAGTTTCCTAAATTATCTGGGTTTTCAGTTCCCCTTCTGTAAAATGATTACCTGCTTCTATAGGGTTTATTGTGAACATGAAATAATACATATATAAAGTATTTAACAGTGCTTGGCACATAGTAATATTCAAAGAAGCTTTTGTCACTGAATTAATATATGATCATCTGCTATTGCCTTTTTGCTCATTCAGATCATCATAGTTGTTTATTTCTTAAAGAACTTTAATTGAGATATTCATCTTATTTGATTAGAGCATAGTGTAATTATGAGAAAGGTCATAGTTTCATGCCATGAATGTTATTTAGCTTTTTCTTCTTCCATAGCTTGTATCTCTGACTCCAGTCTCACCAAAGACATCTGTGTAAAAAAGGAGAGTGTGGTGAAATTAATGCAAATCTATCTATTGCTTCTACTTGGAAAACAGTTTAAAACTTACATCACATTGCTGATGTGTTAGAAGAATCAACTTTATACATGATAGCATTTTGTAAGTCTAAGGACTCCTAGAAGTGTGATTCTCTATCTTCCTTTCTAATTAATCCTAGGTAATGGATCAGAAAGTCCATGGAGACATGGGTAGACGAAAAATGTCTATGGTAGTTGTAAGATATAAGTCTACAATCCCTTAATCAAAACTTTTAGAGTCTGATATATTTGAGAATTCCTCAATTTTCAGATTTTATTAAGATAATGTGATACATATATCATATATCTTAAGCAGATCTGGGCTGTTCCCATTAATCAGACATTAACATTTCTATAGTGAAATGTAGTACTCTCCCATGAAGTGGGATATATAGAACATAAATGACTTTACATATGTGGAGATTAGGTGTTGCTGGCAAATGAGTTTATTGAAAATCTGTAAGAAATCTTGATTTTCTTTTTAAAGATTTTATTTAATTATTTGACACAGAGAGAGAGGGCATGGACATGCACAGGCAGGAGGAGTGGGAGAGGGAGGAGCCTGTTGTGGGGCTTGATCCCAGGACTTTGAGATCATGACCTGAGCTGAAGGTAGGTGCTTAACTGACTGAGCCACCCAGGAGCCCCATGAAATCTTGATTTTCAAAGGGTTTGATTTTTGGATTTGCAGATTGGGGATTGAAGACCCCATTTCCTCACTGAGATGTCATTCCTGTAGAAATTCCTGATTACTAGTAAATTTAGTCAATGTTAGTTTTCTTATCTAGCAACTATATTGTTTCACTGTTTCTGGTTACCTCCAAATGGAAAGAACTTGTAGAATTTTAAAATCAGAAGGAATCTTTAAGCAGTAAATCATTAAAGTCCTTCATAATAACCTGTTTCATAACTGCTATTGAACCTAAGTTTTTATTTATGAGTTGCTGGGTGAAATTAAAATGATAGATATGTTTATTACCAGAAGAAAAGTTAATACATTTTTATTCTCCACAGCCAAGTCTGATGTCTCAGTTTTAAACGGAAAAATTACATGACGGGAAGCCTTTATTCAATTTTATATTTAAGAAATTTGGTACCATAAGTTTCCATGCTTATTTCTTCCTTTGGGGTGCATAATGAGGGACATTCTTTGGGGCTTTCTATTTTCCTAGGATATGCTGTGTTTCACTGATTCATAGGCTGCCTAGTTTTCATATTTTAACATTGGAGAAAGTGGAATGAATTACACATATATTGTCAACCAGATGGTTCTTGGAATGTAGTCTCACAGGCAGAATATCAAACCCAGCATCAGCATTTTCAGTGTGTCAGTGACTTAGAAGAAACTCTGAAAAACATTAGTGGAGTGCTTGCTCTTTGAACCTCAAGGAACCAAATGGTTGAAGAGCAGTGGGGGTGAAAAACAACTAGCTCTACACACTACAAAGCCAGCTAAGAGCTAATTTAGCTCTTTGATGGATTCTTTTATGAAATGCTGCATTACTCGTGTTTTTGACACAACCTTTGGTGGGATAAAAACATATTATTGAATCTGAGCCAGTAAGTTATTCATAAGTGTTAAGGACTCTAAATGTGACATAGTTTTAGAAACAACTTAGTCAATTTATTTTGCTTATATTTTTCTTTTATATATGTAAAAGGTGATACATGATAAAAATTTCAACTCTAAGAGTTAAAAAACTAAAAAATAGTGATAATACTATGCCATAGTTTAATATTTTTCTTTATTAGTGGCATATAGACTAATGATGTGTCTAAATATAGTACAGTGAGTATTTGACAATAAAATGTGACTAAGTGACTATTGTTTTGTTTTTAATTTTTTTTTTTAAAGATTTTTATTTATGTATTTGACAGACAGAGATCACAAGTAGGCAGAGAGGCAGGCAGAGAGAGAGGAGGAAGCAGGCTCCCTGCTTGTAGGGCTCGATCCCGGGACCCTGAGACCATGACCTGAGCCGAAGGCAGAGGCTTTAACCCACTGAGCCAACCAGGTGCCCCTAAGTGACTGTATTGTATGAAATATGATAAATTGGAATATTTGGCCATAGGTATAGGTGATGCTGTTGCTTCTTATTTCATTCCTTTTTAAACTTTAGGTGGTTTATATAATTCTTCTAGGAGCCTTATTTTGTTCCATCTTCATCATCAACGTGCGAGCCTTTGATTCTAGATGGCAGTGGACAGGCCTGTGAGCTTAACATCTTAATTCTGAGTTTTCTTTCAGAATTTGCTTTTTCCTACTTTGTAAGAATCAGGTAGACAGCAGTGTTTTTGTGATAGACTGGGAAGATACAGAGAGACCTCAAGAGAATTCTAATACAGATATGTCCTTTCCCACTCTTCTTGTGTGTGAGTGAATGCTAGAGGTGCTGCAACATCTTCTGACCTCCATTCCCACTTTCTCAGGGTTGGCTCCTTAATCAGATAGGTGTTCTCTATGGAAACTTGGGATGTGTTATGCCACCATAGTAGGAAATCCAATTCAGATATCTAATTGGGACACGTAAATACTGTATGTAAAATGAACTTTAACAAAGCAGTACTTAATAAGTGCTGATCATAACCCAGTAAATGGATTTTATATTTCTTTAATGAGTTATTTGGAAAACACTACCTCTCTTTCCCTTTCTCACTTTTATAAATATACTATTACCACATGAATAAGTGAGCCATAGTGAGTTGTGGATAGGAAAACATAAATTTAAATCTCTAGTTAGTCTTTGCTTTGTCAGCTGGGAAGTTCAATATACAATTATTTTGTTTTATAGGCTGGAGCATTGGATCTACTGAAGGAGCTTAAGAATATTCCCATGACCCTGGAATTACTACAGGTAGGTGCTAATCTGTTTCATGATTTGAATAGATAATTGTCATAAAATACCAAAACATTTTTAATACCATTAACTTTTTTGTATTGTCCTATTACAGTGTTCTGGGCTTTTTTAAAGATGGCAACATAAATCAATAATCTACTAAATTACCACTATAGAAAAATGTTGCCTTCCTCAAAAAGAATAAAACCTGAATCTCCCAAGTTTGAAATCTCACTGTGAAAGGAAATAAAGTTGGATTCTTGGCCCTGATTTGATCTCCCTAAATCTCACTTTCTTGATCTGTTATTGATAGCTGCTGCCAGCATGTAGCTAGCCTCTGGGGTACCTTTTAGTTGTCAGTCTTTATTTCTCCCCCTCTTCTGCCCTAGGCAAGCACTAATCAGTCTACCTTTTGTCTCTTTAGATTTACCTATTCCAGAGATTTCATATAAATGAAGCCATAATTATCTGATCTTTTGGTTCTGGCTCCCTTTTTTTTTTTTTTTTTAAGTTTTTTTACTTTTTTATTTTAAATTTTAAGTGAACTTAAATGTGGGCCTTGAACTCGTGACTCCCAAGATCAGGAGTCACATGCTCTATCACCTGTCAGTGAGGCTCCTATCTGGCTGCTTTTACTTAGCATAATCCTCAAGTTTCATCTGTGTTCTAGCATGTATTGGTACTTTATTCCTTTTTCTGGCTGAATAATACTCCATTGGATGGATATACTACATTTTATTTATCCATTTGTCAGTTGACGGGCATTTGGGTTATTTCTCCTTTTTTGGTTGTTATGACTCTTGCTTTGCACATTCATATATAGGTTTGTGTGTTTCTGTTTTTCTTGGGTAGAGATCTGAAAGAGTGGAAACGATGAGTCATAAGGTAACTTTGTGTTGAATATTTTGAGGACCTGCCAGACTGCTTTCCCAAGTGACTGTACAATTTTGCATTCCCAACAGCAAGTAAATGAAGGTTCTAGTTTATCCACATTCTTGTCAATACTTGTTATTATCTTTGATTATACCCATCTTACTGGGTGTGAAGTGATATCTCATTGTGGTATTGATTTCCATTTTCCTAATGACTAATTATGTTGAACATCTTTTCATGTACTTCTTTTTTTTTTTTCTTAAAGATTTTATTTATTTATTTGACAGAGAGAGATCACAGTAGACAGAGGCATGCAAAGAGAGAGAGAGGGAAGCAGGCTCCCTGCTGAGCAGAGAGCTCGATGCGGGACTCGATCCCAGGACCCTGAGATCATGACCTGAGCTGAAGGCAGTGGCTTAACCCACTGAGCCACCCAGGCGCCCTTTTCATGTACTTCTTAACCATTCATGTGTTTTCTTTGGAGAAATGTCATTTCAGAGCTTTTGCCTATTTTTAAGTTGGATAGCTTTTTTTTTTTTAAGATTTTATTTATTTATTTGACAGACAAAGATCACAAGTAGGCAGAGAGGCAGACAGAGAGAGAGGAGGAAACAGGCTCCCTGCTGAGCAGAGAGCCGGATGTGGGGCTCGATCCCAAGACCCTGAGATCATGACCTGAGCCGGAGGCAGAGGCTTTAACCCGCTGAGCCACCCAGGTGCCCCGATAGTTTTTTTTTTTTTAATTAACTAATTTGTGATCGTTCTTTATACATTCTAGATATAAGTCCCTTAATCATATATAGGATTTGCAAATATTACCTCCTATTCTGTGGGTTATTTTTACTTTCTTAGTGATGTTCTTTGAAGCACAAAAGTTTAAAATTCTGTCGTAGTCTGATTTGTCTGTTTTCTTTGGTTGCTTGTGCTTTAGATGTCAAATCTCAAATAGTTACTTAACTCAAGGTTACAAAAATTTATTCCTTTTTTTAGGGGGGACTCTTTCATTTAGTTCTCTGATTCATTTTGAGTTAATTTTCATGTGTATAAAGAAGTCCAATTTCATTCTTTTACATATGGATATCTACTTGTTTACTTTTTAATATTCTTCTGTCTAATGAATTATCTTGACATCCTTATTGAAAATGACAAAAAATGGAGGAGTTTATTTCTGGATTCTTAAGTCTGTTCCATTAATTTGCATGTCTCTCTTTATATAAGACCACGTTGTCTTGATTATTGTAGTTTTGTAATAAGATTTGAATTTGGTAATTGTGAGTCCTTCAAGTTTATTCTTCAAGATTGTTTTGGCTATTCTGCATCCCTTGTATTTCTGTGTGAACTTTAGAATAAACTTACCAGTTTCTAAAAGTCTTTTTTTTTTTAAAGATTTTATTTATTTATTTGACACAGAGAGAGATCACGAGTAGGCCGAGAGGCAGGCAGAGAGAGGAGGGAAGCAGGCTCCCTGCTGAGCAGAGAGCCTGATGTAGGGCTCCATCCCAGGACCCTGAGATCATGACCTGAGCCAAAGGCAGACGCTTAACCCACTGAGCCACCCAGGCGCCCCAGCTTATCAGTTTCTACACAAAAGGCAGCTGGGATTTTAATAGGGATTGCATTGAATCTGTAGTTGGATTTTATTAGTATTGCAGTCTAAACATTTAAGCCTTATGATCCATGAATATGGGATACCTTTCTATTTATTTTGGTCTTTAATTTCTTTCAACAGTGTTTTTAGTAGCTTTATATTTTTTTCCTTTAAGATTTAGTGGCTATCGGCGCACCTGGGTGGCTCAGTGGGTTAAAGCCTCTGCCTTCAGCTCAGGTCATGATCCCAGGGTTCTGGGATCGAGCCCCGCATCGGACTCTCTGCTCAGCAGGGAGCCTGGTTCCCCCTCTCTCTGCCTGCCTCTCTGCCTACTTGTGATCTCTGTCTGTCAAATAAATAAATAAAATCTTAAAAAGAAAAAAGATTTAGTGGCTTTCTTAAATCATCTTGGCAAAAACTCATGAGTGATCATAAAGATGATTCTTCTTCTAGAACATACAAGTCTGCTTAGTTCCTGTGATGCTGACAGTGTTTCTTAATCTCACTGCTCATTCCTTTCTGCCTTACTGCAAATGTGCAGCTGATTCCCTAAGTCTGCTTAATGCCTTCCCCATCTTTCCAAGGGAGTGTCTTTCTTTTTTTTAAATTTTTTTATTTTTAAGATTTTGTTTATTTATTTGACAGAGAGAGAGAGCGAGTGTGCACAAGCAGGGAGAGTGGCAGGCAGATGCAGAGAGAGAGGGAGAACCAGGCTCCCTGCTGAACAGAGAGCCTGACATGGGGCTCCATTCTAGGACCCTGGGATCAGAACCTTGGGATCATGACCTGAGCCCAAGGTAGACACTTAGCCTGGGCCACCCAGGTACCGACCAAGGTAGCATCTTTCTAATTGCAGAATTGGTGTTCTGTAGAAATCAGATGGCCAGACATGGGCAAAGCATACATTTTCTCTGTCTAGAATTTCACAATGTATAATTGATCTCAAAAACCTTCATTAGTTTTGGAGTCAAGAAGCATTGTAACTCTATAGTTCTTTTTTGTTTGTTTGCATTATTTATTTAATAATTTTAAAGATTTTATTTATTTATTTGAGAGAAAGAGAGCTCATGCACAAGTAGGGGGAGGGGCAGAGAGAGAGTGAGAAGCAGACTTTGCTGAGCAGGGAGCCTGATGCAGGGCTCAGTCCCTGGACCTGAGCCAGAGGCAGATGCTTAACCAACGACAGCCACCCAGGCGCCTCAGCTCTACAATCTTAATGTTATTTGAGCACACAACATTTTTTTTTATAGGCCACCTGTTACATCCTGTAAATTATAGTACACTGGTATTAGGAAAAATCCAGAATCCAGAGAATTCTTAGAGGTACATCTAGAATTGGTTATCAAAGTAATACAGCTTAATAATCCTGTTCTCTGTCTATTTTCTTCTACTGTTCCCCAAATACCCTCTTTAAAATGGAGGGAAAACCTACCCAGATCTTTGTCAGTCTACCTTAGCAGTCTCATTTCTTACTATTTTTTGACTAGATGATCTCTTCCTTAAATAAGCATGTTTGTTACAGATGCTTAGTCTCTGTATGGGTTTTCATGGGGTTTAAGCAGGAAATTATTGACTCTTTAGTGATGAAAACATCCTGTGACAATTAAAAAGCAATCATGCACAGCACACGATTTGTTCATGCTCTCCTTATATCTTTGCTTGCCTCTCCTTCCTAAAATCCCATTTTCTTTGCCAGTCTATATCAACTGCAAGCTTCAGAACTGTGTTAGTAACTCAGATGATTTCCCTGACTCATTCCAAAAGTAGGTTTTTGTCTAGGTTGGTGGGGTGGGTTGTGAGGTGGTAGTGAGGAAGAGCTGTGAATGGGTGCTGGAGAAGGAGTGCTGAAGGCATCAGGATAAGAAGCCAGACCAGACACTTGGTATGGTGGCTGTAAGTGCAAGCCTGGCTTCTAAGCAGTTAGCTGCATCCAGTAGGACAGCTCTGGGTCCACACAATTGTAGGCTATGCCATGTAGCCCAGGCACTTGCTTCTGGAAAATTTTCTGTATCCAAGTGTTAGAGAAGTTCTAAAAAGTTTTAAAGTTCTTAAAGTATTTTCTTCTCTAAAAAAAGTGCTGAGAGCATTTTGTTAAAACAATAAACCTCTTTCTTTGGGGGAAAACCCTCCCAAAACATTAAGCACAAAACATTTTTGGATTTTAGAATTGCAGAGTCCCCTTTATCTTTCTACTATGAAACCTTATCTGCATTGCGTAGCCTTCCATAGGTATAACATAGGCCATTCCAGCCAAACACATACTCTAAATTCTTGAACCAATTTCTGTCTTGAATCTCTTTGTTGAGAAGACTGAATAATTTAGCAGGAAACCATAAGTACCCATTTATTACTCTGTCTTAAAGTTTATAGCAGGGATTCCCACCTCCCCTTTTTTTTGCCACTAACAATTCCTTTTGTTGTTTTTTTCTTCCATTGACTGTATGTTTTGAAAGATTGTCTACTAACAACTTGAACTTACTAAATAATTTACCATTTTTTATTTATCATCCTTAATTGGCCTGTCATAGCTTTTGTGTTCTTTGAGTACAATTTGAAAGCCATTGGTGTGCAGGAGAGAGCATGGACTTTGGGGGTGGGCAGACCTGCATTAAAATCCCAGCTTTACCAATTAGTAATACTGCTGGACAAGTAGGGATAATGATCTCAACTTCATAGGGTTGTTAGGAAGATTAATGAATATATGGATGCTCCCAGCATAATCCTGGGCATAAGAATAATAAATAACAATAATATTACCACATGATGTATTACTGTATTCTGTGACGTCCATTTTAATTTCTGTGATTATTTGCTGGTTTGGGCAAAAAAATGCTTTTAAACCTCTATCGATGGTAATATTTGGGTATTCTCATTGAAGTCTCAGCAGGTGATTTATGGAGTAATCTATGTTGAAGAATATATAGAAACAAAGAAGTGCATATATTAGTCATGATTGCTTCAGGATGGCCTACAAATAAATACAAACATTTTATGTTTTATTCTTTTAGAGTTATGGAAAGACTGATTTCATTTTACTGGTTAACCAGCCTTATTACAGTAGCAGCTTATATGCTTACAGATCTCTATGGTAATAACCTCAATGAGTCCAGTATTTGATCTAAAGACGCATGTATCTTAATTCTATCGTATATAAGAATATATATATATATATAATATACAAGAATATGTTAATATAGTATTAAAGAATTTAAATAACAGGTTTTTTCTCACAGGAAAATGGGAAAGAAGAAAATGAAACACTAAAGTGTCTGAAATAAAATGGCTTATGCAATTTTTTTTGTCATTGCTTTGCAGTCCACAAGAATTGGAATGTCAGTAAATGCTATTCGCAAGCAGAGTACAGATGAAGAAGTTACATCTTTAGCAAAGTCTCTCATCAAATCCTGGAAAAAGTTATTAGGTATAATTGATCTTCCCTTATATATATTTATGATCTGGCTTACTCAAACACTTGGTATTTGTATTTTTTTCTGTTTACAAATATAAATGTATTGAAATCAATGCCTTATATTAAAAGAGAGTGGCATTAGTCTGACATCCCTGAGGGTTTTGCTTTTTTAAGTTAGTCAAAATTAGCTTTTTTTGTCTTTTAATACTTAGAACTGGACTTCTCTTTAAGAAGAAAATTTCTGCCCATGAGAAAGTTGTCATACTTTTTAAAAAGGTTTTCGAAATAATTTTCTTTTCTTTTTTTTTTTTTAAGATTTTATTTATTTGTTTGACAGAGAGCGACAGAGTGAGAGAGGGAACACAGGCAGGGGGAGTGGGACAGGGAGAAGTAGGCTTCCCGCCAAGCAAGGAGCCCGATGCGGGGCTCCATCCCAGACTCTGGGATCATGACCTGAGCTGAAGGCAGATGCTTAACAACTGAGTCACCCAAGTGCTCCTTGAAATAATTTTCTAACTTACAGAAAGTTTACAAGAATAATAAAATAATAAAAAATAAAAAATAATAAAAAATAATAAAAATAACTCACATGTATCTTTTTCTAGATTTTTAACATTTGCCATTTTTGTTCTGTCATATTTTTTCCCTTTCTCTGTATGTATATATTCAAACGCACAAATTACTTTTGCTGAACCATTTGAGAATAGTTTCATCTATCGTGCTTTACCCTTCAGCACTTAAGTGTCTATATCCTTGGAACAAGTTTATTTTCTTATGTAATCATAATATAGGAAATTCAAGAAATTTAACATCAGTATAGTACTATAATCTACAGGGCAGGTTCCCGTTTTGTCAGGTGTCCCACTGATGTCCTCTAACTTTTTTTTTCCTTTGAGAACAAGTCTAGGATCACTAGTCTTCTGCTCTGGAAGAGTTCTTAAGCCTTCTCATGTTATTTATAACATTGACAATTTGAAGAATATAAGCACTCATCTTTGTTTTTATTTATTTATTTATTTATTTTTCATCGGTGTTTTTAATAGCAGCTTAAAATAATTCTGATTTGGACTTTTTCTGTTATTTTCTCATGATTAGATCAGATTGTGCATCTGTAGTTGGATGTGAGGTTGTCACATCTAGAGGCATTGATGTTGTTAATTTTGATAACCCAGTCAAGGCATACACTATCATTTATCATTTTCCTTCTTATATCTGATAGGCATTTTATGAAAGACATTTTAAGATTCTTAAACTATCTTGCTTCTCTTTGGTCTTCTCCCCACCCCGCCATTTAGTATCAACCAGTTCTTGCCCAAACTGTTCTTTATAGTGTTAGTTGCAAAATTGTGATTTTCTAACTCTTCTGCTTCTTCAATATTTATAAATCAACATTCTACTACTACAAGAAAGAGTCCTCCTTTTACTTGCCTGTTATTTTCCTAATTGTGGATTCCTATTTTATAACATGGATTATAATTCATTACTGTTATTACTATTTTGATGTTTATATTATCCCAGATTTGACTAATGGGCACCCACTCAAATTGGCTCTTGTGTCTGTTTGACAAACCCCTTAAGTTTTATCTTTTTTTATATTCTGGAACCAAAAAGTGTGTTGGGTTCATCTGTCTTCCCTGCCCCAGCATGGAATCAAGCAGGTATTAGCCTTACATGGACGAAAAATAGAAAAAGTTGAAATTTTGAAAATTTCAAGGGCAGTAGTAGTAATAACAAAAAAATCTATTACTTCCAAGAGCTTAGAAACTAAGAACTAAAAATTGTAAAGCCTCTAAAATTTAAAGAGTTTAGTCTTAAGAAAATTAAATATGATATATGTTCCTGTATTGGATTCTGGACCAGAAAGGAAAAATTGCTATAAAGACCTTTTTGTAAGGTCTGTAGGTAAGTAAGCAGTATTGTATCATTGTTAAATTTACTTATTATTTACTGTGGTTATATAAATGAATTTTTTTCTTGAGGAATACATAGTGAAGTATTTTGGGATTAAGGAGCAGGGTATCTGCTACGGATTTTCAAATGGTTCAAAAGAAATATGTGTGCACACAATAGTGTGCGTGTTTGTGTACTTATAGCACACATGTATGTGTATAGTAGGGGGCAGTGATGAATGAATAAGGAAGTGAGTATACCAAACATTAACACTTGGGGAATCTGAGTGAAGTTTTTTTTTTTAGATTTATTTATTATTTATTTTAGAGAGAGAGTGTGCAGTGGGGAGGGGCAGAGGGAGAAGAGAGAGAAACCCCAGCTGACTCCATGCTGAGCACAGAGCCCGACATAGGTCGCAGTACCAGGGCTCTGAGATCACTATCTGAGCCAAAACCAAGAGTCTGGATGGTTAACCGACTGTGCCACTCAGGTGCGCCTGAGTAAAGTTTTTTGCATCATTCTAAAACATTGGTGCAAGTGTCAGATTATTTCAAAATAAAAAACTTAAAAAAAAAACCTAGTCTTTAAAGACCAACTGAAACTTTATGTTTGTAATTCATTTAAATTTTAAATCTTATTCCATATTCTGAAGTAATTAGAATTTGCCATAGAAAGTTGACTGAGAACCATATACATGTTGTTTATTTCTGGAAAGATGGTTTACATTTTGTGGGACATTGTAGTTACATTCATTTAATCTTAAATTTAAAGAAGCTCTACTCTTTTATACTTATTGGAGGTATCTGATCTCATGAGAAGTTTTCCTTTAAAAACTTTTTTTTAATATTGAAAGATTTCCATGTTCATTAAATATGGAGAATTGGAGGAGGAAAAGAAATCATTAAGTCTGTCTTTAAATACAACCATCAGTTAATATCTTGTTGCATTTCTTGCCCATTTTTCTCCTTGTGTATGGATTTTGCTTCTACTATAATTATACTGTATGTATATTTACTTATATTGCCTTTTTTAATGAAAAAAACTTTATATTTTTATATCATCATTAACTCACTTTTATTGGCTTCAGAATAATCCACTGGGTGATTATGCCTTAATTTAATCACTTGCCTTAATTTAATCACTTAGATATGTTTTTCTTAACTTTATAGCTATTGTAAATAATGTCTTGACGAACATCTTTCTGCCTAAAACTTTTTCTATAGATTACTAGATAGATTTCCAGAAGATTTACTACTACTGCTACACTGCAGCATAGTTTGAATACTTAACATATGGATATATTTAACCCTCCCAGGAGCCCAGTGTACTAGGTGTCAATATATTTCCCATTTTCTAAAGAGGAATGGAGATAAAGAGAGATTAAGCATCTTGTGCACAGTTGGATTGGTGGTGAGGTGTAGTCTGCAGATAGTCTCAGTCCAGAGCTGGACTCCTTCTCTCTGGGTCTGCTCTGTTGCTCATGACACTATATTTAGATAGTAGGAATGCTTTGAAGGCTGTTTACATCTCTTACTGCTCTGCTTCCTCAAAGGATTTCACCAGTTCACACCGTTAGAGCTGTGTGTGGGATCCGTATGATTGCATTGTTAGGTAGTATTGCATTGTTACATCACCTTTCACATGCTTTCTACCCTTTTAGTTTTGGAGTATTTTCTAGTCCTTGTTACATTCTTTAATGTCATTAGTAATCTTTGTTTTCTTCCAGCTTTAGTCTTTGGAAATGAATTGTAGAGAATAAAAAGGGGCAATAAAATTAGTAAGTGAAAACTTACACAATATTATAGGGGACTGGAATTGTATTTTGGATTTGGTAACCCTAACGTTTACAAGATGAGTTCTTAGAATTGTGATTTAGACCACTCTCTATCAATTAGCCTCTATCTAGATTAGCATATTAGAGTCATCTGGGGAACTTTTAAAGATTTTGATGCTCATGCTTCACTGCCAGAGATTTGGATTGAATGGATCAGGATAGGAGCTTGAGCTTTAGGTTATGCTTAAAAGTTACCTAGGTGGTCCTGAACTAAACTAAAACTAACTAAACTAAACTAACTAAACTAACTAAACAGTTGAATATGTATGCTCTTTTATATGCTGTACAGAGGGATATGCAGAAGTAAAGTATTTATGTAGCTCTTATTACTTACGTAGGGATCAAAATGTAGATAGATAAGTGGGATAATTTATGCAGTAGATCCAAACGTTTTCTGAACCCAGCTTCAGAAGGCAGTTCTGGTTGATTTAAACATGTATGTTTCTTTTCATTGTTAAAAAATTGCATTGGCCCAATCTGTTTTACACCTCTTTATCTCTTAAAGCTTGTGGACTCTATATTACTTTACAGATTATTTAAGATAGAGGAGGTGTTAGGTAGGTTTTACTAATCCTGAAGTCTTTTCTATGAAAATGTTCTTTGTTTACCATCCCAGAAATAACTTATATACATTTTGGATACTACCTCAAATTTTTTGACTTCATGAAAAATTGTTAAAATTATATTGCTATATATGCTTTGCACTTTTCATTTTTAAAATGACAGTACTGATATTATTTCTGTATTCTTTCCTTTGTTCTGTATATTTTTCTCTGTTTCATTGATTTATTTTATTTACTAGTTTTAAAAGATTTTATTTTTAAGTATATTTTTTGCCATTTTAGATTCCCGTTGGCATATGAATTTGTGCTTCCCACTAAATGAGGGAGTTTATTTGGGAATGCTAAGCATGTACTGTGAAAAATACCCAAGTACATATGCTAATAGAAGAGCTTGCATAAACTTCATTTACTTTTGAAATTTTAGGATTTTTGTTGTTGTTGTTGTTGCATCAATAGCTTGATAATGTGAAGTAGTTCCATTTTATAATTTTTTAAACAAATGTTAACAACTGAGGGATTTCCTAATTTTCAGATGGACCATCAACAGATAAAGACCCTGAAGAAAAGAAAAAAGATACTGCAATTACATCACAGAATAGCCCTGAAGCAAGAGAAGAAAGGTATGCACTTTATGGAAATTCATTTCTGTTTGAAGTCATAGTTGTATTTGACTGTCACTTCCTCCGTGGTCTTATTTATGGTCTCATGTCTATACTCCTCTTCCTATTTTCTAATCAAACAGAAAGTCAATTATCATATGGTTTCACTTACTTGTGGAGCATAAGGAATAACATGGAGGACATTAAGAGAAGGAAAAGAAAAGTCAATTGGGGTAAATCAGAGGGGGAGATGCAGCATGAGAAACTGTGGACTCTGAGAAACAAACTGAGGGTTTTGAAGGGGAGGTGGGTAGGGGAATGAATGAGCCTGGT
The DNA here is from genome assembly GCF_002288905.1 of Enhydra lutris kenyoni. NCBI lineage: Eukaryota > Metazoa > Chordata > Mammalia > Carnivora > Mustelidae > Enhydra > Enhydra lutris. Next base: position 11,965,295 of record NW_019154125.1, read on the forward strand.
GATGGGTATTAAAGAGGGCATGTATTGCATGGAGCACTGGATGTGGTGCATAAACAATTAATCGTAGAACACTGAAAAAATAAAATAAAAAAAAAACCAAAAACAGAATTAGTAAATGTGTATAGCCAGATAGAATATTCTAAGGTTTCTTACAAGATTTTCATCGGAATTTAAGAGACTTAGAAGATACCAAATAAATAAGGAGAAATTACTTACACTGTATTCAGTGAACTTAATTGAATGGAATCCCTGGGATAGCACTAATAGAATTGATAATGAAGATATTAAGGTATTAATTAAGGATTCAAGTGATTACTGACTTTATTTACCACATTTCTTTTTTAGTTTTGTTTTGTTCTTTTTTTGGGGGGGGGGGGGCCTGGATCTGTTTCTCTTTTTATGCGAATTTCTTCCTTCTCAATTTAGCTGTCTGTCATAAGAACTTAAAATGTGAAGTTCAGTAATGAAGGGTTCCAATTATTCCTCAGCTTTCATGAGGCCTTTGCATTTATTCTTTTCCTGTCACATATAATGAATGAACTGTGTAGTATCTAGCATGTTGATGTTGTAGATAATATGCCTAATAGGTTAAATACAGTTTCTTTGTTCTTGGGAAGCTTGTGTTTTAACACTTGACTCGGATGTAGAGCAGTAGTTCTTAAAGTGTAGTCCCAGGAATAGCAGGGAACCTGCAGCTTGTTAGCAAAGCAAATTCTTGGGCTTCACCCTGGAACTACTAAATATGGAATTGTGGTGATGGGCCCAGAAATGTTTTTATCAAGCTTTTCAAGTGATTCTGATGGATTAAAGTTTTAGGCTACCCATTTTAACTTAATTTATGTCTTAGTATTTTCCCCAAAGTGATAATGTACCCCTCATTGGTTCAGTAACAGTAATTAGTATTCCATACACTGTTGTCTTATGCATTAGAACTAACTAAACTTGATAATAAAAGAGGTAAGCTAAAGGGTGAACATCCTTTGTTATAAAATTTATTCAGTGTTTTCTGACTTGAGATAGTTTTAGACTTTTAGAAAATTGTAAGAACAGAACAAAGAACTCCCAGTTGCCACTGTGTGTGTATATGCATACACATATGTGTGTGTACATACTCAGTCACATGAATAATTTTATTTTGAACTAAATGAGAGTCCTTTATATCCCTAGGTACATCAGTGTGTGTTTACTGAGAACAATGACTCTTTGTCACATCTAGCACAATATAGATACCAAAATCCAGAAGTTAGGATTAATAAAGTGCTTTTTTCCTAATCTGTAGGGCATATTCATAAGTTAGCGGTTTTCCCAATAAAGCATTTTATTGCAGAGGAAAAGATTTTTCCATAATATCATCCAGGATCACATTCTGCATTTAGCTGTCATCTCTGGTTTACTTTAATCTGGAGTATTTCTTCAGTCTGTCACTGTTTATCATGACCATAATATTTTTGAAAAGTATAGGCTATAATTTACAAAATTTTTAACAGATCTTTCAGTTGTATTATATTCAAAGTTGCTGACTTCATGTCTTGGATATAAAACATAAAAGTGTATGCAGCTATTTTAAATAGATATAGGAGAAGGCATGAGTTCCTAGTATATTTTTGTCTGTTTTATGGAATTGAAATTTAGGGAGAGAGCCTATTGACACAACACATTGAAGTATCACATATGAAGTCTGACAAAGTGGTTGGTGTTTATCTATACACATGCATGCTTACTCACACTCTCTCTTTCTGGAGAAGACAAGGCTTCAGGAAGGAGGTGATTAAATGTAAAAGGTATACAGAAGGACTGTTCTGCCCACCGGGATCAGTTTGTGCATTTTGATAGTGGGTTATGTGGAGAAAGAGGAGGCGGGATCTCTTTGGAGGAATGCAGCAAGTTACTCTGTGGCTGGTGATTGGTGTCTTTGGAAAGGTTTGTGGCAAATATCTTCAGTGTGATAAACATTAATTACAACCGCACAGAAAATATTTTGGTGAGACTTTTAAGAAGTTAGAAGCAATTGAAATGATTAGGTTGACTGGAAAACTGTTAAACTGTCCTGATTGAGTTGATGTTTCTAGGGAGGAATTAAAGAGACATTTTCATATTCTTTAAAAAAATTTTTTTTTAAATTTTTTTATAAACATACAATGTATTATTAGCCCCCGGGGAGACATTTTCATATTCTTAAAATTCATTTTTTACTACACGTTTTTTATCCAGAAGGGAGTGTTTTAAATATAAACTTCATCGGTTATCTAATTGGAATAGGGTTTTTCAAGCATTGTTTTTTCCCCTCTAGTCTTGGTCGAGAGCTTCTTATTCTCTGGTATCATCCTCTCACCTTTCTCAAAACCCAGATCCTTGTTTTCATTTATTGTATTGAGCTGTAATGTGTATTTTCTTTATTAAAAATATTGTTTAATGTTTAAAAGGATAATCAAGGTGTTTAATTGGTTAAGAAAACCATGAAACATGTCTCAGATTTCCTAAAACTTTAACTTTCTAGAAATCTATATGCACGCAATTTCTTTTTTCATGTAAGAGTTGCTGAATACGATCTTATTTATGCCCCAAATTTTTGTTTTTAGAGAGTGATAGTAATGATGTTACCTTAAGAGAATTTTTCCTGTTTTCTTTTTGGTGTGTGCATGTATATGTATTTTAGTAGTTCCAGTGGCAACGTAAGCAGCAGAAAGGATGAGACAAATGCTCGAGATACTTATGTTTCATCTTTTCCTCGGGCACCAAGCACTTCTGATTCTGTACGGTTAAAGTGTAGGGAGATGCTGGCCGCAGCTCTCCGAACGGGAGGTAAGTTTAGTGTACCCTGTTTCATTTCCTGGTCCTTTGTTCTTCACCACCACCAATGCCATGTCCACCTCCATATTTCTGTTTCGCCAGTGGCTTCCTCGTGTAGCTGCTTGCACTGCTTAGTTCAGGAAGATGTTGTGGCACATAGGGGTTAACGATGGCAGAGAGCACTAGGCATCGTGGGGCCTCTGCTTGCTACTATAAAGTTCCAAGAAGGAGATCCTTTCTAATATGTGGATGTTTCCCTTGATCATAGTAACTTAAAGGTTTTTCACAAATCTTCTTTTCCCCCACTTTTAATCTACAAACCCTAGTTGACCCTTGGATAATGAGTTTAAATTGCATGGGTTTACTTATAATGAAGTTTTTTTTTTTTTCCAACAAAACTAGTACAATACGTAAATGTGTTTTCTCTTATGATTTTCTTAACATTCTTTTCTTTAGTGTACTCTGTTGTAAGAATACAGTATATAGTACATATATAAAATATGTGTTAATTCTTTACATCATCGGTAGGCTTTTGGTTAACAGTATGCTATTACTAGTTAAGTCTTTGGGGAGTCAAAGGTTATATGTGGATTTTTGACTGCACAGGGAGTTGACATCCCTAATCCCTGTGTCATTCAAGGGTCAACTGTAATTACTCTGCTCCCAGATTGAGCATTAATGGTATTGTATTTGGGTCCCATTGTTAAATGTTAGTATGACATATAGTATTTAAGTTTTATATTCATAATTCCATTTTTTACTTTCTTTTAAGTGGAAAAGAGATCTTGATTTTTATATATATGGGAGCCTTAATTTAATTTGAAGTTATTCATTCTTATGTAAAAAAGTTTCATATACAGGAATATTTATCATCTTATACAAATTCATTCCTTTTCTTTTCTATTATACTGTACCATAGTTACTATGACCTGTTTTTCTCTTTACTCTGCCCTTTCTATTTTGATTCCCTTGTTGTCTCTTTATATATTTTTTCTTTTTTCTTCCTAGTTTCTTTTTATTTCCTTCTATCCATTTGAATATTTGCATAGGAGTCTTCTGAGTGTGTCCATATATGTGATTGGCAGATGAAATGAATGGTTTCTTTGCATTGAAGCCTGAGTCACAGGATACAAGACATTTCTTTCTATAACTTTCTCTACTCTCTGCTGGAGCAACCAGAATTTATGGAGTTGTGAATTGAGGAATTGCCTGCTAGATCAATTACTTCCCCACTCCTGAGGGATAAGGAATCATCAATGCAGGAGCACTGTGGACATTAGGTGAATCCAGAGGAGGAGTCTAGTGGGTAGGAAAGAGATCAGATTCTAATGAAACTAAACAAAAAGGACTCTTTATTAGGGCAATGGGGTTTAAGAAATAGGAATGCAGTTTAATTTACTCTGTATTGAAATTTTTTTTTAAATGTCATAATTGCTTATTTTTGACAATTCTTTGTGCCTGTGTTTAGATGACTACGTCGCTATTGGAGCCGATGAGGAAGAATTAGGATCTCAAATTGAGGAAGATATCCTTTGTGTGTATATTCATGATTGTTTAAATAATCTGCTAGATTAACTATTTTTCTTCTTTCTGTATAGAATTTAGAGTTTGATTTTTCAGTTTCTGTCTTCATTGTATTATTTTGCAAGGACAAGATATCGGGCTATCCATGTCATTTTGTTCTTGTTTTCTTGTTACTCAGAATTAAAACATGTGTGTTGATAGTATTTTTATTTTTCTGCCTTGCAAATTGAGAATGTGGCATCTCAGATGAACTTGTGCAGAAGGAGGGCATGGAAGACACACACACTATACATGTGTAGTAGGGTTTGACATTTGGGGGGATCTCAGCAAAGCATGTGGGGTCCCCTGAGTTCATTACCCAGGAAGGAAGTATGTTTGTCCTGGGCACCACGGAAGGGGATTTGGGAGAGGGGTCGTGCACATCTGGGTGACCATGTCACCATGGAACTGTCCTAGTTTTGGAAATGGCCTTGTTGGAAAGAAAGTATGCTGCTCTTTGGGTTCACCTGTTCTGTTGAGGAAAAAAAAAAACAACCCTGGTAAACTAGCTTCTTGCTGAGCTGGGGGAGGAAATGAACCTTCAGGGCACCGTGAATGATTTCCCAGAGGGCCCCCAAAGGAACTGTGTAGTCATCTAGCCTTTTAGGATCCTTTGTAGAATTCAGATTTGAGCAAGTGAAAGTTTATATAAAATGCAGGCTTCTTTTCACAAGTTTTGTCACTCAGACTGAGTACTTAAGTTACTTTTTGAAATGTCTCTAATTTGTGTGCTGCTGACATTAAACAAGAAGAAAGCATTGCTCATTCATAGTGTAATAAAAGTAGGATCACTTTTATTTGCCAGTTACAGATCAAGAAATGAGGTAGAAACACTGCCTGTTAGCTTAATCTAAGTTGGAAACCGTTTTGGAGAACTGCTTAGAAATTTTAGGAATTCTTACTTTGGTGAAATAAAAAAAAATACCTTTACAATTTAACTTTTTTTCCTTAACGGCCTAGTACCTATTTATCAAGAAATAAGGAATACAGACATGAAATACAAAAATAGAGTACGAAGTAGAATATCAAATCTTAAAGATGCTAAGAATCCAAATTTAAGGAAAAATGTACTGTGTGGAAATATTCCTCCTGACTTATTCGCTAGAATGACAGCAGAGGTGAGTATATATGAACATTTCCATGATGTTAGGTGAAAAGTATGTATAAATCATAAAGTACTTTGTAAGTACTATATTTATAATAAATTATCATTTGCTATTTTGCTATATTTATATGTATAATGTACTAGACACATAACTTTAGGTGATTAAATCTGTTGGTATCAGTACTTTGTCTCTTCCACAATTTTACCATGATCTTTGGTTGATTGCCTTAAATCATTGTCTAAAAATTAAACTGTTTTTACTTATTTTGGATTCACGTGGAATTGAAGATTTGAATATCTAATTGCAAACAGGCTTTTTAACCTCCCAAGTTCTTTTCATGGTTAAACCCCATAAAATTGGTCACATCTTATTGACTGTTCCTTAAATTTTAGGGAATGATTGAGAAAACGAAAATCAGAGCTTGCTCTTTATAGACACAGCTGTTCGTAATCTGTAGTCTCATTATTTTATTACACATCCAAGAGAATAAATTTGTGTTTCTATATAGCTAATAAAATTATTATATTTTTAACATTCATTTTTTTAAAACCTCATTAAAATAACATAAAACTTTAAATTAGAGACCATAATGTAATGAACTCCTTTATATCCATCACCTAAGCTTCACGTATTTTTAAGAATTTGTCACCCTTGGGGCACCTGGGTGGTTCAGTCGGTAAAGCATCTGCCTTTAGCTGTCATGATCCCAAGGTCCTGGGGTTGAGCCCCTCATTGGGCTCCCTGCTCTGTGGGAAGTCCACTTCTCTCCTTTGCCACCCCCCCAATTTGTGCTCTCTCTCCAAATAAACAAATAAATAAAATCTTTTTAAAAATAGAATTTGTGACCCTTTTTTTTTTTTTAGTTGTTATTTGTTTATTTGACAGAGAGAGACACAGTGAGAGAGGGAACACAAGCAGAGGGAGAGGGAAAAGTAGGCTGTCCGCTGAGATGGGAACCTGATGCGGGGCTTGATCCCAGAACCCCGGGATTATGACCTGAGTTGAAGGCAGCTGCCTAGGTGCCTTATGACCCTTTTCATCTATCCCTTTTTTTTCCTTTTCCCCTGAGTTGTTTTTAAACGAATCCCAGACATTGTATCTTTTTACCTTTATAAACCTAAGAGAGATACCTTTAAAAATATAATTAAAAAAATTTTTTTTCTTACATAATTACATTGTCATCACTACATCCAACAAAGCTAACAGCAATTCCTAATTTATATATTAATATTTTCCTGATTGTACATTTCTTTGTATCAGGATTCCAGTCTGCACATACCTTTAGTTGGGTTCTCTAAAGATTTTGTATATATGTGTTTAAATCTCTTGCAGTCTCTTCTCCTGCCCGGACCCCCTTTTTCTTCATGACACTGACCTATTGAAGAAACCAGTTTACTTCTGTATCCCACAGTATGAATTATCTCCTCCTTATGATTTTTTTTAATTAAGATTATTTATTTATTTATTTGACAGAGATCACAAGTAGGCAGAGGGGCAGGCAGAGAGAGAGAAAAGAGGAAGCAGGCTCCTCACTGAGCGGGGCTCGATCCCAGGACTCTGGGATCATGACCTGAGCTGAAGGCAGAGGCTTTAACCCATTGAGCCACCCAGGCGCCCCCTTATGATGTTATTTATTTAACTTTTCTGTCCCCTCTATTTTCTGTGAACTGGAATCTAGTTCTATAGGTTTGATAACATACAAATTCACCTGTTTTCCCCACATAATACTTTGGAATTGGTGCTTTTTTACTTTGTTTTGCATCAGGAGACACATAATGTCTTGTTCTACTGTTAGTATGTTGAGCTCGATTAGTGGGTTTGGATATTAACAGCCTGATTCCTCCATTGTAAAGTTCTCCTTTGACCTTTCATCTAATGCGTTCATCCACTGATTTCCTTACCTGAATTGGTTAAACTACCAGGAGTTACAAAATAGTGATTTCTAAAGTTCTGTCATTCCTTTCACATATATTAGCTAGATTTCTTTGATAAAGAAGCATTTTCCATTGTAAACTCAGGCACTTGGTGACCTCTTGGTTTGGATACGAAAGGCAAGTAAATGTTGTCTGTTGTCTGAAACTCTTCCTTTAGTTAATAGTTACCAGAATGAGGAGTTGGTGCCCTAGTAATTGCCACTGGGGGCTTTTCTTGCCGTTTTTGTATGGTTGTGCTCTTCTTTTCCGGTATCATCATGGGCTTGTGACATTTTTATTTATTCAGTGGGGATTGGTTCTTTACAGAAATTTATTTTGATAGCTGAAGAAATTGTCCTATCTTTGGCTAATGTCCTATCTTTCGCTAATGGGAGCTTCTTCATATTAGCTCCTCATCCATATGACTCAACCACAAAAGTCTTTAGTAGCTTCCATTCTTCTCTGGCACAAAAGGATGACCCTGGCTTATCCTGTGAATTTCTTTTTTTTTTTTTTCCCCAATAGAGTGTGAGCAGGGGGCGGGGCAGAGGGAGAAGGAGAAGAGAATCCCAAGCCCAACTTCGCATTGAGCGTAGTTTTTATGGGTTTGGGTCTCACAACCCTGAGATCATGATCTGAGCCAAAACCAAGAGTTGGACGCTCAACTGACTGAGCCACCCAGGCGCCCCAAATCCTGTGCATTTCTTGGTTCAAAATGGGAACCAGATGCTTCTCCAAAGATCCCTCATTCCTTTTTGGGGAGGACAGTGGTGCGGACAACAATCTGGGTATTAGAGGTGCTCATTGCTGTAGTATTATTACATTGTTTATAAACCTTTAAGCAGTAATTAAATCTAATTTTCACATAGAAACTTAAAAGTATTTGATGAAATTTTAAAAGAAAGCAAACTCTGAGTTCTTGGAGGAAAAATAATTTTTCACCTTTAAAACTCTAAAAGTTGGTTTTTGTTCCATTTTTATTAAGCTAATAGAACATAAAAAACATTCAGGATATATATAGGAGTTGCCTATAACTGAGTGGTATTGCCACCTCCCTCACAGGAAATGGCTAGTGATGAACTCAAAGAGATGCGGAAAAATTTGACCAAAGAAGCCATCAGAGAGCATCAGATGGCCAAGACGGGTGGAACCCAGACTGACTTATTCACATGTGGCAAATGTAAAAAGAAGAATTGTACTTACACACAGGTTTGTGATTATTTATAGATTCTTATTTTCATGTAAGAATACTTAAGGGTATTGTGCTAAGTCAAGTAAGTCAGAGGAAGACAAATACCATACATACACACACATACTTATTTATAGAATCTAAAAAGAAAAAAAATTGAAATACTCAGATACAGAGAACAAACTGGTGGTTGTTGTGGTTATTGGAGAAGAAGGGTGGGGGGTTGCATGAACTAAGTAAAGGGGATTAAGAGGTACAAACGTCCCAGTTATAAAATTTGTAAGTCACAAGATATAATACACAGTATGGAAAATATAGTCTGTAATGTAGTAACTTTGTTTAGTGACAGAGAGTAACTAAACATATAAAGATAATCATTTTATGATGTATAAAAATATCAAATCACTGTGTTGTACACCTGAAACTAATATTGTATGTCAGTTATAACCCATTTAAAACTAAATACATAAATAGAATGCTTGCAACTCCTGTTTCAAAACAGGTAGTAAAGATAATTACCAGTACTTTGATAATGCTTGCTTGCTTGCTCTCTTCTTTTTTTCTTTCTCCCTCCTTCTTTCTTTGTGTCTTTCTTTCATTTTATTTATTTATTTGACAGAGAGAGACTGCCAGAGAGGGAACACAAGCAGGAGAGCAGCAGGCAGAGGGAGAAGCAGGCTCTCCGCTGAGCAGGGAGCCTGATGCGGGGCTTGATCCCAGGACTCTGGGATCATGACCTGAGCCAAAGGCAGACACTTAACAACTGAGCCACCCAAACGCCCCTGATAATGCTTTCTTAATACTAACACATTCCAGTTAATAGAAAATAAGTTGATATATTTATACTTTCATGGAAATTGTTACTGTGAAAGCTGTATCAGGTAAAATTTATAAAAATCATTGTAGGGATTTACTGAAATGGCCATATTCTTTCTCTAATAGTTGAGCAGTTGATTAATGGTTAGTGTATAAATAGATTATAATTCTTTTTATTAGGCAGGATCATATAATTTAAGAAAAGTTCTTTACTCTTCCTCACTTGGAGCATGGGTACTTTTGCTTAGTTGCTTTCCAGATATTGATTGCCTTTCTGCAACGTATTGATGACTTTTCATATATGATGCAACTAACCTTCCTTTTTGTTCTTAGACAAAAAGATAGCTGAAAACAGCCACATAATGGTTGTTTTTGTTGTATATGCGTGTGTAAAAATGGTTTATCACTGTCATTAATTTCATTTGTCAAGTAGCTATTTTTGTGCTGTGTCTGTAATTTACTAAACTCAAAATTTTCTCCTTAAAGAAGAACTTACAGTTAATATTGTAGGATAATGGATTTAGGGAATTGAATTTTCTTATTGATAGAAAATTAAGCAGTTAAGGAAGTAGTATTACTAAACTCTCTATAAGTTGTAGAAAGGAACCTTTACTTTTTTTTTTTTTTTTTAATTTTTAGAAGGTGTTACTCTCAAGGTTAAAAATTCAAAAGGTACAAAAAATTGTGAGTGGAAAGTTCCCCTCCCACTTTTGCCTGCAGCAACTTGGTCCCACCTCCCTGGAGATAAATTAGGTTACTAGTTTGTTTTGTGGCTTCCTATGTGTTTTATGCATACATATGCAAATATGTATATGTTTTTTGTTTTCCCTTTTTTAATATTTATTTTTAATAATTTTTAGTAATCTCTGCACCCAGCGTGGGGTTCACATTCCCAACCCTGAGATCAAGAATTGCATGCTCTTCTGACAAATTTAGCCATGCCTCTTTCCCCATTTCCTAAACACATGTGGTAGCACATTATATAAACTGCCTCTTTTAGTTTTTAAAAGTACATAACACCCATTTTCAGATATGCTCTATTTAACCAATCCAAAGTCCTTTCTATCTTTTCGGAGTCTTTCATTTAATCATAGTTATAGATCTGATATTTCATTATTTTTTTTTGTAGAACTATTACTACTGATAGTCACTAAATTATATTAAAATATGAAAGTAGCTTCAGAAATTTCTGAGTTTGGGGATACCTGGGTGGCTCTGTTGGTTAGCAACTGCGTTCAGCTCTGGTCATGATTCCAGGGCCCTGGCATTGAGAGCTCCACATCAGGCTCCCTGCTTGGCTGGGGGGCGGGGCCTGCTTCTCCCTGTTGCTCTGCCACTCCCACTGCTTGTGCTCTCCTGCTCTCATTCTGTCAAATAAATAAAAATCTTAAGAAAATTTTTTTCTGAGTTTGGATTGCTCGGTTTTCTTTTGATTAGGCAGAAACATCTCAGCAGTAAAAATTCTGTCCTGAAAATGCTACATAGCGGGAAGTATTAAGTATAAATAGAAAGGTATTTAAAGCCAAAGCGTCTTTAAAACATTGGAAGTCAGGGTGCCTGGGTGGCTTAGTCAGTTGAGCGTCCAACTCTTGATTTTGGTTCCTGTCATGATCTCAGGGTCCTGGGATCGAGCCCCATGTCGGGCTTGTGCTCAATGTGAAGTCTGCTTGAGGTTCTCTCTCCGTCTCCATCTACCACCCTCCCCTTGCACACGCTCTCTCTCTTTAAATAAATAGGTAAAATCTTTAAAAAAATCCGTATGAAGAAGTAATATATTTACATGATCAGCTATAATAAAAAATGTTTCTTTTAATAGAAAGAACCTAGTACTAAAGATGAGGTATGATTTTCTTAGAATCAATTCCTTCAGTAGATAGAAAACTTCCAACGTTGGCAAAATAACTGATATAATAGACATAAGTTTGACTCTTGGTTAACATGTACCTACCAGGAGATCAACTTTTTTCCAAGAGAGCGAAAAGTTCCTCCTACCTGTGTACTTTTCGGGCCCTAGTTAGCAAGTATCTAGATATAAATACATGAGAATATTTCAGAAGGATCTTTCAAATGATTTTTATCTGAAGGCCTTAGCCAGAATGGTATTCTTTTGAGAGTGCCTTTTCTTTATCTTCCTTTGGGCTTTTGAGTTAAAAATCATGTTGATAGTTGACAAGTATGGTGTGCTTCTCATCTTCAAGGTGGAAATACACTGGATTTCATCATCCAATACTAAATTTAAATAGATCTTATTCAGAATGCAATATTGTTGGTGTTCAGGTTCTTGCCTTCACCCAACTTCCTCATCTCCCCCATAACTTAAACCTTAAGAATAACTTAAAACTTTAGGGGCACCTGGGTGGCTCAGTGGGTTAAGCCTCTGCCTTCGGCTCGGGTCATGATCTCAGCGTCCTGGGATCGAGCCCCGCATCAGGCTCTCTGCTCAGCGGGGAGCCTGCTTCCCCCTCTCTCTCTGCCTGCCTCTCCGCCTACTTGTGATCTCTCTCTGTCAAATAAATAAATAAAATATTAAAAAAAGAATAACTTACAACTTTAATATATGTAATGCATTGTCAGCTTCATTCAGGAATGTACAGTTGAAAGAAAACCTCCTGTTTTGGGGACCTTGTTTTCAGTAGTTCTCAGTGGAGAACTTCAGAAGTCTATTATGGTTGATAAAGTTTAAAAAAAACATATTAGCTTATTTATTATTATTTTTTCCTGAGTTCTCTTTTGTTTCAAAAATTTTAGTTACGGCAAAATACACATAACCTAAAATTTACACCTTAACCGTTTTTAAATATATAGTTGAGTAGTAATACAAGTAATACATTGTAGTAATACAGGTAATGTATTTGTGGCAAATACATTTGCCACAAATTAATATTGCAATCTCCAGGACTCTTTTTCTCTTGCAAGACTGAAATGCGATACCCATTAAACAGTAACTGTACATTTCCCTAGCTCCTGGCAACCACCAGTATCTGAATTTGACAACTCTAGTTAGTCAGAGGTATAAATGGAACCTACATAACAGTATTTGTCCTTTTTTGTCCCTGGCTTAATTCTGATACCTGATCTATTCTAAGATAGTAATTAGAAGCACAAAGAAATGTGTACAGATCAGCATCACTAATCATCAGGGAAATGCAAATGAAAACTATGTTATGTTCACAAATAGTCCATATTATAGCATATATCAGAATTTCCTTTTTAAGGCGAATTAAAGGGTGAATTAACACTGTATGTATATACCACATTTTGTTTATCCATTCATCTGTTGATGGACACTTCTACATTTTGGGCTTTTACGAACACTGCTGCTTTGAACTTTTGTATACAGATACCTCTTTGAGACCCTGCTTTCCATTCTTTTGGGTATTTTCTCAGGAGTGGGGTTTCTCGTTCATATAAGCTTTTTTTTTTTTTTTTTTTTTTAAAGAGAGGGATGGTGGGGAGATGGAGAGGGAAAGTGGGGGAGAGAATCTTAAGCAGGCTCCACGCCCAGGTCCCACAACCCAAGCCAACATCCAGTCTGATGCTTAACCAACTGAGCCACCAAGGCATCCCTATATTAACTTTTATGGCAGTTAAAGTACCTATTTATAGAAAAATTGGAAAATGAAGAAAAATATGAACAAAAAATTTAAATCACCCATTAATCTGCATTTATTTTTTTAGTTTATTTTCTTTATATATATTTTTTAAAGATTTTATTTATTTGACAGAGATGAGAGGCAGAGAAAGAGAGAGGGGAGGAAGCAGGCTTCCCACTGAGCAGTGAGCCCGATGCGGGGCTCGATCCCAGGACCCTGGGATCATGACCTGAACCGAAGGCAGAGGCTTTAACTTACTGAGCCACCCAGGCGCTCCTTAATCTGCATTTAGAAGGAATAGTGGTCGGTGTTTTGGTGCCTGCAGTATTTTGTGAAGTTTTTCTAATCTAGTTGTAGCAAAATCCTATAAACCATTTTTTAAAAAGATTTTATTTATTACAGAGAGCATGAGCAGTGAGGAGAGGCAGAGTGAGAGGAAGGAACAGATTCTCTGCTGAGCAGGGAGCCTGGCATTGGGCTTGATCCCAGGACCCCGGGATCATGACCTAAGCTGAAGGCAGATGCTTAACCAACTGAGCCACGTAGGCACCCCTGTAAACCATTTTATGTATAGTTGACCCTTGAACATCATGGGCTTGAAGTGCATAAGTCCACTTAACATACAAACTTTTTTCAACATATTTATGTCCATTACTATAAATATATTTTCCTTATGATTTTCTTAAAATCTTTTCTGTAGCTTGATTTAAGAATTCTGTATGTAGTAGGTATGACATACAAAATATGTATTAATCGACAGTTTGTGTTGTTGGTAAGGCTTATAGTTAACAGTAAACTATTAGCAGTTGTGTTTTGGGAGAGTTTGTTGTGGATGTTCAACTGCATGAGGAGTTGATGCCCTTTGCCTCCACATAGTTCAAGGCAGAACTGTATTTCTTTTCTCTTAACTACTATAATTAAGCATTTTCCTTTAATTATTAAAAAAAAAAACCCAAACCCTTTGTAAACATCTTAATAGCTGTATAATATTCCATCAGATGGGTATGCTCTTATTTCATTATTTCCCTGTTGAATATTTAAGTTGTTTCCAGTGTTATTACTGTAAAATTACACCTCAAACATCCCTGTACACACATCGCCAACTCCTGGCTTTATGAGGAATGATTGACATATAATTGAATGTTTTTAAAGTGTACAGTGGGATGATTTGATATACATATACATTGTGGAATGATTACCAAGATCAAGATAGTTAACATATCCATTACCTTACATAGCTAACTTTTTTTGTGTGTGTGGTGAGTTCCTTAAGATCTACTCTTAACTATCGTCATTATGCTATATATTAGATCCAAAGAAATTATTCTCCTTTACTTGAAAGTTTGACCTTCATCTCTCCATTTCCCCCTTCTCCCAGCCCCTGCAACTACTGTCTGTTCTCTGTTCCTATGAAATCTGCATTCATTCATTCATTCGTTCATTCATTCATTTTTACGATGCCACGTATAAGTGATACCATACAGTATTTGTCATTCTTTAGCATATTTTATTTAGCATGTCTTCCAGGTCCATCCGTGTTGTCTCAAGTGGTAGGATTTCCTTCTTTTTTGTGGCTGAATAACTTTTCTTTATCCATTCTTCAGCTAAAGGACATTTAGATTATTTTCATATCTTGGCTATTGTGAGTAATGCAGTGAGTGTGAGTGTGTAGGTAACTCTGAGGTATTGATTTCATTTTCTTCAGATGTATTTGTGGAATGGGATTGCTGGGTCATAAGATAGTTGATTTTTTTTTTAACTTTTTATGCTCGCTCTGCCTTTTTTTTTTTTTTTTTTTAAAGTCTACACTCCAGTGTGGGGCTACGACCCCAAGATCAGGACTTTCATGCTCTACCAACTGAGCCAGCCAGGCTTCCTGTGTGGTAGTATAATTTTTAATTTTTTGAGGATCTGCCGGCCTTTTTTTTACAATGGATATGCCAGTTTATATTCCTGTCAGCAGTGTATAGGAGTTCCCTTTTCTCCACATCCTCAGTAGTTTTTGTTATTTCTTGTCTTTTTCATAGTAGCCATTCTAACAGGTGTGAGATGATAATTCCTTGTGGTTTTCACTTGCCTTTCCCTAATGATTAGTGATATTGATCTGTACTTTGTGATCAGATACTTACCTGTCTTTGTGTTTCCAGTTACCATCTTATAATAGATTAGATGTCAGGTTCCTAGGTCAGAGAGAATGGATATTTGAGGCTCTTACTTTGTTGCTGCCTAACTTTTAGAAAGGTTGTGACAGTTTATATTTTTCAGAATGAAATAGTCACAATTTTTACATCTCTGTTAATTTATAAGAGAAGATTGATGTATCTTTTAATTAACATTTTTGTACTTCTTAGTGATGATGAAATTTTTAAATATTTATTAGCCATTTATAAAAAGTGTGTGTGACTTTAGAAGGTTTTCCCACTTATCTGGGATAAATTAAACATGAAAAGACAAACAATGACTTAGAAAAATAAAGTTTTGAAATATGTGTCTTTTTGACATTACTTAGCTTATTTGAACTTGTTTCAGGCTCTTATACATTTTATTGTGGTACTGTTGTGGTTACTGTATCTCTTAATGTAGAATGTTCTTATTTAGGTCAGACTTTTTCTAGGATTTTAAAAAATAATATTTTTCACTTGATTTTACTGTAGGTACAAACTCGTAGTGCTGATGAACCGATGACAACATTTGTTGTCTGCAATGAATGTGGAAATCGATGGAAGGTATATGACACTTTCTTATATTCATATTTTATCCATTTATAATAGATTTTTTCACATCTTTTCATAAGACTACCTAGGTATCTAAATATATACATCTGCTCATGCTGTCTAGTACTATTGAAGTCCATGACAAACCATTTATAAAGGAATATACTATATTGTACTCCATTAGAAATTAAGAATGTTAATTTAATTTTCCTATCTTCATATGGTTTTGGTGTGGGAGTAACAGGATTGAATCTTAACTGCACTTACTGTATCATAGTCCTGTATATACTATGCTTATTTAATTGCTTTGACTCTTATACTTCCGGAAAATCTGTCTTCAGAGATTTTGGGTATTACTTGTCTTCATAGATTTTGATTCTGGAAA
Organism: Enhydra lutris kenyoni; assembly: GCF_002288905.1. Taxonomy (NCBI): domain Eukaryota; kingdom Metazoa; phylum Chordata; class Mammalia; order Carnivora; family Mustelidae; genus Enhydra; species Enhydra lutris. Next base: position 11,981,364 of record NW_019154125.1, read on the forward strand.
GATTACTTTGTTGAAATCCAACAGGATGGTTTTAGTGTTTATTTTAGGAATTAACAGATGAGCACTGTCATGGTTTGGTAGGCTTTTCACTGAGACTTCATATCGCCTATGTACTTTTGAATGAGCCCCACACAGGCAAGTGTATGTTATTTAAATGATCCCTTTTTGAGTGATTTTTGTGAGCCACAGAAATATAATTTAAACTTGGGAGAAGAATCACTTCTGAGACCATTTTTATTGTTAATGGAGATGCGAGTGCTAGGGGTATGTATTTAGGGAGACTCATGTGGTAGGGATATAGTCTTAGGAGCCAAACAGGTTTTGAACTCTGCTTCTTATCATTAGTGAACTATAATTTTCTTACATATTAAATGTAAATAATATCTACATCATAGGCTGTAGTGAAGAGTATAGATACTGTATTTAAAAAGTGCCTGAAATGGTTGCATTTATTGGTTTTGTGAAGCTTATGTGATTCTCCTTTTTTTTTTAAAAGCTATACTTAGCTTTAGCCCTTTAATGCTCTTAAATTATTTAGCCCTTTTGAATTATTCACCTAAGTTAAAACATTTTCTGAAAGTCAGAAATGAATTAAAAGCTAGGCAGTGGGGGAATATCCTCCACAATTATGGTATAGGTTTGGCCCTAGATATCATAGAGGTTGAGACCAGTCTTCATTTTATTATATACAAAGATGTAGTTCTGAGCTGGGAAGGTTACTGGTATTGAAAGTGTCTGGTATTGAGAGTGTCGTGATTTGAAATAGTGTCTCCCATCCTGAGTAGTTTTTTACATTGGTTAAAGAGAGGGACATTCTTTTTTTTTTATTTTTTTATTTTTAGTTCTGTTGAGAAGTCTGGCTTTTCTAGGTAGCTCTTAGATTTATTTTGCATAATGGATGATAGTGATGATGATGATGATGATTTCTATTATTATGGGGCATATTGCAGTTGGTTTTGAATACAGGCAGTTTGCAGCATAGTTTTGACATAGTTCTTCTTGGATTTAAGAAAGGTCAATTTAATGTAGCAAGCTGATGCCCAAGGATGGCTTACTCTAGAAGTTCAAGATTGGAATTCAGTTTTTTTTAAATTTGTTTTTTTAACCTAAAAACATTAAGAAGAGGGGTACTTGATAAAAAAAAAATTGATAGTATTTCTTCAGTTATATATTCCTACTGATTGTAAATTGGAAAAGACAAACATGTAGGATAGGTGTCTGTTCATGTCTGAGAAGTACAACATCTTTTTAAAAAATGCCTCTTTTTTATCAGTATTAAGTATATACTATGTTAAATGGGGGGTGGGGTACACCCCATTGTCTGTATTTAAAGATCTCATGAAATACTTTTTTTTTTTTTTCGACAGTTCTGTTGAGATGGAAGAAATGGCAAAATGTCTGGACCATTAAAAAATGTATTTTGTAATTAGCTTTAAAACTAGGCCAAGCATCTAGTTTACCTGAAAATCAGATTTTTAAAGTAACATACATCCCTTGGGTTAGTCTTGGTTTTTGACATAGCATTCCTTCCTTAAATGCCTTCTGTAGTTTCAGATCAGTAGGGAGACCACATAATAATTGTATGGTATCTGTTTCAAAACATTTTTTTTCATTTTTATAGTAAGTTGATATTAAACTCTTATCAGTTAAACTTCTGGCAATTTATTTTTACTTTTTTTTCCTTTTGAAAGGAAAAATGAACCTTAACTTTTTAAAAGTCCAAACACACACAGTAGGAATACTGTTCTTCTCAGTTAATACATAAAAATGGAAATTACATTTTTCCCCCATATTGGCACATACATACAAATAGTAAAGGAAGAGAAAAGGTAATATAAGTTTATCAGATGTGGTGTGTATTCAGATAATACTTGACCAGCTTATCTAAATTGTACATAATATTTGAACTAGCCTATGAGATTATCTTAATTATTATGTTCACAAGTCTGGGATAATTAGATATTATTTTGCATTTGTAACTAACTGTGATAATCATTTCTTGTACATGTTTATGACTTTTTCTTACTAGATTTTACTTTTGGAAACATGACTTGACTTTGTTGAAATCAGTTTGGTTTTGTTGTTTATTTACCTGTTTGACTTTGTAGTTGTATTTTAGTTTTGCAGAACACTGTTGTAGTTTAGTAGGTTTTTCATAAATCCCAGCATAGGCAAAGAATGAAAGCTTCTGACCATTTTTCCCCTCATAGGAAGACAAACTTGGAAGGAAATATTAGCATTTTAGTACAGTATAGTTACTATAAACAGATATGACTTGATTTTTGATTTGGAAATCTTTACTGACCAAGGATTAAGTTTAAGGACTATATAAATCATTAGAGCTGTGGTCTTTCCATATGGAGGTTGATAGAAAATATTTTTGTCCTGAGTTGAATTTGGTCTTTTATTGTTACACAATGAATGAGGTTGTTCAACAAACTAAATATATGGACTATAATGCAGTTGGTTTTACAGTACAGATCTTATACTTAACATTTATTTTTTACATGTGTACCATTTGTTTTGTTAGGAATAAGAAAAAATGATTTCCTTAGGGAATGTTCCTTAGGTTACACTTGCTCTAGCACATCTTAAAGGCCATTTTTACAAAGGCCACATTTTATCATGCTAAATCTGTATTCTATCATACTCCTATAGGAAGACTTCAGTACATGCTTTGCACTCCCCTTTGCTCCCTTTTCCCATTTTTAAAATGCAGATCAATTTGATGTAATACAGAAAGCAACATTAAAGGTTCATGTTAGGACCCCATATATGAGCATTGGCCCACTGGTACCATCCTGTCTCTACTTTGTTATTTCACAGATTAACTTTATCACTTAAAAAATAAAGTGCATTTTTGGAAGAATGACTTTTGGAAGAATAAAACTAAAATAGTCACACTTTTAAATTAAGTGATCCATTTTTAAATTTGTAATTCAATAAAGTTTCTTGTTATTAAACATGTATCACATTTTGTCATTTTATTTAGATATTGACAGCTGCTCTACCTTATGTTTCAAAGGTCCCCCCCCCCCAACTACTAAGGTGGTTATTTATTTATATATTTATTTTAGAGAGAGAGAGTGTGGGCATCTGGGTGTGAGCAGGGAGGGCTGTGGGGGGGTAGAGAGAGAGGGAAAATCCCAAGCAGCCTCCACGCCGAGTGCAGAGCCCAAAGTAGGGCTCAATCCCGTGACTGAGATCATGACCTGAGCTGAAATCAAGAGTCAGATGCTTAACTGAGCCACTCAAGTGTCCCCAACTACTAAGGTGTTTTTAGAGGATAGTTTTAATTAGGTGTTGCCTTCCTAGTTTTAAGTAGAGACTAGTACTGAGCAGTAGTGCAGAGAACATGTTTTTCCCTTCTCTTTTCCTGGACTCCTGGTGAGGGAGAGGAGTGGTTCTCAGTAGAGCATCAAGCATATCCCGATCCCGTGTGTGCACATACATAATATGAGACCACATAGTCTTAGTAGAGAAAAATACTAGCCAGTTGTAAAGTACTGGGAAGTAAAAGTAACTGTTAAATGAATATACAGAAGAATTAAATGAAACATAGGCAGTGAGAATTAATGAAGGACCATCCTGGGAAAGCAGAAAATAACCATTTTGGTTTTCTAGCTCAGAGGTGATGAGCATTGGTTTACAAGTTTTGGTAAGCCATGGCAAAAGTGACAAAATACTTTTGTAAAGATTTATTTATTAGAGAGAGAGAGAGAATGAGTTAGAGAAGGAGAAGAGGGAGAGAATCCTTAAATAGATTCCCCGCTGAGTTCAGAGCCCTACTCGGGGCTTGATCCCATGACCCGTGAGATCGTGACCTGAGCTGAAACCAAGAGTCAGACAGTTAACTGACTGAGCCACCCAGGCACCCCGAAATATTTATATATACCCAAACATTGAAATTTGTATATAACAAATGGAGAATAATTTTGTTAAAAAGATACTGAAAGAAATGACATATACTTTGAATTTTTATAGGTACACAGTGATTGTTCTTAGAGGTCAAAGTGTAATTCAGGGATTGGAATTGAATTTACTTCTCAAAATAAAAACTGCAATTAGAATGTTGTGGTTTAAAGAGTTTTAATCTGCAATTGCTCTTCTTCCTCCAGCTCTGCTCACTCACACACACACACACACACACACACACACACACACACACACACATTTCTGCTATAGAAAATTAGCCATTTAAGAATAGTTGAATATCCACTGGGAAATGCGATGTGAATAGTCACTGACATAAAAACCACACATTTTTGTCAGTTTCCAAAATAAGAAAAATACCAGGATTGAAGATGATGCTTTACGGTAAATAGAACAGTTACTGATTGACAAGTTCCTAGGTAGTAATAGAAGAATTATGTTGTAGAAAGGTTAACTGAAGTCAGTCAAAAGTAATAAAAGATGTGTATTGGAAGTCATGTGGCTTTACTAGATAACCAATAGCTGTTAACTTAGTAAAGATGGAGTCAGTAAGTTTTTATGGGAAACTTGTTAACTGCTGTATCTTTAACACCTAGAAGTATATTTGTCACATAGTAGATGCTCAGGAAGTAGTTTTTCCTGGTTATCTTTGTGTTTGTGCATTACATTTATTCTTGACCATATAGGAGCTGAGATGTGAGGAATAACCCACGTGTTGAGGACCTGTAGAAGTAGGATAAATAGCTATTGGTTGTCAATGTTTTAGACTCCCAGCCTTAAAGAAAGAAATGTAATGAAGCCAGAGTCGTGGGAGATCTCTTTTGGTACTTGAATTCTGCAAAGTGATGTAACAGTTTTTATTATATTAATTGAAAAAAGTTTTTTTTTTCTTTTTTCAAGTGGACCTGGGTACTCCTCTACTTGTTTACCCAACTAGTGGATAGAAAATGAAAGCACAGAGGACTACCTCAAATGACTTGTTCTGATTCCTCTCCCTGGGTGCTATAAAAAGACAGTTAATTATTATTATTTTTTCCCCTTAATGCATGACATTATAGCAACAACATTTCATCTATGACCTGCCATGTGACCAGCTCAAAACACTGTTTTTTTTAAACCCTTACATATGGTTTACAGTATATATCCAAATTATTTTTGTAATAATGCCAATTGAAAGTATAGCTGATGTAAAATAAAAAAGCACAAACCATAAAAGCAGTGGAATGGAATGGCTTAGCTCTGCCTTTTGTCTATTTGGCAGTAGTTCCCAGACATCTTGTTTGATTCATTTAGGGGATGCCTTCTCACTTCTGTTTGACCTTGGGGGTCTGTCACTCACCATCCTACTCCACCTCATGTCCCTTCTCTGGGGTTGCTCTCTGAAAGGTGATAAATGCTATCCCTTCTGGAATCCCTTCTGGAGCTGCATCTGGGGCTTGTACCATTTTGCCTACAATATACAGAGTCCTTTTGTGTGTGATGAAGGTGAAGGCGGTTGAGATGGAGAAGGTCTGGATAACACTGAGTGTCTGGATCTGGATCTGGAACTTGCTGTAGCTAGAACCACCCTGGACTTCCTGCTTATGCAAGCCAGTCAATTTCCTTTGTGTTTAAGCTAGTTTCAGATAGATTTCTGTAACAAGCAACTGAAAAATTTTTTTAAAAATCCTATATTGTTTTGGATAAATATTTGAATTGGGTAAATGTAAAATGATTCTAAATAAAAGTACTGCTGTCAGAATACGAAAAGCTTTGAGAGTACTACTGAGATATCCAGGTAATTGCAGAAGAAGCTTAAGTGATCTGGAAGGGCAATTAAAGTCACAAGTTATTTATCAGCCTGATTTACCTCAGGATTTTTTCACTAATCTGTCCATTATTTCCCCTCTTAATGATTGCAGCCCTAATCCTGTTTTAAAATTCATCAGAACAAGTCCATAAGACCAAATGCTTATTAATCTTCTCCCTGTTAAAAACTTTCTTAGTTATTTATTTATTATTTCTTTGTTGGGGGGGGTGGGAGTGTCAGAGAGAGATGGAGAGAGAATTATCTTAAGCAGGCTCCATGCCCATTATGTAGCCTGATGTAGAGCTTGATATCACAGCACTGAGATCATGACCTGAGCCAAAATCAAGAGTCAGACACCTTAACTGACTGAGCTGCCCAGGTACCCCACTGCCCATTTTAAAAAATTTTGAAATATAATGGACATATAATATGGTATTAATTTTAGGTGTACAATAATGATTCAGTATGTGTATATTTTGCAAAATGATGTCACAATAAGTAGTTAACATCACTTACCACACAAAATTACAATACTTTATTCTGATGAGAACTTTTAAGATCTATTTTCTTAGCAGCTTCCAAAATATACGATATAGCATTGGTAACTGTAGTCACCATACCGTTAGTTTTAAAAATTTTTATGCTTAAGTAGATAATTACTCCTTTACTCACACTTCTCATTCTTAGGCTAATCAAGTTTTAACTTCTACTTTTCTTATAGTTAATATTTTGATTATTTGCTTTTCCACTGTATTCCACTGGGACAGTTAATTCAGGTCGATAGTTTATAATGCCAAGGCCACACTTCATCTCCCATGAGATTAAGTTGGCATTATTCAGGAAGAATCCTGTTTGGTGACTGTTGTACTTCAGATGACTCAAAATAGAAGTTTTCGCTTATGCACATACCAGGAAAGAAAGCTTAGATGGTTTACCTCCAAATTCAGTAACTAGTGGAGGAAAAAAAAGCTGCCTTATCTAAGACAGTAGTAGTATTTTTATATATGAAGGCTGATTTTTATTTTTTAAGTTTATTTTTTTATGAAGACTGATTTTTAATAAATGCTTGTCATGTTATGTTTTAAAAAGAAAAACTGGGTACCTGAGCCTTCACGAGTCATGAGGGCAGAAGAGATTGGTCAAGGCTACTTTTAACTACCACCTATGAAACTGGTTTTATTACCTTTGTCTTTTAGGTCAAAATCATGAACTAAAAATGATCTCCCTGGCTCTGTAATTTTCTCTGTGTCTGTATTTGTGTGTATGTGCTCATACTGGGCCTTCTAGTTCTCTTCCTAGGGAATCAGCGTTGCATAGTGGTTAAGAGCACAGGCTTTTGATCTGCGCAGATTCAAATCTGACTACCATTTATTAGCTGTAAGACTTAGAGCAAGGAACGTCACCTCTGTAAAGGGTAATACCATCCTCCCTTAGAATTGTGAGTAAGAAGGGCCAAACAATAATTTGTAAAGGCCTTGAAGTAGTACCCATCTTAGTCAGTGAGGGAATTTTTTTAGAATGGCCATTTAAAAAAAAATAAGGGGGCGCCTGGGTGGCTCAGTCATTAAGCGTTTGCCTTTGGCTCGGGTCATGATCCCAGGGTCCTGGGATTGAGCCCCGCATTGGGCTCCCTGCTCGGTGGGAAACCTGCTTCTCCCTCTCCCACTCCCTCTGCTTGTGCTCCCTCTCTTGCTGCATCTCTCTCTGTCAAATAAATGGGTAAAATCTTAAAAAAAAAAAGTCTCTGTGGCCAATGTGGGGCTCAAACTCATGACCCTAAGATCAAGAGTTGAATGCTCCACCGACTGAGGCAGCCAGATGCCCCTCGAATGGCCATTATTAACATAAATAGGCACACATACATATCCTAGAATTTGTTTTTTTCCTTAAACAGTTGACGTAACACTGCTTCTGAGTGGATATAGATATATGGGATTCATTTTCACTGTAGAGCAGTCTATGCACATATCTAACATTTTCTTTAAAGACTCTTCCTCAGGGACGCCTGGGTGGCTCAATGGATTAAAGCCTCTGCCTTCAGCTCAGGTCACAATCCCAGGATCCTGAGATGGAGCCCACGTCGTCGGGCTCTCTGCTCAGCAGGGAGCCTGCTTCCCCCTCTATCTGCCTGCCTCTCCGCTGCTTGTGATCTCTGTCAAATAAATAAATAAAATCTTAAAAAAAAAAAAAGACTCTTCCCCATTGTTTTGATGTTTTGTAGGATAGATTCTTAACAATTTAGCTGGCTAGCTAATGGATATGCACATTTATATGATAGATATTGCCAGATTGCTTTCCAAAAAGTCAAACTAGTTTATCTACCTGTCAACAGGATATAAAGGCCCATTTCCTGACACCTTTGCTAATAATACTGGGTATTGAACCTTATGGTTTGGGCAAATCTAGGGAGGAAATAGTAACCAGTATGCTCTCATTTTAATTCGAATTCATAGGATTATCTTTTTGTATTTATTATCCTCATCTTTTCTTGTTTATAGCCAGTTGATTTATTATGTTAGTTCTGTTTTTATTGAGTCTTTCCTTTTTAATCTATAGAGTTGTCTTGTTAGTTTGTAGGTACTCCTAATGCATTCTGCATAGTAGTCTTTAGTGTTTTATAGCCTGATATTTGTGTTTTTTTTTTAAGATTTTATTTATTTATCTGACAGAGATCACAAGTAGGCAGAGAAGCAGGCAGAGAGGAGGAAGCAGGCTTCCTGCTGAACAGAGAGCCTGATGTGGGGCTCGATGCCAGGACCCTGGGATCATGACCTGAGCTGAAGCAGAGGCTTTAACCCACTGAGCCACCCAGGCGCCCCATGATATTTGTGTTTTAATTCTTTTTATGTTGTCTTTGTGGCACAGAATTTAATTTGTTTTTTCATATAATCCAATCTATTAGTATTTTATGGTTTCTGGGTTTTATGTTTTGCTGAGGAGGACCTTTTCCATCTGAGTTACAAAAGTATGGCCTATGTTTTCTTCCAATATTCTAATAATGTTCTCTTTTTAAAAAAATTTTAGATCTTTAAACAGTTTGGAACTTATATTTGTTTATGTATCCATTTTTTCCCAAATGGAGCGTCGTCTATCCCAACAAAATAATCCCTTCGAAGTTTACTTAAGAATTCTTAAAAACCTTAGAATTACATTGAATTTGTATGGTCCTTTTGGGACTGCTCCAGGATTCTTTCATATACATAGATGTCACTAGTGATTACCCACCGGATTGGTTTGTAGTGAGCTCTATAGCCACATGGACTGTGACGATCTCTTTCTGAGATGTGACACATTGTGAAATAAATTTGGCATGGAATTTTTGTTCTATAACTATGGGAATTTCAGTTTTATGCTATACTCTCCAGTTCTACAAACATTTATTGAATACTGTTTTTAACTAGATACAGGGTAAAGTATATTTTCAGTGCCTCTGGAGCTTATAGTCTAATGGGAAAGACAGATACGCCAACATAATTGGTAAACTCAGATGATAACAGGAAAATCCCAGAATACTAAAGAATGGCACCAAATGGAAGTATGAATCAAGAGGTCAGGTAAGGTTTCCTTTGGGCAGTGATGTGTGAGGTAAATCTTAAAAGAATGACAGTTCAAAAAAAAAAATGACAGTTCACTGAGTGAAGGGTGGCATTGTAGAGAGGGGTGGGGGCAGCAGAAAGTATGAACAGTATGAGCAGTTATGAAAGGATATACTTGTCTATAAGTATATATTCTAGAGTATATGTGGAGGGTTGGCAAGGAAGCATAACCCAACTATATATAGAGGTCCTTGCTTGTATCTCATACCGGAAATTTGGTATTGGTACTCTGGGCAGTCGGGAATTAACTGAAGATTCTAAGGAGCAGAGGGAGGGTGACGAGCAGATTTATGTGTGAGAAAGGTCACCTTGTGGCATTTTGAAAGGTGGCTTTGAAAGGCTGAGATGGGGGCAGGGAAACCACTTATGAGGCTCTTGGCAATGCTACTTACTGGCAGATGTGAGGTAATGAGGATCAGAAGAGACACATGAGAAATACTTTGGAGTTAAGATCAGCAGGGCTTGGTGACTGTGCAAGGAGAAACAAGGGAGAAATTAACACTTAGAGAAGAGCTTAGGTGACTGGCTGGGTAATTGGGGAGATAGGCAGGGGTGAGGCTTGGAGGGAGGGGGGCAGCAGGATGACAAGTCAGAATTAAGAAGAATTTCACTTCTCTGTGGGATATGCAAAGGGGGATGTCCAACAGGCAGCTAATTATGAAGAGCTCGAGGAAGTCTACACCAGGTCCTTATCTGGTAGCCATGAACATGTTGGCGGTAATTTAAACAATGAGAAGGGGAACCATATAGATTAGTAAGAAAAGTAAGCCAAAACCTAATCCTTGGAGGCCATGGCATTTAGTAGACAATAACAACAATAACTAACATCCAGTGACTGCTTAATATATTTTAGATGGGTTAGGTTTTTTTTTTTTTTTTTGGTCCTTAAAAAAACATTTCATTTTTATTATTATTATTTTTTAAAGATTTTATTTGGAAGAGAGCAAGGAGTGCACAATTGGGAGGAGGAGAGGTGGGGAGTGGGAAAGGGAGAAGCAGACTCCTGGTTGAGCAGGGAGCTCCATTTAGGGTTGTCCCAGGACCTAGAGATCATGACCTGAGCCCAAGGCAGATGCTTAACTGACTGAGCCACCCAGGCACCCCTAAAGATTTTAAATAATCTCTACACAATCTCTACACCCAACACGTGGCTGGAACTCATAACCCTGAGATCAAGAATCCTGTACCCTACTGACTGAGCCAGCCAGGCACCCCCACCTGGGTTGGTTTGAATCTGCACAGCAAGCCTACAGTCTCCTTCGATGTCAGGCCTGCAGCTTGCTTCCACTATATTCAGTAAACTTCTGTCTCCTTTCGGGGAAAAAATCTAAACAGCAATGCTAGGGATAAGGTACCATTATTATCCCTGTTTGTATAGGCGAGGAAAGAGGCCCAGAAAGACTACGTAGCCACCATCAAGCAGTGAGCAGCAGTCATTCTGGCCCCAGAGCCCAAACCCTTGGCAGCTGTGCCCCCCACTGGCTGGGAAGGGAGTGGAGGGAGAAGAGGATGACACAGAGAGCAGCAAAAGCCTCACAAAAGACAAGGAAGTTGTGTTTCCAGTGAGGCACGGGCAGTGTCAGGGAGCTGGGCAGTCAACTGGGAGTGCGGTGGTGTCGGGCTGGGCTGGTGGAGATCCCGCCACGTGGGTGGGTACGCTGCGGAGGTACAAGAAGCACATGCAGAGATGAGCAAATGGAAACAGTGGGAGTGCCGAGTCTAATGGGAAAGGAAGGGGAGTCAGCAGTTATGTTATACAGGCTCCTTTCGAATTGGGGAACCCAAGGACCCACGTGGTGTGGGAAAATCTCAAGGTCAGACTGAGGACATAGGAGCATGAGGGAATAGAGGGAGTGGAGTGCCCCCAACCGTTCATTTGCTGCCATATCCCCCACTTTCTTAATGGAACTGAGAAGGCAAATCCTTCTAAATTTTCTTTGGAAACTCTTATTTCTTGGTCCATTGATGCCAGGATTTACCCTTAGCTCTTTTTATACTCTAACTCTTCTAGCAATCTTATTCATTTGTGTGGAAAAATCCCAAATAATCCAGCCTAAAATCTCACCCACCCAGGTCGAGACATCCAACTGATGTCTTGACATCTTTTATCAGTCTTAACAGTCACTTCATACACTGCATGTTTGCAACTAGACTCATATGGGGTTGCTTCAATCACAAATACCTTCCCTATAACTCTGCCCCAACACACACACACACACCCTCACATCCTCTGCCAAAATCTTCTGTAGACCCTCAAGACTTCTCTCAGTTCCTCCCTGTTCTAGTACTTGCTACAGTATACCGTAGTGGCCATGGACACCTATCATCCTTACATGTAAACCAGAGGGCAGAGTTTATAACCCCAATCACAGTTATGACCTCTGCCTAGTGAAAAAATGAGGCTGTAGACTATGGCATTAAAGGCACATGTAAGGATGCCTTGAAAAGGAGAAAAGAGCCCATTATCCTCTGACACTGGACTGGCGGAGGTGAGAACAGATGCCCATCCAGACATATTTGTAGGTTACATGGGAAGATGAAGTGGTTGGGGATCCACTTTCACCATAAAGTAGGAGGTTAAGATGTTTCACTGAGGACAAGGGGCTTAGTCTGTGGCTTGAAGAGAGAAATGAAGAAATCGTCAGGCCAGGTGAGGGTAACCAGAAGAAAAGACCCCCCCAACCCATGGGGTGAAGCCTGCCAGGGGCCCCTTGCATGTAATTTCTAACCCACTACTCAAACCGTTGCAGATTTTGGATGTCTTTCCCATTCACTGCAGTGATGGGTTTCTTCAGGATGACTCAGGGATACAAACTACTAGTTTTACCCGGAAGTTGTTAAAGTTATTTCATGTGCCTACAATTATAAATAGTGGGATCTAAAAATCAGAATACTGGGATGCCTGGGTGGCTCAGTTGTTAAGCGTCTGCCTTTGGCTCAGGTCATGATCCCAGGGTCCTGGAATCGAGTCCCGCATCGGGCCCCCTGCTTAGTGGGAAGCCTGCTTTTCTCTCACTCCTGCTGATTGTGTTCCCTCTCTTGCTGTGCCTCTATCAAATAAATAAATAAATCTTCAAGAAAAACTTTTAAAAAAGTCAGAATCCTAGCCTGGTAGCTAAATGATACCTTGCAGATCTCCCTACTTACTTCATCTTAGAGTCCCCAGTATTTAACATGTGGAATAAAAATGGAGATAAAACTCTTGTGTTTTGGGGCGCCTGGGTGGCTCAGTGGGTTAAACCTCTGCCTTCGGCTCGGGTCATGATCTCAGGGTCCTGGGATCGAGCCCCACGTTGGGCTCTCTGCTCAGTGGAGAGCCTGCTTCCCCCTCTCTCTCCGCCTGCCTCCCTGCCTCCTTGTGATCTCTGTCTGTCAAGTAAGTAGATAAAATCTTTAAAAAAAAAAAAAAAACAAAAAAAAACCTCTTGTGCTTTATTTTTTTAGACTGAAAATGCCATTTCTTTGAATAATAAAAATGGAAATACACTTATTTGAAAGTTCCGTTATGAATGGGACTAAGTTGCGAATTAAAAATTCATTCTCTAAGTTGGCAGATTCTGATAATAAAATCATGGTAACTTTTCAACAAATGCATTTTCTAAACACTACTTCTCTTACCAAACAGGTGCGACTGATCACTTAAGAGCACAGTACTTTCATTAACCGTTAGAAACACACGTGCACACACATACACAGATTCTAAGATAAAAGCGGAATTCCATTTTATAAGTAGCGGTGACACATCTTTATAAAATGGGAATTTGGGTTCTGTGATGGCACTGAGAAGCAAAATATTCAAAGCAGCCAGACGGAAGGAAGGAGTAGCTAAGAAACACTTGAAGGCCTTTTCCTTGGGAGGAGAGTCATCAGATACTGCACTCATGCAAAACAAAGGCAATCCTCTTGGCTCCAATGGGACACACGTGCCCCAGGCGGTAGGAGTCTTCTAGAGTATCTCTGCACCATTGAGGACATGCTGCGGTGACCGTAAATTTAACTATCCTATCTTTTTCTAAGACGGCCATACCCCACTTTCCCCCCGAAAGTATCAGTACAGGTGGCCACAGTTTACATTGTGAATATATAGGCTTCTGTAAAAGGAAGCATCTGTTTATTAAAACAGCCCAAGTATTACTCTAGTAGAAGGTACTACTACCTATAAGTTCCCTGTGCTAGATGTAGTCCATCAGTTCTTTTATTATTTTATTAATAATAAATATATTTGATAACATCCTATGCTTCAACTGATTTCTCAGCTAAGGACTGAAGCAGATCTTTATAAAGGGCAGAGTTCATGAACCGGGGATAGGAGTCTCTGTGCATTAAGGTGTAGATCTGGAGTTGTGCATCATCAAATATGTGTTGGGATGGCTCCACCATATTCCTATTGATGACTTCTCTTACTCGGGAGTCCAAACTGACCTGTCAGTAGAAACACATAAGAGTGGTATTAGACATATTTATCTTTGGAAATCCATCCCCAACGCACAATGGCTTGTTCTGTTTTTTAAAAAAATCCCAAACCAAACAAAAAGTCATCCAAAAATCTAAATTGCTGAAAAAGAAACCGAACACATAATGCAGGGGCTTCTCAAGCTTTAGCAGCATAGGAAGCCCCTGGAGTGGCTGTTAAACGATTACTGGCCCCCACCTGCAGAACTTCTGACTCAGTGGGTCTGGGGAAGGGCCTGAAAAGGTGTATTTGTCACAAGTTCTAGGTAGTGCTGGTGGGATCACACTGTTCTAGAAAACCACAACATTGTTTTTCTTCTTTAAATAGATTGTACTGTGTCCTCTGAAGAACAGACTTCCTAATTTCCTAATAACATTAGGTCTAACCCCTGGAGGTCCCAGGCTGTGGCCAGGTGGAACACAGTTGCAGATTCTGGGAATGCGCATCAGGCTGGCTGGTGAATGGATGCTAACTCAGAGCGCTGTGGAAGGGGTGAGAGCACCAGGCCAGTGTTTATAGCCCAGCTATGTGTCACTGCTTATTTGTGGGGCCTGGGACAAAGTGAGCTGCACCTTAATGAACTCCTCCATAAAGAGGAAAATGGTGATGGATAATGCTGATTGGTGGGGATTTAATGAGAATTTATTTAAAGTGCTTGGAATGCACTAAGTCCTTAGGAGACATTGGCTCTTCTTTCTCTGATGTTTTCCTCATCCTAGAAAAGGCGGTCTCAGACCGGAGCAAGCTACTGGGCTCAGACTCTCCCCATAGGATGCCAGACAAACATGCCTACAGGCTGCAGAGCCAAGCTCACACATCTTCTCTTCTGTGCGAAGGACCTTGGCCGGACCCACTCTGCCCCAGGAGGCCATGGTAGTTTCAGTGCTGTACAATGCACATGCTACTCTTTCGTATGAACCTGAAAATCTGACTAGCTGAATCAGTAAATACTGACTTCAGTGATCTGTCTTCCCAGATGCATATACCCACTTTCCTCCTGGAAAGCCCCTTGTGCCCACCCATAGGTAGCTCAATATAGTTGACCTCGAACAACATGGGTTTGAATTATATTCTTCTCTTATGATTTCTGAGTAACAATTTCTTTTCTGTAACTTTATGGAAGAATACAGTATAGAATACATATACAAAGTATGTATGTGTTGTCACTAAGGCTTCTGGTCAACAGGAGGCTCTTAGTAGGTAAGTTTTTGGGAAGTCAAAGTTACACATAGGTTAGCGACTGTGTGGGGTCAGTGCCCCCAGCCCTGTGTCGTTCAAAGACCAACTCTGCATTCAACGCAGATTGCCAGCATCTCTGGATCTCTTTCTTATATAGCTTGTGGAGGAAGAGAATGATTTATTTCCATCCAATTCCAAGTCCCTCTCATCCTTTTCACTCTGGCTCTGTGTTTAGTCACAAAGTCTCAGGCACCCTGCCTCTTTAACCCCTCTCAGACCTGTCCACCTCGTCCCTCTTCTCTGCCAAGACCCCTGGGGAGGTCACTCACCGTTTCCTGCTGGATTGGTTCACTGGCCTCCTAACTGGCCTCCTGTCTCCCGAGTGCCCCTCCACACCACCCCGCTGTTTGGTCAGAGGCCTTCTTCTAAAGCAAACCCCATTCTGACACTCCAATTTCAGACCCGGCATTGACTTGGCCGGGCACTCAGGCTAAGTCCGAAGTTTACAGTCAGGAGGCCTTTATGATCTGCTTCCACGAATTCCCCTGGTCTACCTTACTATTCCACTCAAGAATATAAAGAATTTGGAGTTCCACTTGGAATTTTAAGAAAGAAGGAGCTAGGGTTGCCTCGGCACAGTCGGTTGAGCTTCTGATTCTTGGTTTCTGCTCAGGTCATGATCTCAGGGTCGTGAGATCACGACCCATGCTTAGCAGGGAGTCCGCTGTAGATTCTCTCTCTCTGCCCGCCTCTGGCCCTCCTCCCACTCACTCACATGATCTCTCTCAAATAAATAAATCTTTAAAAAAAAATAAGAAAGAAGGAGCTCGGTTTTGAGATCACCCTGACCCCACAGATTTTAGATACGAAGGAACAAAAACTGGGGGGATGGAAGCTTGACTGATGTCTCCCGGACAGTCTCTCTGCTATAAGGGAAGGACATCTCAGGGAAAAGCTCTGTCTCATATTAGTGAGGCTATTTCTAGTCAAATAAAAATACCTGTAAAAAATATTGGTGCTCAGAATAAAAGGACAATTTTAAAGAAATGCTTACAGGGTTTAATGTTTTTAAACAGTGTTTACAATACAATGCATAGACTCCCCCTTCTGGAGAATCTGGTGAAAGTCAGAAAAGAGGCACGAAGTCTTTCACAGATTTCAGGGCCCACGGAGAGCCCGCATGTGGGACCACGGTCAAAGGCATCTGGATAGAATGAGTGCGGGTGGAGTCATCTTTGTTTTGGACCAGCTGTCACTGTGCCCGGTGACCCTACACTGACGGTGTTCATTTTCCAAGGGCCTCCCAGGAGGAAGTCCTTTGTGGGGGCACATACCTCTTTCGGAGAAAGAATAGAAATGTAGTCTTCATAGATTATCCTTGCTTTCTCTTCAATGATCGTTTTATTAGCTTCCTTTTTCAGTTCCTCACACGCCATCCAGAAAAGCATATTTTCTTCACTGAACTCTGTTCGGAGGAATTCCCGAAAAGCATTCCTTCCCGCTGGAGTGAGCATTACCTTGTCGAAGGACTGAGCCCAGGCATTGACTTCCTCCAGGGTGGGACTTGGGCTTAGCAGAGATGGAAAGAAAGGGGCAAGAGGGAGCTATGTTATCAGTAGTTACTTTGAATTTCCTCACTAGAAACCTACCCTTTTCCCCTCTGAGGATGAAAATGTGCCCCTTGGCCCTTTTAGGAAAGGAGAGAGCTGTGCTCACTTCCATAGGCCCTTGGCAAAAACACGAGTATGATCCTTTCCAGCTGTTCAGCTGGAGTGCACGGCTGTTGCCCATTAAGTGCTTGCAGACCGATCGTTAGAATTGCTAAGAATGTACTTATTTACATCTGGATGAGTCCTGGCAAAGTTTTAAAATTGTAACAGTAAAGAAAAATCCTAGAAGCATCTGACCAAGGCTTCCCAGTGACCTGTGACAGAAGTACATCAGACCTTAGCACACTACCTTCCAGAACAGCCACAGATTTTTAAAAAATTTTAAAAAATTAAAAAAAAATTTTTTTAAGTTTTTAAAATTTGAAAAAGAATTTTACAGAGAAAGGGGAAAGAATAGGTTACATAAGTGCGAGCTCTAAAGGATGGTAACAAGCACACCGTGGAGTTCAGTATTCATCATGAGAACCAGCTCCTCACCACCAGCTGCGCCTCCTGCAGTCCCCTGGCCACACCCCGCTCTCCTGACTCCCCCACCCTGAGGGAACTGCTAGGTTTGACTTTGGACCCACCCTGGTTTAGTTCATTTTTACTTATATTTTAATTATATTGAGGTCAGAAAGCATCATCTGTCCAACAATGATCCCTATTAAATATTTCTCCCCCCCTTCCTTTTCATCGTGTTTATGTAGGTAGCTATCCCTGAAGAATATACCCTTTAGTGTTTTTTTTCCTTCACTTTATAAAAATGGCTGACGCTATGTTCTTCTGCCACTTGGTTTTGTCACCCCACACTAAGTTTCGAAGATTCGCCCGCATGGCTCCATGTGGCCAGAGTTCCTGAGTACTCAGGATTTATCTCCAACTTCCCAATCTTGTAGTGTCCTCATCTGATTTCGGTATCCCTGTTGAATTGATTTCTGAGACATTTGGGTAGTTATACACAACCTGTATAACCTTGGAATGATTAATTCCAGAACTGCTTTGTGGAACCAATCTGTAAAAACCCATTGAATTTAGTGTTTATTTTGTAGGAGGGTGTTGTGAGCTGAGTACTATCCCCTAAGAAAAGATATGTTGACATCGTAACTCTAGTACCTCAGAATGTCACTGGATTTGGAAATAGAGTCTTTGTAGATTTAACTAAGTTAAGATGAGGTGATTAAGATGAGCCCTGATCCAGTGGACTGATACTTTTTTTTTTTTTAAAGATTTTATTTATTTGACAGAGACACAGTGAGAGAGGGAGAAGCAGGCTTCCTACTGAGCCTGATGCAGGGCTCGATCCCAGGACCCTGGGATCATGACCTGAGCTGAAGGCAGACGCTTAATGACTGAGCCACCCAGGTGCCCAGTGGACTGATATTCTTATACAAAGGGGAATCTGGGGGCGCCTGGGTGGCTTAGTTGGTTAAGTGTCTGCCTTGGGCTCAGGTCATGATTCCCGAGTCCTGGGATCCAGTCCAGGTTCTGCTCAGCAGGGAGCCTGGTTCTCCCTCTCCCTCTGTCTACTGGTCCCCCTGCTTGTTCTCTCTCACTCTCTAATAAATCAATAAAATCTTAAGGAAAAAAACAACAACAAAGGGGAATCTGGATACAGAGACAGGCACACACTGGGGAAGGATGGTCATGTGATTGGCATGACGTGTCTATAAGCCAAGGAATGCCAAGGACTCCTGAATCATCAGAGGAGCTCTAAGAGTGAAGAGGTCTCCCCTAGAGCCATCAGAGAGCATGGCCCTGCTGACATCTTGATTTTGGACTTCTGGCCTCAGAAAAACAATATTAAAAATAGAAATAAGAAAAAATAATACAGAGGGATCCCATGTGTCATTTGTCCAGTGTCCCCAAGGTGACATCATGCAAAACTATAGTACAACTTCACAGTCTTCCTGGACACTTCTGATAGTTGGATTCTGCTCACTTATTTTTGTGATTTCATCTTTGATTGCTTTATATGTTTCAGAAACCATTATTTTATATATTTTTATAGATGATTCTAATATCTGAAAGTCCTTTGGGCTCTAAATCCAAGCGTCGTTTCTACAGACTCACGGGTTGTAGGCTGTGTCCTCTAAGTTTTAGTTTAGATTCTGGTTGGTCTTATGCTTTAGAAAACTGAGAGTCAAAATTGGGTATATTTTCTTTCCTCCAGCGAGGTCGTGTGTTGGCTTCTCCTGAGATCTAGGAGGTGTAACTGACCCAGGACTACCTGGGCTCCTTTCATAAATCAGGGCTTAATCTGGGATCTCAGTTTCAACACCTCGTCCCCACCCTGCTCTGTACTTGTTCTCAGAGAAAACCCTTCATTCCTGTGCTTAGCAGTCTCACCTCTCAGGTTTTTGCTTACTTTTTAAATTTGCTTTGGTTTTTCAGGTACTTTGTCATTTTCCTTACTTTCTAGGATTCCAGTGATGCAAAAGCTTTGGAATAATGCAAAATATGTTGTTCCACATTGGGAAGCCCCTCCGGTGATCTACTCTGCCACACTGCCAAAAATTCTGTATTTAGTTTGGAGGGGTAGAAGATGTATACCCCAAAATTTGATATGTGGATACTTGTCCTAGTTGTGTGAAGGTCATAGAAAAAAAAAAAAAACACACTCACATATATAGAGGTTCACAGTGGAAATTCTATGTCCTTTTCTTGAAACCACATCTTGAAGATGGATTATAATGAACCAGCAGTGAAGCATACATGAAAGTTTTAAGACCAGAGAAAGTAGATTATGGAGAGAAGGGAGTGAGCAGACCCCCCCAAAAAGGATATTGAAACAATAGTTTCAAGTTTAGTTTCCAAATTAGCTTCATTGTGTATAGTTGGATCCCATTTCTGTTCAACTATGTGTAAATGCATAGAAAATTCCTTTGAGGACATATTAAAAAAAACCCATGATGGCAGTTATATCTGGAGATTGGGACAAGGTCTAGAAAAAAAAGGAAGACTGAGTTTTTATTGCAAAACTTTTGTAGTGTTTGGGTTTTATTTTTATAGTAGGTAGACTTTTTATCATGTAAAAAAGCATTGTGTATGAAAACAAAATATCCTTTATATTTAGGGAAATTAGTTTTGAAAGAAAATGTTTTAAAAGATGTTGAAAACAGGGGCGCCTGGGTGGCTCAGTGGGTTAAGCCGCTGCCTTCAGCTCAGGTCATGATCCCAGGGTCCTGGGATCGAGCCCTGCATCGGGCTCTCTGCTTGGCGGGGAGCCTGCTTCCTCCTCTCTCTCCGCCTGCCTCTCTGCCTGCTTGTGATCTCTGTCTGTCAAATAAATAAATAAAATCTTTAAAAAAAAAAAAAAGATGTTGAAAACATAATTTAAAAATAGTAACTTAAAGTAATCTACATAAAAATCTTGGATTTTTTTCAGAAAGTTAAATTGGTGTGGCTAAGTATCCTAAATTATGTTCCTTAAATATGAGGAGTCAAAAGATACTTTTTTATTCCTGTCAGTTTTAAGAAATACATATTAAAGGATGATTCTGAAAAACTTAAAGGCAATTGCTAGTACATTTTTTTTTTTAAATAAGAGAGAGCAGGGGCGCCTGGGTGGCTCAGTGGGTTAAAGCCTCTGCCTTCGGCTCAGGTCACGATCCCAGGGTCCTGGGATCGAGCCCCGCATCAGGCTCTCAGCTCGGCAGGGAGCCTGCTTCCCCCTCTCTCTCTCTCTGCCTGCCTCTCTGCCTACTTGTGATCTCTGTCTGTCAAATAAATAAATAAAATCTTTAAAAAAATTAAAAATAAAAATAAGAGAGAGCAGAGGTGCCTGGCTGGCTCAGTCCGTACTGCATGCAACTCTTGATCTCAGGGTTGTGAGTTCGAGCCCTACATTTGGTGTGGATCCTACTTAAAAACAAACACACAGGAACAAACAAATAGATAAAAATATTTAAAATAAGAGAAAGCAATATGCATTACTGAAGGACCTAAAAGCAAAGAAGGCACAGTTCAAATAGCAAAAACCAAAATCAAACAAAATTAAGGAATTAATTAAGAGGTATTACAAGGAATCAAAGAATATGCTAGAAGATTAAATTTACCAGTCGTCATCAAAATAACTGACCCAATGTCATTGAATTCTAATTCCCCATTTAGAGACAGACTGCTATGGGACCAAAATCTAACATAATGCTATTTTCAGCAATCATACAAATCATACAAAATATTACAAAAGTTAAGAACAAATAGGCAAAGATATATGAGGCAAATGCAATAAGAATAATATTAATATCTAAGTAGAATTGGAAACGAAAAGCACTATGTTGGATAAAGTCATTTCATATTCTGGAATTTGATTGAGAACAAATAATGGCCAACATATATTGAATGCTTGCCAGGCTCACAATAGCCAACAGTAAACTGTAATCCCCATTTTACATACAAGGAAACTGAGGCAGAGTGTGGCTTCTCAGTAAAGTGCCTAAGGTCCCACTGTCAGGATGGTTAGAGTCAGGCCTCAACGAGGCATTCTGGTTCCAGATATAAAAGCCTCAAAGCTTTGGTACAGAATACAACATAACAGAATATATAAAATAAAAGCCATTTTAAAAAAAGTTTATTTTTTTAGTAATCTATACCCAACATGGGACTTGAACTCCCGAACCCTGAGATCAAGAGTTGCATGCTTTTCCAGTTGAGCTAGCCAGGTGCCTCAAGATAAAAGTTATTTAGAATACTTTTTATTTATTTATTTGAGAGAGAGAGAAAGAGAGAGAGTGCCACAAGTGAGGGGAGGAGCAGAGGGAGAAGCAGGCTCACCACTGAGCAGGGAGCCCGATGATGTGGGGCTCAATCCCAGGACCCTGAGACCATGACCTGAGCTTAACCCACTGAGCCACCCAGATGTCCCTTGATAAAAGTTATTTTTAAACAAACTCATAAATTGTGGAATATTTTTCAAAAGTTTTTACTTATTTTTTTTTTAGAAATCTCTATACACAACATGGGGTTTGAACTCACGATGATCAAGAGTCTTATGCTCCTCCAGAGCATGCCAGGTGCCCCAGACTGTGGAAGATTTTAATATGTTTCCCAGACTTTGAAAAATCTGGGTAAGGATAAATAAGATAAAGAATGAAAAAGAAACACTTAAGTAACCTTTTAGTCTACTTGTTTTTTTCCCCTCAAAAATAAGCAATTTAATACAAGATGTATTTGAACAATGCTTTTAGGATATATGTCTAGTATATGTGATAATATAGGTATAATATCAAGAAAGGTATTAGAGTGGGTAAGTGAAAGTAAGCCAATTAATAATACAGAACAAAAAGAGATAATTTTAAAATCTGATATTATGGAAAGTAATTTTATGTGTTTTCTTCCCAACTTTTTTTTTTCAAAATACTAAAATGAAGACAGTATTACATTAGCCAGAGTACAAAGTTAATAGTTAAGAAAAAAATGGACTTTTAAAACTTTTCTGAAAATCAAACATATATGTTTCACTATGGTCTCTTATTTTAAAAAGTCTATCATATGAAAATAGGATAATGTCACATTTTGTCAAGAAGCATCGATTTATATTTGTGATTAGCAGGGATGAACTTAATATGGAACTAATTTTTCTCCCTGTCACACAATGAACTCTGCAGAGTGGAAATTGTGATTTGATATTATTAAATTGCAGTTAGAGAAACTGTTACAATGCCGAAAAAAATCAAAACAATAAAGCTGGCATTTTTGTCAGTTTAGTGAGCTAAACAATAATGAGATTTACCTTTCTTCACAGGTTGGAAGGTCTTCTCTTCTGAGTTCATGGGAGGGCCTCCTGGTTCTCTGTTCTTCTTGGTTTCTAACAGTAAGACTGCATGAAACAAGACATTTCCATGTCAGTTGAGATCATTCTGCATCGAGGAATATTTTAAAGGGAACTCCAGATCACCACGTAGAATTTCTTTCTTTTCTTGAAAAAAATTGACCCTGACTGGTTTTCTTAAGAAAACCGAAAGTAGGGATCCTGGGTGACTCAGTTGGTTAAGCATCTGCCTTCAACTCAGGTCATTATCTCGGGGTCCTGCCATGGAGCCCTGTTGTGCTGCCTGCTCAGCGGGGAGCCTGCTTCTCCCTCTCTCTCTGCCTCTGCCCCCCACTTGTGCTCACTCTCTCTCAAATAAATAAATAATATTAAAAAAAAAAGAAACCAGAAGTATGATGCTAAAATATTAACAGAATAAATTATAATGTTATGGTCTACACTAGTTGAGGGAGAGTTTACATTTAAATTAATAGTTCTTTTTTTTTTTAAGATTTTATGTATTTGACAGAGTGAGAGAACAAAAACAGGGGAAGCATCAGGCAGAGGGAGAAGCAGCCTCCCTGCTGAGCAGGGAGCCTGATGTGGGGCTCAACCCCAGGACCCTGGGATCATGACCTGAGCCAAAGGTAGACGCTTAATGACCGAGCCACCCAGGCACCCTCATTAATAGTAATTTTCATAAAAACATGTCCATTAGAAAGTAATAAAAAGGTCAGGTTATCAGGGATGTTTTGGGTTTTCATCTCATTTCTGCACCTTGAAAAAAAGTGTACATTCTCTAGGCAAAATGTGTTTGTGTTTCCAATCCAAAATGGAGGTTTTAAATATTTATAGGTATACTTGGAAAAAGTGTTAGAGGAAAGCATACAAACAAAACTTATTGTATTTTTCAGGAACTTTAAATTTCCTTGTATACATCTTATACATCTCTTTGTACACTTATTCCAAGTGTTTGTATTGTTATTGCAAATGCGGTTTTCATCTCATCTCCTAACTGGTTCCTGTTTGTATTTATCAAGGCTATTACTTTATTGAGCATTATTTATGCATCAGGAAGTTACCTGTTTAAAGTGTACAATTTAGTGGTTTGTAGCATAATCACAGGGTTGTACAACCATCACTACAATCTAACTTCAGAACGTTTTCATCACTCTGAAAGGAAGGCCCGAAGAGCAGTTCCTTCCCCATCACCCCTATATCCCACGTCCTCCTGCCCCAGAAACATGCTAATGGACTTCCTGTCTCTATAGACACGCTTCTTCTGAATGCTAGAGCGCGTGGTCTTCGGTGGCTGCCTTCTGTCACCTGGCATCATGGTTTTACGTTTCATTCATGTTGTAGTGGGTATATCAGTACTTCATCACTTTTTGCAGCTTAATAACATTCCCTTGTGTGGATATGTGACACTTTGTTATCCATCCATCAGCTGATGAACATTTAGGTTATTTGCACTCTTTGGCTATTTACAAATAATTCTGCTGTGCACGGTCATGTACTAGTTTTTTTCTGTGGATGTTTGTTTTTATTTCTCTTGGGTAGACACTTCGGAGTGGAAATGCTTTCCTATGATAACTCTATTTTTAACATTTTGAGGAGGTCGCACACTGTTTTTCAAAGCAGTCGTGCCATGTTATATTCCTACCAGGAATGCTGGCAGACTCAGTTTCTCGACATCCTTGTCTACACTTGTGTCTTTCTTTTTTTTTTTTTTTTAAAGATTTTATTCATTTATTTGACAGACAGAAATCACAAGTAGGCAGAGAGGCAGGCAGAGAGAGAGGAAGGGAAGCAGGCTCCCTGCTGAACAGAGAGCCAGACGCGGGGCTCGATCCCAGGACCCCGGGATCATGACCTGGGCCAAAGGCAGAGGCTTAACCCACCGAGCCACCCAGGCGCCCCATGTCTGTCTTTCTTATTCTTACCATCTCAGGGGGTAGGCGGTAGTATCTCATTGTGTTTTTAACTTGCATTTTGCTAATGGCTAATGAGATGAAATAGTTTTTCATGTGTTTATTCGCTCTTTATATGTGTTCTTTGGAGACCTGTCCGCTCAGATCTTTTGCCTACTTTTATATTTATTTATTATTACTTTTTAAAATGTTTCAATGTCACAATATGTTGTTTATTTATTTTATTATTAACATATAATGTATTATTTGCCCCAGGGGTACAGGTCTATGAATCATCAGGTTTATACATTTCATAGCACACACCATAGCACATACCCTTCCCAATGTCCATCCCCTAGCCACCCCATCCTTCCTTCCCCCTCCCCTCCAGCAACCCCCAGTTTGTTTTGTGAGAATAAGAGTCTCTTATGGTTTGTCTCCCTCCCGATCCCATCTTGTTTCATTTTTCCCTCCCTGTCCCCCACGACCGCCCCCCCCTTTTAAAGATTTTATTTATTTGACAGACAGAATAAGCAGGGGAGGCAGTAGGCAGAGTGAAGGAGAAACAGTCTCCCTGGGATCATGACCTCAGCTGAAGGCAGATGCTTAACTGCCTGAGCCATGCAGGTGCCCCCCTATTTTTATTTTTTAATTTAATTTAATTTAATTTAAACGTCTTTAAAATTTTTAATTTTTAAAGTATTTTATTTATTTATTTGAGAGAGACACAGATAGCAAGAGAGAGCACAGGCAGGGAAGAGAGGGAGAAGCAGGCTCCCCACTGAGCAGGGAGCCTAATGTGACTTGGGGCTTGATCCCAGGACACTGGATTACGACCTGAGCCGAAGGCAGACACTTAACTGACTGATCACCCAGGTGCCCTGAAATGTCTTAAAAATAAAAAAAAAGATTTACCTATTTATTTGAGAGAGAGAGCAAGAGCAGGGGTGCGCAGGGACAGAGGGAGAGAGGATCTTAAGCAGACTCCCCACTAAGCACAGAGCCCAACTCGTGGCTTACAATGCTGAGATCGTGACCTGAGCCAAAATCAAGAGTCAAGATGCTCAACTGACTGAGCCATCCAGGTGCCCCTCTTTTGCCTGCTTATAAACTGGTTTGTCTTTTTATTTTTGAATTGTAAGAGTTCTTTATATTCTGAAGACTATTCTTTTTTTACACTAGTATTATATCTTTCTTCATATTGAATTCTTGTGTATTTGCATTAATTTAGCGACTGTTCCCTTGGGATTTCCAGGTATACTCTCATATGTTCTGCAGGTAGGGAGAGTCTTACCACTTCTCTTCTGAATCTTACGGTTGTTTTCTCTTGTCCAGCTGCACCAAGTGATAGCTAGTGCAATGTTAAACCGTAGGGGAGAGCATAGACATCCTTGCCTTGTTCTTGTTTTCAGGAGAAATGCTTTTAGTTCCCCATTAGTTTCAAAATGGATTTTTACTATTGGATATTTGAGTTTGCTTTACCTGACTATTGTTCCTATACTCTTTTCTATTCCTTTTATTATATCTTTCCTTTCCACTCTTTCCACCATTTTATAAGAGTCATTCAGCCTAGTCTTAGCACGTTTACTTTATGGATTTTCAGTAATTGTGTGTGCACATGCAGCTGTTTTTCGTTAATGCAAAATCATTAGAAATTCAGGAACTCTTCTGACTTGTTGCTTTCATGATGCCAGTTTCAGTAAATAATGGTTTCTTGAAACAAAAACAAACTTAAGAGGCATCTGTAGGGTGTTCTCACTGTAGGAGGGTAAATACTGCTTGACTTCTTAGGCTTCTTTTATAAGCAGAAAATATCAATACACAATGGGTATGAAAAATCAAAGAGAAAAAGAAAGGATGAATTTGAAACAAGGTTTCTGAGAGAACTGGAAGTTACATTGTGAATTAAACAATGCAATCTTTATTTAAGCTTTGACATGTTTTCCATGTCTTATTTTTTAAAAGTAGGAATATTTCTCAATGAGATACTCTGTTCTTAAAAAAGTGAAAAATATATTTTGTGTCAAGCTTTTAACCTGAGTGTATTGTTATTGTTACAGTAGAACAAGAAAACATTGCTGGAAGCCACAATAGTTGTTCACTATGTTTAAGAGCCATTCAGTAAAAGGAGCCCCATGGTTAGGTATATTTTGGTAAATTTCTGAGCTACAAAGAGGAAAAAATTCTTCAATCTTCTAGAAAGGAAAAAAAGTTTAGTTTTAAGAAATCAAGCACCTGCATGACTTCTTTGATAAAATGAAATGCCAGAAGGCCATGAAGCAGAATTTTGAGAAAGATAATACAAGGGTTTAGAAAACACATTGCCTTTTTCTTTTCTTAAAAATTGTCTTGGGGCGCCTGGGTGGCTCAGTGGGTTAAAACCTCTGCCTTCGGCTCAGGTCATGATCCCAGGGTTCTGGGATCGAGCCCTGCATCGGGCTATCTGCTCAGCAGGGAGCCTGCTTCCCTTTCTCTCTCTCTGCCTGCCTCTCTGCCTACTTGTGATCTCTCTCTCTGTCAAATAAATAAAATAAAGTAAAATTGTCCCTATTATGTATTATCAACACGGATAAGTCTTAAAAGCATGCTGAGAAAAAGAAAATCAAGGAGAGTAAACACTGAAACAGTTAAAGTTTGCTGTGTACTTTTTTTTTTTTTTGGAAGATTTTATTTATTTGTTTATATATTTGAGAGAGAGGGGCGGGAAGGGGCAGAGGGAAAGGGGAGGAAGAATTCCAAGCAGACTCCCACACTGAGCATGGAGCCCGATGTGGGGTTCAGTCCCACAGCACTGAGATCATGACCTAAGCCAAAATCAACAGTTGGACGCCTGACTGAGCCACCCAGTCACCCCACAATTTTTTTCCCCTCCAGCACATGCATTTAAGTGCTATATGCTATTGCATTGCATAACTACACTGCAATATATTTATCCATTCTCTGTTCATGAATTTTAAGGACATTTTCAATTTTTCTCAATCAGATTAATGCTTCATTTTTTCTTCCTCAAGTACACCCTTTCTTTTAGGGAAGGTCTGAAGACAGCTTTCTTGGCCTTTGGATGTCTGAAAATGTCTTGTTTTACTCCCGCCCTGGAATTATAGTTTGACTTAGTTTTCCATTACTTTTCTCCAGTTCTTTGAAGATATTGCTCTATTGTATACTTTTAATTGAAGTATAATGAACATAACAGTGTTATATTAGTTTCAGTGTATAATATAACAATTCAACATTGTTTCCCATTGCTCTGTTGTCTGTTAAGTACACACACAATATGTGCTGCAGAAGTGTTGGCTAGGACGATGATGTCTAAGCACAGCTCCATTGATTTAGTCACCACAGTTGGTGCCAGTAGGAGGAGCCTGCTCTGGAACAGCATGCCACCACCTGCTATGCTCACACTGTCAGTCCCGTACATTGTACAGGACACAATCTCAGCCTCTTATGTCTCTCTGAGGTAGCAGAGAAGGAAGGGTGACTGGGTCAACAGGTGTCTTCCCAGCACTAGGATATCTCTGCCCATCTCTCACACAATCATCTCTGATCATCTCACTGAAACGGATTAGTGGAGTGAAAGACTGGGAGAGGGGCCAAAATGAAATCCTGTCACCCCTGGTGGATATCCTCCTAGTCTATGGTGGATCCTGGACACCCACATGTGTAAGGTGTACCCACACAGGGTTCTCCTCTGGCTTCCTGCTGAGTCCTCTATGTTCCTACTTGGGACTGAAGCCTTGCCTGGAGTGCCAGACCACTTGCCTGCTGCCAGCCCCATGTCCCTCATATTCCCACTTGCCACCTGGGGTTTTGCTCTGAACAGGGCAACCACCCACCATCAGGACTCCATCAGTTGTCAGAGTGTTGTATTGCTGGGTCTCGTCCACCAGACTGGAACTTCCTGGAAGTTAACAGTAGATCAAATCAAGCAAGAGAAATTTTCTTGGACATTTCATGTCAGCCTCCACCTGCCTCACCCCCATTCTAACAGTCCTGTCACTGTTCTTGATAGCGGCACTATCACCTTGTCGTCTTCTCTACTTTGGAGTGAGGTCTTGGTCCAACTTGTGGTCAAGCCTACATAAATATACAATAACTTAATTGCCTAAAGTCAGGCACACATTTGGGGGGTGCTAAGCACTTTCCGTAACCAAGATTTCAGAAATGCCACCTAATGTTCTTATGATGTAAACGCTATACATTTCTCCAAACCTTTGACAGTGACTCAAGGGGTCAAGGATATCTTCCGTTCAAATTGTGTATCTCTCTTTTGAAGCAAAGATTATGTATCTTCCTGTACTAGTAAGTTACCCTATCATTTTATATTCTTCAGTTAAGAATATATTTTGACATTTCTCTTTATGAAAACATGAAACTAATAAAAGCAAAGCTGAAGGTCAAATCCAGGCGCCCTCCACTTTACTTCAATATTTAAGACCCACCTTAAATTCTATGTCCTCTACAAAGCCTTTACTACCAAGTAGGATGCCTTGAGTTCACTCCTTTCTAACCATCTAAGTAATTGTTTCTGCCCAAATATTAATATTCGATCGCCAATGGCCGTGGACTCTTCTTTAGTTGTTTAACACACAAGCATGATGCCAGGGATTTGAATAGAAGTCCCTTGAGATCTGGAATACAGAGCCCCTCATGTGTGTGCGCATGTGTATATGCGTGTGTGTGTGTGTGTGTGTGTGTGTATTTGCTGTTGTACTTCACAGATTCCAAATCAGTGTTAGGCATATAGTAGTCATTTAAAAAACATGCATGGGGCATCTGGGTGGCTCAGTCAGTTCAGCATCCAACTCTTGGTTTTGGCTCATGTCATGAACTCAGGGTTGGGAGTCCGAGTCCTATGCTGGGCTCCACACTCAGCATGGAGTCTGCTTGAGATTCCCTCTCCTCCTCCCTTTGCCCCTCCTACTCATGCTCTCTCTCTCTCTCTCTAATAAATAAATATTTTAAAAAATAAAATGAAAAACATGTATTGAGTTAATCACAAGCTGGCACTAGTCCAGGGTGCCCTCTGCCAGTCAGGAGGGCAGGACTGAGAAAAGCCCCAACCTTACCAGGAACAGCTGCAGCAGCAGCACCAGCAAAAGCAGCAGGCGTTGGACCCGCGGTCCCCTGCTCCGGGCTGGTCTGGCATGGAGCCGGTGGTCTCCTGGGGTGCAGGCATCTGCCGTTTCCGCATCTCCGTCTGCTCAGATCTCATGGGCTGCAACAGGGCAAGCAAAAGGGGAGCCCGTTACCACCACACAAAGCCAGAGAGTCAGTTGTCTGGATCGCAGAGAAGACACAATTATGACTCTCTCCAAGTCATTTCTGAGAATTCTGGGAAAATTTGGTGCTTATCATTCATTTCTATAGCCAACATCTCATGCCTGGCATCTGCCAAGCACTGTGAATAAAGGGGCGAGTGCAGGGGTCCCTATTCTAAGGCAGTTCCAGGTCAGGAGAGGACTCAAACACTGACCTCACCTACATGAGGCCATCATGGTGACAGCTATGATGAGGGCATTTTGCAGCCCTCAAATGTCCCTTTTGATGTCCCTTCTGGTCTCAACTGCCAGGGAGCAGTCCCAGGTGACAGCTGAGTTAAGGATGCCCACAAGGCATGATGGTGTGAGCACTGTGGACCAGAGCATGCATATGGGAGGAAGCCAGGCCAAGATGGCAGGCATGTTAACGAGGCTGTAAGAGGAAACATCCCAAGAGGGAGGATGGAAGTCCTGGGAGGCCACCAGCTTCTGAGACCCTACTGACAGATTCAAGTCTTAACAAGCTGTGAAACTTTGAAGAAGATACCCCACTGCGATATGTGCAAAGCATCTAGACCCTGCCTGCTACTTAATTTTTGCTCAGTTAGTCCCAGGAGGCAAGGGAGGGCGAGGGACCGAAGCTCTGCTCTGGTCCTGCCTTCTGCAGGAGGACCCCCGTCCCACCGCCACTGGCCTACTTCAGTGGACAGTAAGCCATTGCAAACAAGGTCTATGTCCTTCCACCTGTCCTGTTCCTGAGGACCACAAGAGAGAAGCATAAAAGCAATGTAAGAATGAGAAACTGCCAAGTGAACTTTTCCATTTGATGCTGTCATTCAAATGTTGGTGAAGTAAAAGCAAAAAATACCAAAGCCACATTAAAGAACCTTAGATGGGATTTTGGGATTAAATTCTGGATGTGTTCTTCTGTTCCAACACTAGATTTATCTCTTCCTACTATTACCGATTCTTATAGTCTATTGGACTTTTTTTTTTTTTTTTTAAGATTTTATTTATTTGTCAGAGAGAGAGAATGAGTACGGGGAGTGGGAGGCAGAGAGGGAGAAGCAGACTCCCCGCTGAGCCAGGAGCCGATGCAGGGCTGGATCCCAGGACCCTGAGATCCTGACTGAGCCAAAGGCAGACGGTTAACGGACTGAGCCTCCCAGGTGTCCCTGGACTTTGCTTTAATGATCATAGTTTTCGTATATGTGTTTATATTGGGTAGGCAAAGTTCTCTAAACAAATTTTAAAAAATTGGTATTGGCTGTTTGTGTCTGTTTTCTCATCCAGCTGAATTTTACAATCAGCTTTTCAAGGTCCAGAAATACCACGTTGGGATTTTGAGTAGGATCACATTGAATTTATAGGTCTATTTATGAGAAATGACATCAGTTTGAGTACCTGCCAAATCAGGGCGACTCTTCTGGAGTAGCTCTTTTAATTATCCCAGGATGTAGTTCCAGGACTGCAAGAGAGACGCAGCCAAGTGTCTACCATCCTTCCATCCACAGCCGGAACAACGCTCACAACTCCCAACCACAGTGCCCAGCCCGATCAGTCCAGGATGCCTGCACTGGGGTGGCTCGCTTGTTCAAAGGGTGGAGACAGAGACATTTGTCCAGCTCACAGCCACGTTTTATGGGCACCATGAGGAGACAAGCCCCTTTTAATGCCCCTGGGGTAGAAACCTGGGGCTCCTCCAGGCATCTTGGCATTGCAGCAGAGAGAGACTGACAATGGTTTCCCTTCATTCAGGACACTGAGGGACAAGGACAAGCCAGCACAGGCTCTAAACAGAGGTGCTGGGAATAGGAGATACCCCAGCTAATTATTTTCTAAGATATACTGATGCAACTTGCCTCATTAAAAAGAAAAAAAAAAAATCCCAACAGCTTCCCAGAAGGAAGGATTGTAACATGGTAACATCAATGGGTTTCAAGGGACTACTCTTCCAACGTCTTTGCAACACTGGGTTTTCCCAATCAGTACATGAACTATGTGTTCATCGAGAGCCTGCCTCTCTGTAGATTCTAAAGACTTTCCTCAAACAGGTCTTGCATATTTTTGATAGATTTATTTCTAAGTATTTTATAGATTCATTTTTGTTGCTGTTGTAAATACTTCCCCGCTTCAAGGTTTTAAGTAGTTATTTTAGTGTATAGGAAGGGTACTGTATCTGGCCTCCCCGTTGAATTCTTTAATTAATTCTAGTAGTCCTTCTGCTGATCCTCTTTGGTTTTCTAGGTGGATGATCATAGAGTCTATAAATAGTTACACCTGTCTGTTTACTTTCTGTATCTTTCCAAGTCCAAGATCCTTCCTCTCCTTGGTCTAATTTCACTGGCCACATAAATATCGAAAAGTAGCAGTACTTTTAGGTACCTTTCACTTCTTCATGACTTTAACAAGAAGACTCGACTGGCACTTTGCCCATATGTGGAATATGTGCTGGAGGTTTCTGGGAGAAGATAATTTTACAGAGCTAAGCATATTTTTTCTGTTAGTTACACAGCACAGAATAAGCTGTGCCTCCTAATCTTATTATTTATTTATTTTGCCGAGAGAGAGTGTGAGTGGGGGGAGTGGCAGAAGGCGCAGGAAAGAGAACCTCAAGCTGACTTGAGTTCAGCGTGGAGTCTGATGCAGGGCTCGATCCCAGGGCACTGGGATCATGACCTGGACCAAAACCAAGAGTCAGCTGCCCAACTGACTGAGCCACCCAGGAGTCATTCCCCCCTCTGCTTATCCTTTTAGTTAACATATTTTATTTGCCTGTATACACCTCATGTCTGTAAATCCTGGGAAGACTTAATGATTTAGTGAGCAAACTCTGAGAGAATGTCATGGGGTTGCTCATGACTAACAGCCTTCAGAAATCAAAGGCAAATGACATCAAAGTCTATTCTTACACATTTTTGAAAACAGCTCTATTGAGATGCAAGAAACATACAGTCTGCACATACTGCTTAAAGGGTATAATTTGGTATGCTTTAGCATGTACATACCTGTGAGCTACTACTACAATCATAAGCACATCATGAACCACAAGCTTCCTCACACCCCTTAGGAATCCCTCCATCAGGCCCCTCTCTCCTGCTCCTGCCTGCTCTCAACCATCACTGATCTACTTTCTCCCACCATATGTTAATTTGCATTTGTTAAGAATTTTATACAAATGGGATCTTTTTAGTTTGGCTTCCTTCACTCAGCATGATTATTTCATGATGGTTATGTGTATCAATCCTTCATCCCTTTTTTAAATTTCTGAGCAGCATTCCATTGTCTAGATGAACACAATTTGCTCATCCTTGCACCTGTTGCTGGCCTTATACCTTACTGAAGGTTCCTGGCATTGTCTTTTTCTTTTTAGATTTTATTTATTTCTTTGACAGAGATCACAAGTAGGCAGAGAGGCAGGCAGAGAGAGGGGGGAAGCAGGTTCCCCGCTGAGCAGAGAGCCTGATGCGGGGCTCGATCCCAAGACGTCGGGATCATGACCTGAGCCGAAGGCAGCGGCTTAACCCACTGAGCCACCCAGGCGCCCCATTGTCTTCTTTTGAACACAGAAATCTTTTATCAGGTGACAGGTGCATGTGGCTGTGATTGTATTAAAATTTACAGCACTGTATACAGTTGCGATGTTTCTAGTTTGCTCTTCCACATTGAATAATGCTTGATGATTATGTTCTTTTGGTATTTCTTGGACTAGACATGGTTGTTAGCCATTTTTTCTTTTCACTTAAAATTCCTCCTTTCTTTTCTCAGTGTTTCATGTTTCAATTCATCTTTATAGAGTTTCAACTTCATAATCTATTTAATTTTTCTTCTGTTCAACATTAGAATTTCTTGTATGGTTTCTTGGAAACCTTACACGTGGTTCAGTAACATTGACATCCTGAATTATTTAAAACTTTGGGTAAACAAGAAATATACGCTATTCCTATAAAATCTACAAGCAACCTATCTCCTCTCATTTCCAAGCTTTTTAAATGAATAGAAATGGTTTTTACTCAGTTACTAGGTGCTGGAGTGTTCAGTGGACAGAGTAGTTAGTCTTGACGATTTATGCCCTATTGAGCCATGGTGGAATAGGAGAGCATGAGAAAAGGCAAAAAATGTTAATAAAAGCTGAATATTAAATATTAGCAAAATGTTGATAATTGTTGAAGTTGTGTCATTAACACATGGACTTTGTTATACCTCCTCTCTACAATTTTTTTTTTTTTTTTTTTGATAGCAAGGACGCAAGCTGAGGGGAGGGAGAGAGAATCTTAAGCTCCATGCTAGGCATGGAGCCCTGAGATCATGACCTGAGCTAAAATCAGGAGTTGGATATTTAACCGACTGAGCCCCGAGGTGCCCCCTTCCACTGTACACTTAAAAATGTTTGAAAATCTTCTTTAAAGTTTTTAAAATGTTGAATTCTATCAGTTAAAAAATCTATTGAGAATATGAATCTATTAAGAATATGAATCTTCTTCTTTGAATAGTGAATGAAGTAAATTAATGAATTTCTTAATTTTGAATCACCTTTACCTTACTAAGTAAACTCTTCCTCGGTTTAAAAAGATGGTTATTGGGGCGCCTGGGTGGCTCAGTGGGTTAAAGTCTCTGCCTTCGGCTCAGGTCAAGATCCCAGGGTCCTGGGATGGAGCCCCACATCGGGCTCTCTGCTCGGCAGATAGCCTGCTTCCCTTCCTCTCTCTCTGCCTTCCTCTCTGCCTGCTTGTGATCTCTGTCAAATAAATAAATAAAATCTTTAAAAAAAAAAGATGGTTATTCTTGGGGCGTCTGGGTGGTTCAGTGGTTTAAGCCTCTGCCTTCCGCTTAGGTCATGATCCTGGGGTCCTGGGATCCAGCCCCGCGTTGGGCTCTGCTCAGCGGGGAGCCTGCTTCTCCCTCTCTCTCTGCCTCCCTCTCTGCCTACTTGTGATCTCTGTCAAATAAATAAATAAATAAAATCTTAAAAAAATATGGTTATTCTTTTATTATACTGCTGAGATAAATTTGATAAAATTTATAAGGAGTTTTTTAAAAAATCAATCTTTTTTTAAGATTAAAGATTTAATTAATATATTTGCAAGAGAGAGGGAGAGAGAGTTGGCGGGGGTTGGAGAGGGAGAAGGAGGGAGAGAATCTGAAACAGACTCCATGGAGCTGATGTGGGGCTTGATTATATGACCTAGAGCACAACTTGAGCAGAAATCAAGAGTTAGATGCCCAACTGACTCAGACACCCAAGCACCCCTATCTATCTTTATTAGGAAATTATTTTGTCAGTCCTGAAGATTTATAGAATTTGCCTGTAAAATTACTGAAATCTCTCAAGAGTGGCTTGTTGACTATGTTTTCAATTCCTTCTTTCATTTCTGTTCTTCCTTTCTTCCTTTCCTTGAGTCAGTATGGTATTTTTTCATCTCCTGTAAAAAAAAATCCGTTTCATCTAGTTTGCAAATTTACTGATAATCATTATTAATAGTCATCTTTATCACTGTCAGAATGTAATGCTTTTAATTACTGCCTGCTTGTTTAAAAGACAAATGTGTGATTGCTTATTGGGAGAGTTGCATATTTAATGTTACAAAATACTTGTAGAGACTTAATTTTTCAATGTGATAGCTGATTAATATGAGGCCTAAAAACATGTATTATAAAGATTTTATTTATCTATTTGTCAGAGAGAGACAGAGAGTGCACAAGCAGGGGGAGATGCAGAGGGAGGGGGAAAAGTGCACTCTGCTGAGCAAGGAGCCCGAGATGGGGTGCGATCCCAGAATCATGACCTGAGTTGAAGACAGATGCTTAACCCACTGAGCCACCCAGGCGTCCCTAAAAACGTATATGGAATGAATGCTACCCATTTTAAAGATTTTTAAAATATGCCATTGGTATGTATCAGCTCAGCTAGTCCTTTCAGACACTGGTGTCTGATTAGCCAAACTAGCTTCACATATCTTTTTTCCTTTGCCATCACCATATCTGTGGGAGAACTCTGCACACATTTAAATTCCATTAATTCTCTCTAAATAACATGGAATCGGTGCTTCTTTATCTTTGCTATTGTTTTCCTCTTGAGGTGAGTATCTGGCATAGACTGCTGGGTATCACTTCAATGTCTGTTGGGATGTCACATGCATAATGAGCCAGGAACTGCTGCCTTTGCTTGAGAAGTTATAGGAATGCAAACCAATGTCAGTGACCTCAAATGCTTTATTCTATAATTTATGGCATTTAAAGAGCAGCCTGAGGAAATGTGAATAATATAGGTTGGCAATTTTTTAAGTATTCAGATCTTAACCAAAAGATAATCCTACTCAAACATGGCTTTTCCCAATTTCTAGGAACCTGGCATTTAAGAGAATTCTTTCAAAGTTCAAGTAAAAGCCAGGGCAAACTCTTAATCTTGATCATACTCTTTTAGTAATTTGGAATCAAAAGTAGTATCTTGTTAGAAAAAAATTTAACCTAACCATAATTAGCTCAGAAAAAATACTTATTTTCTGGTAAACTTAAACTTGGTGCTTGGATGATCATTAATAGCTATTTATTTTCATTATAGTTTCCAACCTCTGAAAACAGCCATTTTTGAATTATGCATTAGGAATATGATGACACATCAAGTCTTGTATGAAAAAAATCTTCTCTCTTAAGGCCTAAGACCTGAGCTCCTGTTAGACTCATAGACAAGGGTATTGACTTATAGACAAAATGCCAATGAAGGAGAACCAAGAATCTTAGAGGGCATAAATTCAAGACCATTCTGAGTAGTTCTTAGAAAATGATCCTATCATCAGGTGACAGTTTAGGACCCTGAAGGTTAAACCAATATATAAGGAAACTAGAGAGGCCAACTTCCCACGAAAGCAACCCAAATCCCAAATCCATCTATACAGCCTCTGATTTCCTTTTTCTTTAACACACCCTGCCTCTTGAAGTATCTTTGGGCAGTACTCCACAGTGGATCACCAGCGTATGAAAATTAATAAAGGGAAACCACACTAAAAAGGAGTCAGGAGACCAGAAGGGGGAGCTCTCACCCCTTACCAACTGATGACAATTACAGGAAGAATTGCCAATTACAGACCCCAACAGAAAAATCCTCAACAGGAAAGAACCATCAATTACAGGCCACAACAGGAAAAGATACACACTGCATCTCCTCCAAGAAATCAACTACCCCAGCAACTCAGCCAATGAGAAACCCTCATCATCCTGAACTCTTGCTTTTCTCAAATGGACATTTTTTCAAAACAACCCCTTCCCAGCTTCCTCCTTTTTATTAAATAACATTTACTCTCCTTTGTTGTGCTAGCCCATGATTTTTTGCTGTGACTTGCCTGTCCTCAATTACAATTCTCTGGTATTCTTGAATAAACCTGTTTTTGCTGGTAAAATAAATTTTATTTTTATCACTGTAAATTTCATGTATTTCTGTTTTCATTTCCATTACTCTTTATCTTTCTCAAAAACTGCTTTTGTTAGTTTTCTCCTCACTTCTGGCACTAAGTTCTTGGTTCATTTATTTTCCATCATTGCTATTTTCTAATTAGTGCATTTTGGGCTACACATTTTTATCCAATTACTGCTTTGATCTTAACTATGAGTTTTGAATGTGGCATTATTGTTTAATCCAAAGAACTCAGATCATATTTAAGCTCAGATTTCTTTTTATCCAAGGTTTTTCAGAAACAAGGTTTTAGTTTCTTGACTAACCTGTCACTAGGATATATATATATATATATATATATATATTTTTTTTTTTTTTTCAGATTAGAAAATGTGACCTCTATGACTTGTCCACTTTTGAATATATTGAGATTTGGGAGTAAGGATATAGCTTTGCTTACCTTTAGTTTTATGTTTTCCAGAATGGCATATAAAGGAAATCATACAGTGTGTAGCCACTTCTAGAATTTTCCAATCATTTTCTGGGATCATAATGTCATTGGGATCAAGAACCCGTTAGCCTGGTCACTTGCTTCACAGTGGAATCATTACCTCCCAGACCAAACGGGGTCTCTCTGATTCTTTACATATTTTGGAAAGACTCTAAATTGTAATACAGATAAGCAGGCTGTCAGCACGTTGAAAACATCACGTGTTTCACAAGAAAGGTGATTTATGAGTGTGAGGAATTGTTATGCAATGCCCTCATCTTAGATAAAGAAGAGTGGGAATGGGGTGGGCACAGACCACAGAACGCCTTGCCTCCTCGCCACCCATGAGCTCAGTCATCCCCCCTCCCCCACCTCGCACCTTATTTACCAGTTGCAGAAGTAACGGATTTGAGTTTTGCCCTTCCTGTTTTCACATTGAAGAGTTACAAATGAAGTCCAAATGGGGTGGGAGGTGCAGGTGGAGAACCATCTCTGGTATATGATAGCTTTAGTAATTCCAAATACCTCAGCTCTACTAGGTTGACTACAAATGAGCGCGAGACCCTGAGCGTGAAGCTTCCTCATGCGCTACGTGGTGCACGCGAATTATATTTCTTCCCGCCATGTCTTCTCTCGGTCTCCCCCCCAAAATTTTTTTGAGCCTGTTCAAATTATCAGGCCTGTACCAGGAACAAAGCTCCCTTCCTCGGGAGCCACTTCTGTTCATCTATCCACAGTTTACTGAGCTGCCACTGCCAGGGGCGTCCAGCTGCGTCAAAAGAATGGCGGTGATAACTCCAGGAATATTCTCTGTGCTGCCGCCTCAAGAGACACTCTCCTTTCCCTGTTCTGAAGTAACAGTGCTGAGTAGTTAGCAGAATTTGCTCCTAATCTGACCCTGATTTTGGTCTTTCTGCCTTTTAAGTTTCCCCACCCTGGAACAGCCTTTTTTTTTTTTTTTTTAAGATTTTATTTATTTTTTTGACAGAGATCACAACTAGGCAGCGAGGCAGGCAGAGAGAGGAGGAAGCAGGCTCCCTGCTGAGCAGAGAACCTGACTCGGGGCTCGATCCCAGGACTCTGGGATCATGACCTGAGCCGAAGGCAGAGGCTTTAACCCACTGAGCCACCCAGGTGCCCCGGAACAGCTTTTTCTAACATTATTTTGCCCTGGATGCATGATGAGTTTTCACAGATGCCACCTTTAGGTCTGTATTCTGCACCCCGACCCTGCCACAGGGCAAGCACACCCAAGGTGTCTTCAACGGCCACGTGGCAAGCAGCCGCGTGTGAGCCTTCTGCAGGAGATGCAGCGTTTGTTCTTGGAGTTGGGTGCTCACCTGCGGGGACGGGGGGGGGGGGGGGGGGGGGCAGTGGAGGAACCTAGGATCCGGGTTTCTCTCAGAGGGCGCCTGACTTCTGAGGAACTGGAAGAATTCAAGTGAGCAGGCTGGGGAAAGGGACTGTTCAAAGTCCTTACACAGGTTGGAGGGAGGTGAACATCAGGTGTGATCAGCACTGGGCTTTCAGGATCTCAAGGGAGTTGTTGATGAGAGTGCTTGGCTTTGAGGGTGGTTAACCCACAGGAAGTCTCTCTCATTCAAGAATCTACACTCTGACGTTTGAAAAACAGACCAACTGAAATCAGCCGGGCCCATTCATTCACTCCTGAGCTTCCGGGGTTTAGCTACTTCGTCTGAAAACACCAAGAGGTGAAGGCGGCTTTCTCTGAGTCAGAGTCCAAGCCTTGACACCAGATCACCTGAGGCTTATTAAGTCACAGCCACGCCCACTGTCTGCCTCAGACTTCCACCTGTTATTCTTAGCTGCCAGGATATAAGCTGAACCCAGGTCAACAGTGATGTTTCCATTTTGTTTAGCTGGATCCTGAAATAAACCAATTTCAAATTTTAGGGAATGTGGGCACATTACCCTGGGCCACAGTCATCACCAGAAAGAAGTCCAACTCACTGCAGCTCATGAAATATTAATGAAAAGTTGGAAGTTCCTTGCACTGACTTCTACATAGTCAAATGGACCAGAACTCCAATCAGAGCTGTATCTTCCACTTCCAAGACACAGAGAGCTAACAGTTTTTAGGAGCTCGTGGGGTGGCGGAAGATCTTAGCTCTTCCTCTGTGCAAAACTAGGAGTTTCCAAAAAATTGTCTTTGATTTTATTGTCTGAATAATTTGGGGGCTATTTTTAGAAAAAGCTGGTTTATTGTTCTAGGAGGGGAAGTCAACTGAAAGCATACTAGTAACAATAGGCATTTTAGAATTGTAATTACTTCCAAATGGATGTTTACACATTTCCTCACCTCTTAAAAAAATATGTAAGTATGTTACCATCTGTTTTGCAGGGCCTGTGAATGGAAATCTTTACTCTGCTGTTTAAATAGCCACCACCAAGTTTAAGACCATAATAGTAACATCTTTCTCTTCTTTTCTGCTATTATTAAATGGACGTATTGTGTGACTCAACTTTTATGATTGCCTTTGGGAAATAATAAAAATAGTATGATCTGAAGGAAATTAATCAATTATGCATATTTTAACTTGTTCTTTTTTAATATCAGCCAACAATTAAGGAACATTTTGCGAGTACTGACTGAAATCTTTATCTGGGCTTTCCTTATCCCAAAGACCATGGGGAATTTCTCAAGGAGACTGGAGATAGATGTATTCCCAGTAATAAAGTAGCTCAGGGCACCTTGGAACGTACTAAATGTGTATTACAAGCTTTGTCTGTGGGGCTGCTTTAGGAAATCTCCAGATCATGAAGGAATGTGTCAGGCAGTCATTAATGGTTTGCACGAGAATTTCTGCC
The DNA here is from genome assembly GCF_002288905.1 of Enhydra lutris kenyoni. Lineage (NCBI taxonomy): Eukaryota > Metazoa > Chordata > Mammalia > Carnivora > Mustelidae > Enhydra > Enhydra lutris. Next base: position 12,021,592 of record NW_019154125.1, read on the forward strand.
AGCTTTTTTAGTGCTTCTCAGCAAGGAACAGGCCCTCTTCCAAGAATGTATGAGTAAATCACCGCAAATTACAGAAGGAAAAAAAAAAAAAAACCCACAGGACAACATATTTGCAACATGGAAAAATTAAAGTCCAAATTCAAACTTATTTCCATGGACAAACCTACCCATTTTCTCCCTCTTCCTATCTTGGTAAGCAGAGTTGCGGTCTACTCTGTTTAAGAAAGCTTGAAGCCACCCTCCACGCCTCCCACTTCCATCTGGTGGCAAAGCCAAATGAAGTCTCCCCCCAAAATTCTTTTGTGTCCATCCCCCTTTCTTTCTCCACATGCCTAGGTCCTAGTTAACATCTCTGGCATTGGATCATGAAGAAAGTCTCCACATCAATCATTCTGCCTCTATTCTGGCCTTAGGTCATTGGAAAAGGGGTAGCATTCTGGAAGGAGGTATGAGAGAGTTATCACTGCCCTTTCCCCCTCTGTGGTCTTTCTTTTTTACTCTTCCTTCTAAGGCACCGTTTTAGGTGGTACTTGGTAGGGAAGGAGTTGCCTTTGGGATGAGTACGCTTTTGCTGGGGAGATACATTTTCATTTTGGATGAAGGTAAGGCTGGGGAACCGAAGAAACACAAGTTATTGGGGGCGCCTGGCTGGCTCAGTTGGAAGAACATGCAGCTCTTGATCTTTGGGTTCAGTTCAAGCCCCACATTGGGCATAGAGATTACTTAAAAAGAAAAAAGAAGGGTGCCTGGCTGGTTCAGTTGGTTAAGCATCTGACTCTTGATTTTGGCTCAGGTCATGATCTCAAGGTTGGGAGACTGAGCCCAGCATTGGCTCCACACTGGGCATGGAGCCTGCTTGAGATTCGCTCCTTCTCCCTCTCCTTCTGCCTCTCTGCCCCATCTGCCCCTCCCTAAAAAAGGAGAACAACAGGTTTTCTGATGCTGCTTTGGCTTACACTTTGAAGAACCTCGAGAGAAGCATGGACAGTGCTAGGTCATCAGCTAGGTCAGGAGGGTTAGACACCTGACAATGACCGTGGGCAGAAATTGGGCAGGAATGTGGTCTGCTCCTCATAGTTTCTTATGTGCTATCTCTCAGGGACCTAACTGCTGTGGAAGATGGCTAGCTGGAGAGCAGATGTAGTCAAGAAAAGGTTAATATTAATTCTAGGAGTATGGAACTAGCATTCTCTGTTAGTCAAATTTGACACATTTTTCTAAACTGATATTTCTTTTCCTATGACAATTGATGGACATCTCATTTGTTTACCATATCCAAAATATCTTAAAAAGAAACCTACATCAAAACATCAATACAGTGATTTTCTTTCATGATGGCAGGATAGCAGTGCCTAACATACAGGAGGACTAGAAATAATACACATATATTTATATGTGTACATATATATGTCTCTATACACACTTACATACATTTTATATATAATGATAACACAATGGCTTAATAAATTAAGCTGCCCATTTTCACGTAGAGGAAATAAGTTGCCAGTGTATGAATGGATTCCACCTGACCCCTCTGTCAAAAATATAAAAATCAGTCATATTTGTTTTTATATCTAAAGTTTAGCTTTTTGGGGGCGCTTGGGTGGCACAGTTGATTAAATGTCCAACTCTTGCTTTAGGCTCAGGTCATGATCTCGGGGTTGAGGGATTGAGCCCCACATCGGGCTCCACACTCAGTGCAGAGTCTGCTTGTTTCTCTCTCTCTCCCTCTCTGCTCCTTTCCCCCGCACACTCTCTAAAATAAATACATCTTATTTTAAAAATTATAAGTTCAGCTTTTTCTTAAAATTTTTAAAAGATTTACTTATTTATTTGACTGAGATCATAAGTAGGCAGAGAAGCAGGCAGAGAGAGAAGGAGAAGCAGGCTCCCCATTGAGCAGAGAGCCGGATATGGGACTCGATCCCAGGACCCTGAGATCACGACCTGAGCCAAAGGCAGAGGCTTAACCCACTGAGCCACCCAGGTGCCCCGCTTTTTTTTCACTTTCATAGCAATCCATAACCTAAAATCAGTCTAAGGATACCATGTAGATTTAGCCAACTACTAAAACAGGGAAAGGCACACACACACACACACACACACCCCAGAAGAGGTAAAATAATGAAGAAAATGCCAAGTATGGTGATCCTATGGAAAAACCTACATTGCTGATGGGAGTGCACACTGATACAACCCTTTGGACACTCTCATAATCTGCGAAAGCAACCCTTTGAACACTCTCATAATCTGCGAAAGCTGACCATGTGCACACCTCTGACCCAGCCACTGCAACTCATGGGATCCACTCCCCAGAAAGGCTGCGCCAAGAGCACACACTAGGATATTCTTGGATTATGTAGTAACAGGTAATCGCCTAAAACTACTCAAATGTCAATAGTAGAATGCGTTAATTGTGGTATATTCATACAACAAGCTATGATTCAGCAATGATTGATCTGTAGTTACCTCGACATGTGGATGAATCGCACCAACAACGCTGAATAAGAGAAGCCAGGTGAAACAGACCATGCACTGCATGACTCCCTTAAGAGGAAAATACAAGCCCCGGCAAAATGGCTGTCTGCTGCGAGGAGTCTGAATAGTGCTTCACCTCGGTGAGGAGGTTTCTGGGAACCTATAATGTGCTGCCGTCCCAGTGAAGGTGCAGGTTACAGGGGTGTGTTGAGGTGGTGAAAACGTATGTGCACTTCTCTGTTTGTACGGCATGGTATTAATGCTAAAATGCAAACAAGGCAGGCTAGAAGACATGGTAAGGGAAGATGGGAGGAACAGAGGTTTATAATTATCCGGATGTCTGTCACCTGCCAGGGCGTCTGACTTCATGAGCCTCCCAGAGAACATGAGGCCGGGGAGCGACGCGCCCGGGAAGTCTTGCCAGCGCTAACAGCCTGTATGCCAGACTCCACATGCTGGCTCGCCTCCTCTCTCCACTTGAAGTGTTCCTTTTTGGTTTACTCTTACCACAAGGTGTTTGCCATGTGCTTTCAATGTTTTTGACCCGTATGTCAAAGGGCCAGAAAGCATTATGAAGGAGGAACTTTTAAAAATGTGTAATAGCACCGTGTGTTATACACAACCAAAGAATCATGGAACACTACATCAAAAATTAATGACATACAATACGGTGGCTAACAGAACATAATAAATGTGTAATGGTGATTGACATGAGTGTCCATTTCATACAGAAATCATCCTACGAAGTTCTTGGCATAAATCTAGAGCCCAATAAGCACGATCATGGCCTTGTGAAAGATTTTTGTATGTTCCAGCATTGTTGGATATTGTCAACAAGACACTGTGAGAAATGGTAGCAGGGATATGGGCTTCACATCCTTCCTGGAAGCTTTTGTTTCACAGCTTCTCAAATGTGGAAAATATGTGAAGTCTTTGATGATGTAGCAGGAGGATCAGGCAAAGAATGACCTGATAAAGGGCACCTGGGTGGTTCAGTCAGTTAAGCAACTGCTCAGGTCATGGTCTGGGATCGAGGCCCTGCTCAGCGGGTAGTCTGCTTCTTCATCTCCCTCACCCTCCTCCCCCACACTGCTCGTGCTCTCTCAAATAAATAACATCTTAAAAAAAAAAAAAAAAGAATGACCTGATTAAAAACCTAGGGTAAAATGTTAAAAATATGACCACATTGTTTTCAAAGGATTTTCCTGCTGAACTGGTCACACATTTATTGAGCTCCACCTGAAATAGTCTGTGTTGCAGATGGGTGTCCTGTGGGGTGAGCCTGACTATCTCTGCCAAGGGCTTATGTTCTAGGTAGAGAAACACAAAACCATGACAAAATATTGGTGAGATGCTAAAATGGTCGATACCCTATAGCATGATAAGGGGTTGTGGGCAGGGAAGGTCTCTGAGGATGGGACACCTAAAGTGAGACCAACGATGTAGCAGTGGGTACACATGGATGTTGGTGGGCAGCAGTGCTTCCAAGAAGGAACTGCAAATACAAATGATACTGGCCCATCCCCAGAACATGTAGGAAGGGTGGTGAATGATGAAGGGATGGAGGGTGCTGAGGACACGTGAGTCAGGGAGATGAGAATGGGCTAGAGGCCTCAGAGACCAGAGAATTTATGGAGGAGAGCACCAGAATGAGGAAATGGGTGGTATGGGTTTGGGTTTCAGGACGAGGTTTCCATGTTGGTGCAGTTGGTCATGGCTGACCCTATGGATGATCACATAAATGAGGGCTGAGGTGTGGGAGGGGAAAAGCCTTATGGAAGTGAGAAATCAAGAAGCTGAGAGACCAGAGGGTAGCACAGGTCATTTACAGGAATGTTGAAGAAATCAGGAATGAAGACAGGGCCAGCACTGGAAAGAAAATGACGTCCACGTTCTAGAGTCTTCTACCTGAGGGCAGGGGCCAGAGAGTGAGCAGATGACGGAAAGAAGCAGAAGCTGAGGTTCACTCTAAGGACATGCCTTCAAAAGAAGTATCTTTTTTTTTTTTTTTTAGTTGTGGTAAATTTACATAACAAAATTTATCATTTTAACCATTTTTAAGTGTACAGTTCAGTGGCACTAAGCACACACACACTGCTGTCCAACCATCACCACCATCTGTCTGCAGAACGTTTTCATCTCCAATCTCTGAATTCATGAAACACTAACTTCCCATCCCCACCTCCCCCAGCCCCTGACAACCGCCATTCTACTTTCTGTCTCTAAAAATATGAGTCATCTAGGTACCTTGAATAAGTGGGACCACACAGTATTTGTCGTTTCACATCTGACTTATTTCACCCAGCATTGGTCTTCAGGGTTCATCCATGTTGTAGCCCATCTCGGAACTTAAGAGTAGGGTATTTGAGTGAAGAATGTTTTCCAAGTGGCCATAGAGACTCCCACTTAACTTCTAAGAATGGAAGTAAGTGGTAGAATTTCAGTGGAAAAATGCCTGCAATTACCAGGACCATGAGGGAAAGCACTGTCTTCTGAGAGTAGCCAGATTTCAGTGAGAGAAGGAAGGGAAGGGATGTTGAGACACTTGTGAAAACCTGGGGCATTCTGCTGGCAGACTGATTTCCAGAGAGCACGGTGGGCAGGAGGCTGAGGGGCATCCGATGAAGCCAGATCGTGGAGGTATGCGTCCCTGTAGTGACAAGGATCAGAAGCCAAGTGGGAATACCAGGTTTATTTGGAGAAGTCCTACAAGTCTTGGGCTGGCACTTAAAGAATAATCATTGAAAAATAATGAGCAATGATGGGCGCCTGGGTGGCTCAGTCAGTTAAATGTCTGCCTTTGGCTCAGGTCATGATCTCAGGGTCCTGGGATCCCAACATTGGGCTCCCTGCTCAACGGGGAGCCTGCTTCTCCCTCTGTGCTCTCCCCCACCCTCTCAAATAAATAAAAAAAAAAAAAAACTTTAAAAAATAAATTAATAAAAAAAAATGGGCAATTGATCCAGAATTTCTACAACGGTGTGTAGTGACCTGCACCATGAAGGGAAGAGATCATGGGGCATCAAGTCAGAGGGTCTACTTCTACTCTGACCTTTGCCACTTGTGTGGTCTGGACCAAACAACTTCATCCTCCTAAGCCTTCACCTCCTCACCTGGATATCAGCCACCTGGAGACTGGCTCAAAGTCATAAATGAGAGAATGTACATGAGAGGTCTCTGAAGACTAGTAAGTGCTACTCTAATGCGATTATTATTGTAAGTTTAATTATAATTAGTTATAATTATGGTGATTATGGATTATGGTGATTGCTACACACCCTGAATAGAGTAAAAAAATCCATTGAACTGTACACTTTAAATGGGTGAATTGTATGGTACTATAAATTATCTCCCAATATAATATTATTAAAATGCTGTTACTTTATATAGACTTGTCACCTGAAACAAATGTAACATGGTTATCAATTACAATTAAAACAATTTTTTTTAGATGCCATTTTTCAATTTAATTTAAAGGCAGCATGTTGCGCTGCATGAGTCCAGAAGAGCGGGGACGCTGGCTGCAAGTTCTGTTCTGGCCCTAACGTGGTGACCCTCCATAAGTCATTTGCCTGTGCTGGGCTTCTGGTGGCTGAGTCATTTCTACTTGCTGTTTTGTAAACTTCACGTTCACTGGGCATGGTATTTAATCAGGCATTGTTACTTTTGTTAGGTATGACAAAAGAATTCCATGACTTAGAGCTGAGACACATGAGGGCAAGGAAAGAAAGACGCGCAGGGAAGAAGAGTAAGGAGACAACACGTGGCAGGGAGGAGCAGCGACACTCGAGTAACACAGAGTTGCAAGCAGCGAGGGGAAGAGGGCTGTGGGTGCATGACCCAGCACTGGGGTGTAGTCGGAGTGTGGACAAGCCACCCGACTCCCGAAGGAAACTCTCTACCATGGCCCAGAACTGTGTATAACATCTCATATTTAGACAGATTTTCAAGTCTATATCTGAAAAAGGAAGTGTCATGAAAATACTTTCCCAGGGCGCCTGGGTGGCTCCATTAGGCATCTGCCTTCAGCTCAGGTCATGATTCCTGGGTCCTGGAATTGAGTCTCAAGTTGGGCTGCCTGCTCAGCAGGGAGTCTGCTTCTCTCTCTGCCTCTGCCCCTGGTTGCATTCTCTCCCTCTCTTTCTCCCAAATAAGTTAAAAAAAGCAAATACTTCCACAAACATCATGTTATAGTGGGAAATTCAGATGAACATGCCAGTCACCTTATATAGCATTTCAGTACGCTCTTGTATATGGGAGATGGTTGGTTCAAAGATCCAGAATGCAAGCTCTTTCCCTGGTTAAAAAGCACAAGAAGTGCTCTTCGACCCAGAGAATGATCATGTTTATAGTCTTTCCTACATGCAACTGTGGAGACATGGTTCTCAAAGTGCATGTGGAGAAACGGACATGAGTAAAGCTTAACTCATTACATTTCAAATTTTATTTGATAGAGAGGATAGTGAGTAAGTGCAGTTAATCCCACATTAGCCCTCACTGTGTTCAATCTGCATATTTCATCTCTTTCCCTGGTTTTGAAATCTAAATACATCTAGAGCCTAGAGGGTATCATGTATTATGCATGCTTCAATATAGCCCTAGGAGTGTGAACTGAAATTTGATGTGAATTTAAATCCTCTATAAACTCACACTTACGAAACTGTCTAAAGTAAGGATGCAACTTCAGAGTGAAGCCAGTTTCTTCTTTGGTTCTGAGGTGATACAAGGAATATACCCTCCCAACAAGAAAAGGGATAAAGGCCCTCTTTGCTCTCCTAACTGGCCTCCCACTCCGAGGTACACTCTGAATTCCTTTCCATACCAGGACAAGGGTCTGGAAACCTCTGATATCCTCAGATGCATTTCTGCAGGCGACACCATTTCCTCAACCCAGAGAGTTCTCCAAATTAACAATGTGGAGGGGGAAATGCAATATAATCACCATCATCCTTGCTCAAGGCCAGCCAGGGAAACTGCAGCTAGGAAGAAGCTGTGTAAGAGAGGGGGTGGGGAGGGTAGGAGGTGTGGAGAAAGTGGGGGAAGGGGGGGTAGTGAAGGGCTGCAAATCAAGGAAGCATTCCAGCCTCAGTGAGGGATAAGACTTCATCAAAGAGCTGGCCTGGAGCACACACTGCCAAGATCTTTGGGCAAACAGAGTCTCCTGTTACCCTTGCTGCATATGCCCAGAGTAGCCTGATAGCCAGTCTGTCAATGTTGAACTGACCTACCAAGCTTTTGAAAGGCCCTTAGGAAATAATGTTCTTAGTATAACTAAAAGAGGCTGGTGGAACAGACACGGTGCCCTTCTGATGCAATGCAGTAGGCAGTTCAAGCACCACCCAGGAAGTGGTCTGGTCAAGTCACAGAACCTAAGGCTATTCCAGCCTTTGGATATAACATCTAGTTTGCAGAAATTTAGGAAGTAGAGGAACACGTTCAGCGTCATGAAGAAAAAGTAAATAAATCTATGACGTAGAATAATTCCCGGGGCACTGGATCCAGATTCTTCCCCAAGTTAGAATGTGAAAAAGAAGATGGAGAGTAGACGAAGTAGCCAGACAGAAACTAAGGAGAAACGATGTGACATGGTCAGTGTTAGGGACTGAATTGGGTCCCCCTCATTTTTATGTTGAAGTCCTAATACCCATACTTCAGAATGAGACTGTATTTGGACACAGGGTCTTTAAAAGTGGTGATTACGGTAAAATAAGGCCAGTGGGGTGGGGCCACAATCCAATCTAACTGGTGTCCTTATAAGAAGCAGAAATTTGGACACAAGAAAGACACCGAAGATACGCGTGCACACAGAGGAGGAACATGTGAGGGCAAAGAAGAGAGCTGAGTGCCGAGCCAAAGAGAGAGACGTCAGGAGAAACCAAACTTGCTGACACCTTGATCTTGAAAGTTTAGCCTTCAAACTGTGAGAAAATAAAGTTCTGTTGTTTAAACCATCCAGTTGGTGGTATTTGGTATGGCAGCTCTAGCAAATGAATAGAGAGGTTAAGTGATGCTAAAATAGTGTTAACTTTGTTGGGTATGATGAAGGCATTGCTACTATTATATGGAAATTACATTTTAAATGTGCTTATTATAAGGTTATTAGATTTCTTAAAAGTAACATTTTTATTTTAACTGTCTTTAGTAAATAACATTTGTAATGAAGCTTCCTATCATTGTCCCAAAGCAATTAGTTAGAACTATGGAAACTCTAATGGACAAGGCCTCCTTCTTTGATCACAAGCAAGAGTAAGCCCTCACCCAGGGCTGCAGAAGCCCCCCACCACTCTGGTCCAGTCTACTGGGGTTCTTCTAATCTGTTCTGTTTATCTGGCCACAGATCTTACAGATGTTAGGCCTGCATGACTATTTGCTAGTTGAGGAACTAATTTTCCACCAATTAGAGCAGATGGGTAGTGAAATGTGTTAATGTACATGCAAATTAAGAATAATAAAAGTGTAGACAATCTGTGTTCCTAAGTAACTAGCTAGACTTCTGTACTCCTTACAGGTCTGTCTGGGCAAATTTTTTGCTAAGTCTCTTTTTACAAATTCTACCTTCCCACATAGAAAATTCTCCATGATCCCATAGAAGCATTGGGTCCTCAAACTTTGCCTTATGTCCATTATTAGATATTTTCATCCTGTGATGATAGCAAGTTTCCATCCCATTTAAACTTTTTAGATTGTAAGTGATTTGACTTTCTGAAGCCTCGAGCATCAGAGTTATAAACACAGCCTTTGTGCATATTATTTCCCTCTGGCCCTTCTTCCTTAGTACTTTTGGGGTTTGTTAAATGTCCTTAAGTTTTCCTGTTCATAGGAAAATGCTGAATATTAAGGTGGTGGATACCAAAAGGAACCTTAAGTTAGATCCTCTGACTTCATTTCCTATTGGAGATTGTCTTTCATTGAATTTTTGGTCTTGTCTTTCTGAAATTTTTTTAAGAGTGAACAGTTTTTCTAAGAAAAAACATTGCTAAGTGGTTGAACGTCATATTTACTTTCATACAGACTGTTTCCTACAAAAATGCAGTAATACTTCACACTTATATTTAGGTTATAGATGAGAGGGAAGCAAAACTTTTCTGTAAAGGACCAGAGAGTCAGTACTGTAGTCTTTGCGGGCCATATGGTCTCTATAGCAACATCTCAGCTCTGCCTCTATTGGTGCAAAAGCAGTCACAGACATCATGTCACTGAATGAATGTAGCTGTGTTCCAATGAAACTTTATAGACATTGAAATTCAAATTTCCTAACATTTTCATATGTCATGAAATATTCTTTTCCTTTTGATTTTTCCCCCAACAATTAAAAAATGTAAATATTGAACTTCTCAGTTGGTGACCACATCTAGATGCTAGGAGAGCAGTGTCCCCACAGAGAGCACGGAAGCTCCACATCCCTCCCCCATGCCTTTCCCTCAGCATCTCTTCCACTGGGCTGTGGCTGAGTTACTGACCTCTCCCATGCAAGAAGGAATGCTGCTAGCACACTGCCTTTGGATTTGAACTATAATTCTTCCCTGAGTCCCCAACATGCCAGCCCTAGCCCATTAAGACTTTGGATGAGCCAAGTTTCCACAATCATGTGAGCCAATTCCTCAAAATAAATTTCTCTCTCTCTTTCTCCCTCTCTCTCCACACACACACACATACACACACAAAATAATTTTTTAAAAATGTAATAACCATTTTTGGTGTGCAGGTCATACAAAGCCAGGCAGCAGTCTGGATGTGGCCCAGGCACCCTAGTTTGCTAACCTCTGTAGTAAATATATAGAAAATCTCAGTAGATCGTTTATGGTTTTAGAAAAGAAAGTGCAGATTCTAGGACAGTAATATCCCATTGATTATGCCAAAGAATCTCCCACCAGAACCTCATGAGAATTTAGTATACAGCACAGCAAGCCACATTTCATAAAGAGCCTAACAAATTCTCATTTCCGCCTCCAGCCCAGACCAATCCCTTCATTTCAAAACACATCAAACCAGCATCTACTCACCACCACAGCTGGAGCTTTTGTGGACATCAAAGAATTTAGGGTTTAGAATAGACTCCTGAGTCTCCTCTTCTGCTCCCTCTGTTTCCTCTCCAATCTTCTCCAAGTCCATACATGGTGCCCCTATCTACCCACATCCAAGGAATCACCTTGATTCCTCTCTCTGCTGCTCAATCACTGGCAAGCTTGCCACTCTGGAGTGGATGTTGGGTCTACCCACTTCTCTCCAATTCCACTGCCTGCCCAGCCCAGGTGGGCACCATCTTTTGCACGGACCACTACAGTGAGCTCTAATCTTCTTGCACTTTATTGCTCACAGATTTTCCAAGACAGTGGCAAGAGTTGAGTAGTTGCAATAAAGACCACGTGGCCCATAAACTCTAAAATACTTACTGATTAAATACAGTCCACATTTTGTGAGTCCCTTCCTGTGGCCTTCAGTGGCAATCTACGACACTGGAAGAAAATCTAAACTCTTTATCAGAGCCTACTTTTTCTAAGTATGGCTTCCAAATAATGCAGTTTCTCCTTTATCTATATGAGCAAAGGTAGTAGTCATCACGCCTTACATTTCATTTGTGAAATGTAGAAATATCATCTGTAGATATTTCAAGATCCCCTTTTATCAATGGGGAACTCAGACTCACAGAGCTTGTGTGATACGCCCAAATCCCCAAAGTCAGCCCCCAAACAGACTTGAATGTAGATCATTTGGCTCTAGGCTCAGGTCCATCCCACCACCCCACAGGGCCTTGCTCTTGACACCACAGCTGTGCACGGGCCACAGTTGGACAGGTTTGGGTTATTTTTGGATACCCTTCTGTAAATGCCTCTGGAGTCCTTTTTCTAGCAGGGCTGCTTCTGATTAGAATGGAAACTCCAATGTACTACCTTGGTTCCATGCTCCCTTAGTGTTCCCAAGACAGTCTCTGGGGGCTGAGCTGATGGAATGTTTTTGTCTGCTGTTCCCAGGGTATATGTGGGAGAATCTCTGGTCCTCAAGGTTCTGGTTTTCTATAATTTGTGCCAGAATAGCTACTGAAGTTTAGGTTCCCATCCCCCCTTGGCATAAAATGTTAAATAGCTAGATATGTAGAACAAACATCTCAAACTGAAAAAATTTCAAGTAACTGAAATGTTTAATGGTTATGCATTTTGGCCTCCCTGTAGTACCACAGCTATTTGACAATCTTTTTGTGAGACAATATAAGGTGGTTAGATACAGAGATCCAGAAATAAAACCCCCATCCTAAGGGATACATTAAAAGGCTCACAGAGCATCTGACTCTTGATTTTGGCTCAAATCTTGATCTCAGGGTCCTGGGATCAAGCACTGTGTCATTGGGCTCCATACTCAGTGGGGAGTCTGCTTGAGGACTTTTATCTCTCCCTCTGCCCCTTCGCTCCACTCGTGCATTCTGTTTCTCTGAAATAAGTAAATCTTAAAAAAAAAAAAAGTTCATAGATGACTAGTTTTTTTTTTTAAAGGTTTTATTTATTTATTTGAGATAAAGAAAGAGAGAGAACAGGATCAGGGGAGCAGAGGGAGAGAGAGAAGCAGGCTCCTGGCCAAGGAGGGAGCTAGACATGGGGATCATGTCATGAGATCATGACATGGCATCATGACCTGAGCCAAAGGCAGACACTTAACTGACTGAACCACCCAGGCACCCTGACAACCAGTTTCCATTAAGAAAACATAATCTCTGTATATGTAGCTCCTGATTCTTAGAATACATATGATATATTTTAAATAAATGTATGCTCTATCTAAATTAGTATTTATAGTTTTTTGGGGGGTAGAGGGAGAGAGAGAGAATTTTAAGTGGGATGTGGGGCTTGATTTCATGACCCTGAGATCATGACCTGAGCCAAAATCAAGAGTTGGACGCTGAACTGACTGAGCCACCCAGGTGCCCCATAAATTAGTATTTATAGTTTTAATACATTCATGATTTTGAATACATCATTGAAAGATAAGGAAAAGAAATAAACACTTTTTCTCATTTATGACATTTGTTTAATATGCCCAGGTGAGTTTTTCACTTTCTTAGATTTTGCAAAATTGTACCTTTTTCATACCTCTTTGCATCCTTTCATTCACCCTCCTTTAACCCAAATTTATTCAACGTCATCTGGTCATGATGTTCAGATGTTTTTGTTACTAAGTACTTCATTTCACCAAAAGAATAGCACAGTCTAATTAGTCATTTAAAGGGCCAGAAGTAATTTAACTTCTCCAACAAAGCCTTAGCTCTCATTAGGAATTTGATAAATTCCAGTTTGTTGCATAACCAGATCCTACAGTTCTTGTGCCTTGACTTAAATCTGCCCACAAACTGTAAGGAGTGCAGTCTCCCTAGAATTTGGAGGTCAGACCAGTGAAGCCCACTCTCACAATGCTGAGGAACTAAAGGCTGAGGTACATCTGTGGCCTTGGGGACACAGACCGGAGGTGCTGTCCTGCTCTCTCAGGTCAGGAGAGGCCTGTGTATCCCAGAAACACCTTTCTGACTCTAAGTCTACTATTCTCACCTTCTATTTAGAGCAGAATCTAATTGTTTCCATATACTAGTGCAGTCTTTTTTAAAGTTAATTTAATTTTTTTATTTGAGAGAGAGAGTGAGCAAGCAAGCACACACGAGTGAGGAGGTGCAGAAGGAGAAGCAAACTCACCACAAAGCAGGGAGCCCGATGCGGGACTTGATCCCAGGACCCTGAGATCATGACCTGAGCTGAAGACAGACACTTAATCGCTTAATCAACTGAGCCACCCAGGCACCCCTAGTGCAGTCTTTTAAAAAAGAAACAAATGCATAAGTCAAAATAAAAGTGTGGCTTATAACAGAAAATTTAATATGAAGATTAGTTATATTTGAAGCATTCATGGAGAGAATGTTAAAATTATTCCTAGCCCCCACACAGATTCTCCTCTGCAAAAATGAACCAGCTGTCCTTTCCAGAGAATGCTGGTAGACTTTTTAAAGTATTTCCTAGTACTGTTTTCTTATTGGCAACATCTTGTAATAAACCATACTGGTATGACACCAAGTAGTCAGTTGCGGACTTTACTGAGAGCAAACTATTTTTTTTTAAAAAGATTTTATTTATTTATTTATTTGTCAGAGAGGAAGAGAGAGAGAGACAGCACACAAGCAGGCAGAGAGGCAGGCAGAGGCGGAGAGAGAGAAGCAGGCTCCCTGCTGAGCAAGGAGCCCGATGCGGGACTCGATCCCAGGACCCTGGGGTCATGACCTGAGCCGAAGGCAGTGGCTTAACCCACTGAGCCACCCAGGCGTCCCAAGCAAGCTATTTTGAATATAATTCTTTCTGTTACTAAATTTTATTTATTTTGTGGTCTACAAAACACAAAAATTTTGGCAAAATATGAATTCATAGATGTATTAAGTAATATTTTCATAGGTATTAAGTCATAGGTATAGGCTTTTTATATTTTTAAAAAAAAAAAAACCCTTTTCAGAACCCTGTTTGAATGGTAAAAATCTTAGTATCTGTACCAGATAAAAATATATAAAAATATAAGTGTTGAAAATAAAATTATACATGTTCAGGGGCCTAAAATAATGATGGATACATATTAGAGGAATAACGATAATAGATCCCACTTACTGAATGCTCTCTTGAAACTTCTGCTGCACATTTCTTATTATAAAGTAAGTGTAATTATTCCTATTATACGTATTCAGAATTGGAGGCTCAGAAAACTGAGCAAAATAAAAATTCAAGCTCAGTTTTCCTTCATCCCAATGCTCATGTTTTTTACCCTATGTAACTGCAATGCGAAGCATAAAGAGTTGCAAGGATCATAACATACTTCTTTTCCTTTTAACATTTTTAAACTCATAAAACTACAGTACACTTTACAGTTGTAAATGGCAAGGTTTTTTTAAATGACAAGATTTTTAATGTTAGTTTTTCTCAGTTATATTGGAAACAGGTGATTTAATAGAAAGATGAAAATATGATCCAAAGATAGAAAGAAGAAAAAGAAAGAAAAGAAAAAAGAAAGAAAGAAAAGAAACTTAATTCAGGAAAAATATCTTTAAGAAAAAAGACAACAGGTCAGGGCAGACCACAGTTCCTTTGCACCAACCAAAAAGGTCAGAAAAATAACTGGAATCACCTTTCTTTCTTTCTTTTTTTTTTTTTTTAAAGATTTTATTTATTTGACACAGAGAGATCACAAGTGGGCAGAGAGGCAGGCAGAGAGAGAGAGGAGGAAGCAGGCTCCCCGCAGAGCAGAGAGCCCAACGCGGGACTCGATCCCAGGACCCTGAGATCATGACCCGAGCCGAAGGCAAGGGCTTAACTACTGAGCCACCCAGGTGCCCCTGGAATCACATTTCTAAAGACATCAAAGAGCTGTGGAAGCAAAAAGATTAAATTAAAATTTCTGAGAGGCACAGCTCTTCAAAAGTGAGAAGTCTGTCATCAGGTGTTTTTTCCCCTTGAGGGCATTTGCTGACTCTAGACTTGGGTTGAGAATATAAAGGGACTCCATAGTCTCATGTGGGACAGCCAGTCCCCATGTGTAATAAGACCATTCTCAAACATGTAACTGGCCTCCTCCAGGCATTTATCAGATGTGGAAGCCACCTGGGTAAGATGGGCACAGAAAGCAAGCTCAAAACCTCTGAAGGGGACACCAAGTGTCTCAGTCTTTCAAGACTGAGGAGATAGAAACCCACTTGGCTCTAACTCTGAAGCCCAGGAGGAAAAACTTGAGGAATGGGAAAAAGCCAGAGGTTGCCTATTTCTTATTAAAATTGCAACTGGCCCCAACTCATTTCAATACCTGCTAGTACTGAAGTGGACAGATTCTCACCCTCACACAGGAAACCCCTCCAAGGGAGAGTCCTTGCTGGGGAACCATATTATCTGAACAAACACAATTTCTTTATATACGATGTGTACATAAAATAAATGTCAGGAGGTATGTGAAGAGACAGAAAAATATGACAGAAGAAACAAATAATAGATACAGACTCACAAACAATATCAATATTGGATTTAGTAGATAAGAATTTGATGCACAAAACTGATGAAAAGATGAAGAATTTCATCCGAGAATTTAAATGTATTAAAAAGAATCAAATAGACATAATACATTGTGAACAAAACAGTTTCTGAAATTAACAACTCTCTAGATGGCTTGATGGAAGCCTGGGCACAGCAGAAGACAGGTTAAATAAAAAAATACACAGGTCAAAAGAAAGTATTCAAAGGGAAGAAGAGAGAGACCAAACAAACAAACGGATAAAACAGAGCATAGAATAAGAGACACAAGGGAAGAAAGGCCAAATCTAACATATGTAGAACTTTTTTTATTAAATATTTTATTTATTTATTTGACAGAGAGAGAGAGACAGCGAGAGCAGGAACACAAGAATGGGGAGTAGGAGAGGGAGAAGCAGGCTTCCCGCAGAGCGGGGAGCCCCATGCGGGGTTCAATCCCAAACAACTAAGCCACCCTGGCACCCCTGTAGAATTTGAGTCCCAGAAGCAGGAGAGAAAGAGAGAAAACAGGCAGGAAGTTGCTGAATGAACATTTCCCAAAATTGATGAATGATACCAATCTACAGATAAAAAAGCTCAGTGCGTTGAAAGCGGGACAGATACAAAACCACACAATTTGTGGCAAGTCAAAAACAAAGAGAAGAATTTTAAATCAGTCAGAGGACAAGCCGTATTACCTTCAGAGAAGCAGGACTTTTCAACAGAACCTACAGAAGTCAGAAGATAATGTTTTGAGAACATAAAGGCAAGGCACAGACTGGGATGTGCAATACATACGGACACACGCACATATTTGACAATAACTTATATCCAGAATATACAAAGAACTCTTATGAGTGAAAAAGAAGACAAATACCACAATGGAAAAAGATGAAGAAGCCAACAAAAAGAAAGGAAGCCAACAAAAAGATGCTCAACATCATTAGCAATTAGAGAAATACAATTTTTTAAAAGATTTTTAAAAAAATTTAACAGAGGGAATGGGAGAGGGAGAAGCAGGCTTCCCACCGAGCAGAGAGCCCAATGTAGGACTTGATTCCAGAACCCTGGGATCATGACCTGAGCCGAAGGCAGACACTTAACCAAAGGAGCCACCCAAGCACCCTAAAAAAAAAAACAAAACAAAAAACAAAAAACAAAAAACAAAAAGCCTAAAACCATAATGAATTACCAAAACACTGCCACCAGAATGACGAAAACTAAATAGGTGGACAATGGTAAGTGTTGGTGAGGTCACGAAGCAATATATTGCTGGTCGGGTTGTAAATTAGTTTGGAGTGTAAAAACAGTTTGAAAAACAGTATCTCCTAAAGCTAAACATATTTACCCAGCAATTTCACTCCTGGGCTTCCAACAGAAATAAGGCCTATGTTTGTCAAAAGACTTGAATAAGAATACTAATATTAGCATTATTCATAATAGCCTCATACTAGAAACAACTCAAATATCCTTCAACAGAAGGAATAGATAAATAAAACAGATGAAATAGGTAAGTAAACTGTATTGTGTTAACACAAAGGAACACTGCACAGCATTGAAACATCACAATACATGCAACAACAAGAGAATCTCTAAAAAGTAACGCTGAGCTAAAGAACCAGATGCAAAGAATATGTACTATATAATTCCTAAGAAAAGGCCCAGCTAATACAGGTGACCCTTGAACAACATTGGGGGTTGGGCTGCTGACTGTCCCCATGCAGCTGAAAATTTGCCTATAACTTTCGACTGCCCCCAAACTTAACTCTAGAGCCTACCGTTGCCTGGATGCCTTACTGATAAATAAACAGTTGGTTAATGCATGTTTTATGTTATATGTATTACACACTGTATTCTTACAATAAAGTAAGCTAGAGAAAATAAAATGTTATTAAAAAATCAGAAGGAAAATTCTTCTATAGTAGTGTAATACATAAAAAAATAAAATCCATGTATAAGCTGACCCAAGCAGTTCAAACCTGTTTTTCAGGGTCAACTGTATATGGTTTGAAAACTTATGAGAGTGGTTATCTGTGGGAGTAATGACTGGGAGAAAGTAAAAGGGGGTCTTATGGATACGAGCTGAAATTATCCGATATCTTGATCTAGAGCAGTGGTGAGTGATCTTGCCCCCCAGGAAACATTTGGCAATGTCTGGAGACATGTTTTGTTGTCACATCTAGGAAAGGGTGCTACTGGCATCTAGGGACAGGGACACTGCTAAACATCCTACAATGCACAGGACAGTCTCCCAAATAGGCAGGTATTTAGTTCACAATGTCGATAATGTTGAGGTTGAGAAATGCTCATCTAGATGATAGGAAGTTACATGGGGCTATACTCATGTAAGTTTGATTAAGTTGTATATTGAAGATGTGTACACTTTACTATTTAAGTTATAACTCAAATAGAGAAGGGTAAAAGTAATAACATCACAAAAGTACTTATAGCTCTGCCCTGAAATTTAGCAAACTTATGTAGAAACTGTGTTGCAGTTTTATGTGTAAGTCTAATTCATTAGCGTCCTAATGGCCTGAATTTGCCAGGAATTACACAAGTTAGGAAGAATGGAACCCTTTAGTTCTCATCCCCATTAAATGCCAAGAAGTATCTATACTTCCCGGTGTAGCAGAAGATGTATGAATTAGTAACTGGGTTATTTGCTAGGAAAGGATATTTGTATAAACACAATAAAGGTGTATGTAAATTCCACATGTCTGGGATTTTCTTGGAGCCATTCTGCTGAACTGGCTTGGGGGATCGCTGCAAAGCTGCTCTCTACTTAATGCCCTGTATTTCTGTCCAGAAGATACAGAAAAATATACATGTCCTTTTAAGCAGCAGTCTAACCTTTGTTCCCAAGATAATAACATTTTGCCACTAATTACCAATAATTAAGAAATCTACTAGTCCCTTACATATCGTTCCCACTCCACCCTGAGATGTCAATTTTGTTGGCAAATGTGGGGTAAGGTATACGTTGCATCATTCTTTCCACTGTCTTGCATAAATGCAACAACTGTCTAAGTTTATGCTGATCTAGCCATGCAGCCCAAAAAGGGTTACAAGTGCTGGGAGCTGGTAGACTTGGAATAGCACCACAAGCCCGTGTTCCAGCTCCTGAGCGAATACCGTTCAGTTAGTGTTAGGGGTGATAGGCACCTAAGGAGCCAAACAGGAGAACGAAGTGTACTCCTGTACCTCATTGTGGGGTTGACCTGCAGATGTACAACCCAGGACCACAGGAAGCCAAACTGCTAAGTAACTTCCTGAGATGTGGTTGTCTAAAACCCAAACACTAACATGTACTTAAAAAGGATTTTACAATTTGGAGTAAAATTAAGTAGTAAGTAGAAATCGAGCACATCCAAACCAGAATAGTGAATTGACTTTAAAAAATCACTCAAGTAACTGAAGTGAAATATCCCTGAGAGGCAATAGCGCGTATTACTCCTATTTCACAAATGATTCCCCATGCAAATAGCTAGAATCTAATGATTGGGATTAGAACCAGAGCAATTTATTCTACGAATCCATCATCATGTAATATTCCCTTGTGCTCTTGGTCACATCAAACTTTATTATGAATGGCTGCCACGGAAGCCCATTCAATCGTACTATGAACTGACTCACCCAATGCAGTGTTGTCTAGATTCTTGAGCTGCTCAAGGTAAAATTCAGAGACCATCTCAAGTAGGAGCCGGGTAGTCAGTGACTCACACTTCTTGTGTTAAATGCTAAGCTCTGACTCAGAGTGAACCCTGTTAGCTGCTGACTGATACTATACGTATTTGACTAGAAGCAGCTCACACCATGACTCACCTGGTGGTACACTGGAAACCAATCTGAAATATTCCCAATGGGACAGTGATTCACATTCTAATCATACTGGGACTTGACTTAACACATGTGGTTTCAAAACCTGATTCTGCTAAACTGGCTTGGGAGATTGCTACAAAGTCACTCCCTACTTAATGCCCTGTATTTCTGCCTAAAAACATGTGGTAGGTATACAGAGGTGCAAAATCAAGGGTAAGATATCCCAGTTCATGCACTGGAGAGAACCATGGTTTCCCTCATCAAGGAGGCAAGCACCATTCCTACAAGTGCTTTCTTAGAAGGACACGTCGTTCCTATAATCCTAAATAACTTTGTAAGGCTAGATGCTTACTTGAAAGGCTCTGCCATACAATTCCTAAACTGCTCGTGTGAGAGCTCGACCTTGAAAATACCTGCTGCACCTCTCTGTGGAAGGTGAATGTCATTATACATGCATTATACATGCAGTAATGAAAGAACTGCAGGATTTTAGGAATTGATATTCAAGTGCCTGGAGTGGAAACCATTATTTACCAAGCCACTGCCTTAGAATAAGAAAGCTTCCCCCACTTCACTCTTGCTTGTCCACAAAATCTGGAATAATAAAATCTCCTTCTATGTAAATTTGAAGGCCTTTCCTAAAAAGCTCTCTTAAGTCAGCAGGAAGGAAATTTTCAGAATTTAAGAAAAGCTCAAAAGTGATTTCTAAGGAAAAACTGCTACAAGGGATTAACAGAATATGCAACCAAATGCGTACTCCAGTGGGACCCTGAATTCTAGTGTGGCTCTGCCTCTGGCTTGATCTGTGACCTCAGCCTAGTAAGTTATGTAGTTCTACCTTCTGCTGTGCGGGACCATGATGAAGCTGTGGGACAGTAGCCAAATTATTGTCCCGTCTTTCTCGTGTTGTATATAACACATGCTTGTATATTTTCCAGTTTCCTATTTGTTACAGGTTCATAAACCTGTAGTAAACAGGAACACATCAGTGTGGTGTATAAGAGCCTTAGGTGGCGAGTCAGAAGACCTAACTCTAATCCTTTTTGGAGCCCTATTTACCTGGAGATCACCAGTAGGGACCTCTACCCTCTCTGAGTGTTTTCTCAGCTGTAAAGTGAAGGAATCTGAGTTTTATTATTCTATGTAGTTCTTTCTTTATTTTTGAAGTGATCTCTGTGCCCATTGTAAGGCTTGAACTCACAACCCAGAGATCAAGGGTCTGAACCAGCAGGCACCCCTATCTTTCTATATTCTTGATATTATAAGAGTATTTTGGCTAAAATGTTTACAATCATCTTAGAGAAGTTAGCATTTCTAGCTTGCAAGGTAAGTTTCCAGATTCTCTTAAATACAACTGACCTGGTGCAGTATTTTAATGGAGACCATGGATTTTCTGTATATACCATGACCTAGTGTGTATTTTTTATGCACATCATTTAACAAAATGAAACATTTTTTGAAGGTTAAACATAATTTTCAAAAATGCTGTTTGAAAAGTGTATATAAGTATTTCATCACTATTTGAAATAAAAAGAGTCCAGATGGTATACAAATGCACTATATTTAAAATTTACATATCAACTTAGGAAATATTTACTGTTTTTCTAATTTTGGTGATAGACATCTTCTACTTTGATATACATACTCTTTATAGCATATCCAAAAAAATGCATTTTGTTCCTGATTTTATTATACAGTATTTTGAAAGCTACTTAGCCAATTTTGCATAAATACAACAATAGTAATAGCTCTTGTTTGGTATGTGACAGAGCTCTACAGTATTAATCTACTGAAAGCTGGAAGCTACCCAGTAAAGTAGGTACAGGTACTTTTTCTTATCCTCATTTTACAGATGATAAAGAAAAGGCACCAAAATGTTAAGTTACTTCCAGAAGTCACACAGCTAGGCTAGGATTTGAATCCAGACAGTTACAGAACTTGGACTCTGACTTATCAGGCAATACCGCTTCTCATATGCATTACTGATACACGAGATAGAAGATGTTATTTAATGAGTAGAAAGTACATATGATGAGGCCCAGTAGAGGTTATGAGCAAAAATTAGGTTACGAACAAAACCAAGCATTTACAGATGGAGTCCTTTCATTACAAATGTCCTTGCCAAGTCTAGGGACGAAATCAGTTCGTTTTTTGAACTCGGACACTTGTTTAGTCAATTCCATAATCTGCAATCACCAGTAGAAAAATGAAGCCAAGCCACGCTGGGGCCCAGTGCCCCGGATAAGGAGGTCAGACCCAAGTGGGATGACTGGAGATTGGGGCAGGAAACTCCCTGCTCTCCCCAGTCCAGAAGCATGAAGGAGCCCAGCGGGCGAGTGACTACTTTTGCAAGGCGGTGAACAAGAGGAGTCCCGCCCTCACCGCCTGCGCGTGCCATGTTTGGGACGCCCTGGGAACTCCAGCTAGGCAGCCCCGTAGGCACAGTTGGGGTCCGAAAGAGCCCTGGACCTCCGCTGGATTCAGAGAAAGAAAAGAAGGGAGGAGAGAGTTCCCCTCTGGAGCTTTCCTTCTTCTGGATAGAAAATGCATTCACTTTCACCCCTGTAACTGTCCGCTGCTGGCCGCGACAGAGCCGCAGCAGCACCCCGGGCTCCCAGTCCGTGCCCGCATCCCCGGCTTCGAGCACTCTCCGCCGCCGCATCCCGCCCGCCGCTGGGGTCTTGTAGGGCCCTGGCCGCTCGCCCGGATTTTCCTCCTAAGCGGGCGAGTCCCACTCCTGCCTCGGAGCGGGTTCTCCAGCAGTCCCTTCCCCGCCCACTCACCACCCGCGCCTGGTGGGCAGGCAGTAAAACCGAGACTCCCCAGTGCGCACGGTTTTCAGCTCACACCCCCGGATGCCGAGCACAGAGACCCCGCCCGCAAACGCCCACCCGCCCAGCTCGCTCCTAGGCCCTTACCCCGCCTTCTCCCCACAGCTGGGGGAGGGGAATCGCCACGCACACCCACCCTAAAAGGTCCTACCATCCCTTCCCGCGGGCGCGACGTCCCTCCTAGGTCCCCCGCGCGCCCACGCCCCCTTCCAGTCTCCGCAGCCTGGCTGCCGCGACACGTTCCAACTTACCTAGCGCCTCTTGGAGAGAGCGGAAGATTCAGTCGCCCAGGTT
The DNA here is from genome assembly GCF_002288905.1 of Enhydra lutris kenyoni. Taxonomy (NCBI): domain Eukaryota; kingdom Metazoa; phylum Chordata; class Mammalia; order Carnivora; family Mustelidae; genus Enhydra; species Enhydra lutris. The sequence goes on from NW_019154125.1 coordinate 12,044,030, forward strand.
TGTTCAAGAAAAACGCAGGGGCGCCTGCACCTTAACCGCCTTGTCCAAGGGTGCGCGGACAGTTCAGTCCATTAGGTTTTCAAGAGCGTAAATGCGGACACCCAGTCAGACCCTCCAGGGTGCATGTGCAGGCGCTTCCCCGTCCCCCGCCTGAGTTGCGCTTTTCTTAAAGGGAGGTTCTGTGATTCCGGGAGTGTCTCCTCTTCCGTCCTACCTGCGCTCAAACTGTCTTGGGCGCCCGGCCCGGTGAGAATGCCGACGTTTCCACAGCCCCGAGTTCCCCAAATCTACTTGGGGGGTCAGTACGTATTTTAGTCTTTAAGGGCTACCCACTCACTGACCCCAGGCCACAGAGGTTGAATCGCACGCACGCCCCGCTGGACCCGGCAGAAACTGATCCTGGTGGCTGGGGGCCCCCTTTGAGACCCGGTCACACCCTAAGCCCATACATCCCCAAAATACACACTGAATGACCTACCCGGCAGGACCCGTGGATGAGCAGACTTCTGCCATCGCGGCAACGACCAGACCTCCAGGTCCTGTCCTACGTGAGCGTCCCGCTTAGCCCGGCCACTTCCCAGCCCGAGGCCTTAGAGTGAGACCGAGAAGGGGAAAAGCGTTTGAAGATGCGGGGTACTCACAATTTCACCGTCTGCCGGGCGAGCCGGAGGGGAAGCTCGGGCCAGCTCGCCTCCGTCGGCCGTGCGCATGCGTTTCGCGTGTGCCCCCCCCCCCCTTTTTTTTTTTAATTACATTACCAACTGGTGGCCTTACTACGCCCGCAATTGCTTTCCCCGGTTTTCCTTTTCTTCTGGCTCTCGGTCTTTCCTCTCACCTTCTTCTCCCTCTCTCACGCTCCCTCAGCTAACCCTCCTCCCCGCCCCCTCACTCCCGCCTCCCCAGCCGGGCTATCCCGGTCTCGCCTCCCTCTTGCCGCGGCGCCCTCCACTGCGGCGGGGGCTGGCGGGAGCCCCGCTCCAAGCTGGACCCAGCCCGCAGCAGGACTGTAGCCCCCTCCTCCAGTCCGGAATTAGGCAGAATCCAGAGTGTGGGCGTTAAACCAGGCGAGCGCGAACAGAGTCTGCAAGACCCCCTCTGCGCTCCCTCCCTTCGGCGCGCGGGGGCTGAGCGAGACTCCGCTGTGCGGGAATGCGTGCTCAGACCTTGTGAATGAAGGGGGGCGGTGGGAGGTGCAAGTGTGAGTGTGCCGGGGGAGGAGGATGGTGCGCCGCGCGCGGAGGGCGTGCTATACCCCTGGAGAGACTACCCCGCATCTGGAGGGCAGCCTCCTACCTTTTCTCTTTCTCCGGTTGCCACTCCGAGAGCTGCACCCGTCCCACCCCGGTATGGTTTCTGCTAGTCCCTCACTGGAAAGGAGTTCCACGCCCTCTTCCTGCTGCCGGAGCTGGAGGCCCCACCAGGTCGGGGTGGGGTTAGGGGTAGGGGTGGGAGGGTTGGCTAACTCCGGATTTCGGATCCCGCTGAGACTTTTGGCAGCTGCCCTCCGTCCCCAGAGGCTCCGAAGTGCAGGGGTAAAGAGAGGGGAAAACGCTGCCTCCCAGCTCCGCGGGCACAGAGCACCGCGTGTCCCTATAGACCCCGCCGTGTGCCCTCGAGAGCGAGACGCAGACCGTCCGCCTGAGCCCGGCGCGGGAGCTTGGAGGGCTAAACTGAAGCTGGAAGCTGACCTGACACAAAAATAACATCACGTCATTTCCTCCCAGGCCTCCAGAGCCTGCAGACGCTGAGAAGACAGGGGAGTGGGAGCGCGAGGAGGGGGCGGTGGCGCGTGGAGGGGGAGGCTTGTAGGAAGGGGGTTGAGCTACATCATTGGGAACCAGAGTTTGAGAAGCAGATTCAGGAAGGACGAGGACTCCCTCCCGCTCCCACAGTTTCCATTGACACTGGAAGGAAATGGTCCAGGAAAAAGTAGCTTCGAGGGTCTACTGCAGAAAGGAGGTGTCAGGCGAGGCGCTGGCGCCTTTTCCTTGAACTAGCTGTGGCCTCTCTTGCCCTTCCCACCAAAACTCTCTGCCCCTTCCTCTGCCCCCTTCCGCCCTAGCACCTTGCGGGCTGGAGCCCCTGCTGGCCTGGCGTGGAGTGGGTCAGTCGAGGTTAGGGAAGAGCAGGGGATGCTCATGCCTGGGTGAGGCGGGGAGTGGGGCGTGGTGGAGACAACTATACTCACGGGCATGGGCGAGCTCTGCCCAGTACAGACGTCCTCTTCTCTGGGCGGGCGTCCCCCTGGGGGTCGGCTGGGCAGTGTCAGAGCTGACCCCAGAAGGAGCAAGAGGCGGTCCGGTCGCTCCCCGTACCCCCGTGAGAGCCCAGCTGGTAGGGAGCAAGTGAGAAGCCTGAGGGAGAAGTCCGGGCGCCCTGGGGACCCCCAGGAGGGGGTCGCCGGAGAAGATGAGAGAAGCATCGCGCGAGGCCAGAGAGCTTGCTAAAAAGGAGACCGAGCAGCTTCGGGGCAGCGGGCGAGTCTGGGAGCTGTGCAGGGCCGGCGGCAGGAAGGGCAAGAGGTAAGGGGAGAGAAACAAAAGCAATACACCATTACTGTTGGGTCTAGCTACAGACTGAAAAAAATGTGTATTTAGTATCATTTACTGCAGCATTTTGAGGCTGTACTTTGGGGAGCAAGAGAAGGTAGGCAAGAGCAAAAGGAAAGGCCTTTGGTTGGATTCTCCTCTCCTTTCTCTCCTTTCCCCCTTTCCCCCCTTCTCCTCTCCCCCTTTCTAACTCTGCACTCATTGTGGTTCTTGGACCAGCAGCTTCAATGACAACCAGGAGCTTATTAGAAATACAGAATCTGGGACCCTATCCTGAACTTTAGCATCAGAATCTGAATGTTAATGTTCCCAGGGGGTTCATATGCACCTTGAATGTGAGATGCAGTGTATAAAAGTATCTATATTCATCCTTCTTGGTTCTTAGGATTTTCTAGTGAATGAACGTCTAGTTCACTTTTGCAACTCTTGCTCTTCTCCTTCTTTCCCTCTGACCTTTCCCACCTCCTAAAGTGCCTAGAGCTCTCTCTGCCGAGGCACTGAAGTATACCAGGACTGTGTTGGGTCTCACGAGTGTGCACTATGCAGGGCCCCTTTCTGCACTCTGTGTGTCCATCTTATTCCCAGGAACACAGGGCTTTACACCTTCCACTTGTTGCTTAGGATATCTAAATGACCAGTGTAAAGGTAAAATCATTATTATTTTCTTTGAAAGTAGAGGGAAGCATTAATTTAAAAGTCAGAAGCCCGGGGTTCTAGGCTGAGCCTTGCAACTAACTCCACAATTAACCTTGGGAAAGTCTCTTTATTCTTTTAATTTATCTGCTTCATTTATAGAGTAAAGGGGTTGAACTCAGTGGCTTCTTAAGGTCACCTGCCTTGTCAGGCTCTCATTTTTGAGCTCTTAGAGCTTCTTGGTCCACTAACCTTCAGAGAAGCTACAATCCAGAACCTAACTCAGCCAATCCAAACAGCTCCCTCAAGTAAAACAAAAAGACAGTTTAATCTGTTTGTGAAAAACAAGAGTGGCGGTTGCCAAGAAGATTGAAGGTGGAGGCGGGAAGCAGCTAATAAAAGTGACAGGGTGGCTAGGCGCTGAACCCGGCTGGGGGAGCCGGGCGGGAGTCCCAAGGGCGCAGCGGCCGCTCTCCAGGGTCCTGAAGGCGGGAGAGGCCGAGGGCGGCTTCCGTGGGCTTGGCTAGGTTCCCCAGATCAGCAGTTGCCAGACCCCGCATGTTTTCTTTAGGCGGTGGAAGTCTTCGGGGAAGCGACTGTTGGGAGGGAGGGAGGAAACCTAGCAACCCATTCTCATTCATGAGGCCCTTTCTGGAAAGCCAACGAACGTGTTGGCGGATTTGTCTTTCGGTCGTTTGTATGCGATCGGGGAAAGAGTGGAGCTTGGTTTGCATTTCCGAGTAAGTTCACACAGTTTCTCTTCCCTTATACTTTTTCCTGGAGAATGGAGTCTTTCTCCTAGTATTTTCATTATCCCAGTTCAGATGCTTCTCTACCCTCCCCCGCTTTCTGGCACCATGTGTTTATTTTAGGGGATGGCCCTGAGAGCCCCGGGAGGCTTCTGGAGAAGTGCCAACAGCTCACTCGAAGCGGGGGCGGGGCGGGGGGAAGGAGAGATTTGGAAAACTCTCAGAGCCGGCCTTGGCGCCCAGCTTTCGTCTCGCCGGGGAGGAGGGCAGGGGACCAGGCCCTTGCTCTGGGGTCGGTGTGTATGCTTCGCGGGCTTCAGTAGAGCTCGGATGCCGCGGGCTGCTGGGCTGGGGCGGTTCGCAGCTAACTTCGTGCGCACCTGCCAGCGGCCGCCGCCGCGCCTGCCCCGAACGCGCTGCTGAATGGTTGCACAAACCTAAGGGGATGCGAGCACCGAGGCCTCAAGCACCCCATGCAGAGGAAGTCGAGAGAGAACTGGTCCAGCCCCTGGCGACCTAGAGCTTAACTAAGCCCACCCGCGACCCTTCCCAACCAGCCTTCATTCCACGGTTTGAGCAAAGCTTAAATCCCTGAAAATGAGTAGCAAGCATACTTCTGGGTCGCATGCCGCACTCCTAGGGCCCCGAAGGAAGCTTCAGGGAACTTCCGTGGGTCCCCGAATTTGCGTCTCCAGCTCGTATTTTCAAATGGTTTCTTGTGAATACGTGAGCCGGTAACCTGACCCTTCTCTCTTCTCCCCTCCCAAGTCCTTCTTCCCAAATCCTTTGCACGCCCCTTCCCCCGGGCACGCTTCATTAGGCATTTCGCTTCGGTCCTTTGCTTCAAGACAGAGTCGCTTGTGAGGAAAATAGTGGAAATGTTCAGACAGAATAAAAGTCTCAAACTCAGCCCCAGAAGCACAAAGCCCCGGCTCCACTGCTCCTTTGGAGACATTCAGCTTTTACCCTTCCCTAGACTGGTCTTTTCTCTCAGGATCAGCAGCCTACTCTCCAATTCTGGCTGGTGTGTCTGGACACACTCTGCAGTCAGAGCAAGTCTGGGCAGGGGCTACAGGCTTCCCTAACAAGCAGGGATCTGAAGCATGATAAGTGCAGCGTACTGAAATCTGACTTCCTCTGGCCCTCCTGGCAAGGACAGAGCTCTGGGAGTATCAATGTACCACAAAATTTGATCTGAGAAAAGTTATCTGAGGAAAGACCTTCAGCTACCCGCAGTGCTCCAGAGATCCCTGTCTTCCTTTTAGGCCAGATTCTAGATGACAGTCTGAGGATTTCAGTAATATTAGCCACAAAACAGAATCATCTTGGAATCTGTATTCCTGAAAGCACCACTCCGTAAGGATCCAGAAGACTTAGGGAATACTTTATAAAGATCGAATATCCACTACTTAATGAATCATACTGTCTATTGAACTATGCAGAGGAAAAAAACCACCACACCCAAATGTACAGAAAAATCTCATGCCTTTAAAAGGCAAATTAAAAATTTTCATTCACCCCTCAATAGCCTTTCATAAAAGAAGCATCCATGGCAGTATTAAATACTTTAAAAAAATCTTTATTTATTTTTTAAATTTCTTTTCAGTGTACCAGAGGATTAAATACTTTTAACCAAAAATTTCTCAGAGCTTTTAGAATTAAAATCACAGAATGGAATTTGAAATTAGATTTAATTTTATGAAAGGATCTATTTTTTTCTACCCTGGACTCTTTTTAAAAAATTCTGTTTACTTTAGTCTAGGCATATTATACGTTTTAATTTTCCGTTATTTGGAGAAACAATTCCTTCACTTGGATATAAGAATCCAATTGGCAGTGATTTAAAACTCCACTGGCAAGTCTTTGCTTGTGCTGACTATACAGCATGCAGATTGGAAAATGGCAAGATATAATAGACAGATCATGGATATTAGAGTCACAGGTTAATATTAGTTTGAGGCCAACCAAACTATTAATAACATGTTTCTATTAGGGTTCATTTCAAATCTTGATGTTCTTAGTGAAAGTACAACTGTTAAAAAGAATATCTCCTAATTAGTTCTGATTTTATCCATTCTTTTAATAACTTTTTAAGTGGATCTATGCCTAGGACTTATATGGAGGTGTTATATAAGTAGATGTTACATAATGAGCATTGATAACGAGGAGGGTGGGACTAGGAATGGAAGTGGAGGGGACCAGAAATAAGGGCTACTTAGGTGACATGTATGTCTGGAAAAGGGAAACACTGACGGTTGTCTCCTTTCAGAGATAACTGGGCCCTCTGCCTTCCTGCTGGTGTTGTTAACTGAGTGGGGAGCTTAAGATAGGAGTTGGGTCTTTATTTGAATATATATACATATATTCGTTTGAATTATATGCAACACTGAACTCTTGATTTTCTCCTCCAGACTTTCTCCTCCATTTTAGTGAATGGTAACTTGATCACTTTGTTCAGGTCAAAAACACTGGGGATATTCACAGCTATCTCTCTGTGTTGTTGACTGAATTGGGTCTCCCCAAAAATCATATGTTGAAGTCTTAACCCCCAGTACTTCAGAATATGGCCTCTTTCAAAATAGGATGGTAGACCGTATAATTAGTTAAGTCATGTTAGAATAGCATGGGCCCCTAATCCCATATGACTGGAGTCCTTCTAAAAAGGAGAAATTTGGACACAGACACATGCACCAGGAGAATGCCAGGTGAAAATGAAAGCAGAGATGGAGGTGAAGAATCCACAAGCCAATGAATGCCAAAGATTTCCAGCAAATGATCAGAAATGAAAAAGAGGCATAGAATAGATTCTCTCTCCGAAGAAATCTGGCTACAGGATGAAAACATAGAAACCCTGCCTCCGTTTTCAGCCTGTTGATGTATCCTGCAGATTTTAGATCAAGGATGAAATATCAATTCTCACCTGAATTTCCAGCCTGCTGGTTTGCCCTACGGATTTGGATTTGAGACTTGCCAGCCAACACTACTGAATGAGTCAATTCCTTAGCTGAATCTCCCTCTCCTTTCCCTACCCCTCTTTCCTTCCCCTCCCCGCTTCTCTCTCTCTCATCATCTGTCTATCATGTACATGTCCTGTAGGTTCTAGTTCTCTAGAGAACCTTTACTAATACTCTCTGGTACAGTTCTTATCATCATTAACCTGGACTATTGAATTTTCTTCCTAGTTGGTATTTCTACTTCCCTTTTGCTTTATTTCCCCTTAATACTGAAGACAGGATTTTTCTTCAAAATGCAGGTTGGGCTATGTCACTAACTCCAGACTTTCTATTGGCTTCTTATTTCAGAGTAAACACCAAAGTCCTTATATTAGCCCTCAGTGTACAACATAAATGGCCCCATGCTACCACGAAGATCTCTTCCACCTGTGCAGCTATTCTTGGAATACTGGTTTTGCACAGCACTCTTTACTATTTGGCATACTACGTATTTACTTCTTTATATGACAAAAGTAGTAACTTTTTCTCTTTTGTTCATTGTTATGTCAGTAGTGTCTAGAATAGTGCTTGACCCTTAAAGTGCTCAATGAGTATTTTTTGGGACAAATGAATGCAAAAACAAGCTCAAATATTAACCACTCATAAAAAGGAATGGAATTCTGGTACATGCAACAACATGGAAATCTCAAAAACTTGCTAAGTGAAAGAAGCTGGACACAAAAGGACAAATATTATATGATTCCACTTATCTGAGGTACCCGAAATAGGCAAATTCATGCAGATAGAAAGTAGAATAGTGGTTACCAGGGGCTGGTGGGAGAGAATGGGAAGTTACTATTTGATGGATGCAGAGTGTATGGGTTGAAGGAAGAGTTACAGAAATAGACAGTGGTGATGGTCCTACAACCTTGTGAATGTATTTAATGTCTCTGAATGATACATTTAAAACAGGTTAAAATAGTAATTTATTTATATTATTTATAATTTCCCGCAGTTTAAGAAAACATTAAAAAATCTTCAAGGTGTGAGCTCAGAGGAACCTGAGAATGTCCACCCCACAGGGAAAAACAGCTCAGTAAATCACTCCTGATTCTGCCAGAATCTCTTGGGGTTCCCTCGCTTTGATTTTTGCTTCCCTCACCTAAATGTGCTTTCAAGATAGATATTGCCAACTCCCATTCTATTCTAGAATGTATGGGGACACAGATTGTGATACGTAGAGGTAGAAGGAGAATAGCTAAAGCAGGGTCCAAGAAAGGTCTTGCATGCCAATCATTTCTTCATCCTTTCAGCAAATATTTATCATGCGTCTCCTCAGTATCAGTCTGCTCTAGAGGCTCTGGAGTCACACTGAGAGAGGAAGAAAATGATCTGCTCTTATAGTGTGGTGAAGGAGGGGGTAGTAAGAATCTATGTAGACTGAATAGGACAAGTAAGTCATGGCAAGGATTTTGGATTTTATTTTAAAAGCAATCAGAAGTCACTGAAAGGTTTTAAGCAAGAAAGTGACAAAATCTGCTTTATATTTTTTAAAGACTCCTTTGATGCTTTGTATTGGAGTGAATTGGAAGGGGACACGCTTGGGAATAGTGAAAACAGGAGACTTTGCAGTGGTCCATGTGGGAAAAGTTGATGACTTGGACAGTAATGGGGATAAAATACAGAGAAATGGACAGACTGAGATATGTTTTAGAGAGAATTAATTGCACTTCAGGTAGATTGGATGTGCAGGCTGAGAAAAAGGGAATCAAAGATCTTACCCAGGTGTTTCGAGATGAGCAGTTGGGTGGCTTGCTGAAATGAGGACGATGAGGAGGGAAATCAAGAATCCTGGTATTGGGTGCCTGGGTGGCTCAGTGGGTTAAGCCTCTGCCTTCAGCTCAGGTCAAGATCTCAGGGTCCTGGGATCAAGCCCCAAGTTGGGCTCTCTGCTCAGTAGGGAGCCTGCTTCCCCCTTTCTCTCTGCCTGTCTCTCTGCCTGCTTGTGATCTCTCTCTTTCTGTCAAATAAATAAATAAATAAAATCTTAAAAAAAAAAAGAATCCTGGTAAACATATTTCGTAGATGCCTATGAGTCATTCAAATGGAGTTGCTAAATAGGTTATAAAAGAGGCTTGAGCTCAGGGTAGAGGTCTGGGTGGGAGTCCAGGAGAGATGTACATTTAGGAGTCATTAGCATAAAATGGTATTTAAAGCTATTGGAATTGGGTAAGATTCTAAGAAAAAGATGAAAAGATAGAATAAGATTGAATCAATTTAAAGAGTTTGAACCACATCCAGATGGAAATGGGGAACCACTGACAAAATTTAATCAGGGAGTTAATAGGATTAGATTTGTATTTTAGAAAGAATCTCTCTGTCCTATGATGTTACTTAGAGGCAAGCATGACTGGAAAGAGGGATGAGGGAACATGCTGTTGCAATAATTTTTGGGGAGATGATAATGACTTGCTTTAGGAAAGTGTTAAATAGAGTAGAGATAACTAAATTAACAGATCAAGAGATAATTTTGAATAGTGTGAACACAATGTGGGAATTGATTAGACGTGTGAAATGAGGACAAGAGCAAGGTCAAGGGTTCTGCCTCCCAAATTGCTAGTTCAAAACCAGGTGGATGATGGTACCCATTTTTTTTTAAAGATTTTATTTATTTGCCAGAGAGAGAGAGAGAGAGCAAGGGAGTACACACAAGCAGGCAGAGAGGCAGGCAGAGGCAGTGAGGGAAGCAGGTTCCCTGCCGAGCAAGGAGCCCGATGTGGGACTCGATTCCAGGACCCTGGGATCATGACCTGAGCCGAAGGCAGCGGCTTAACCCAGTGAGCCACCCAGGCGTCCCGATGGTACCCATTTTTACTGTGATAGAGAACCTAGGAGAAGAAGAGTTTGGGCAAAAGTGAAGGCAATTGCTAATTTTGAAGTGCCCGTTAGACATGTAAATCTGCATGGTCAATAGACTTTTGTAAGTTCATGTGTGGACTGCAGGAGACAGAGCCTGAGTGGAGTCATCAATCCATAAGCCATCTTAGAACCTTTGACACTGCCCAGATTAGCCAGGGAGAATGAGTCCAGTGAAAAGAGAAAAGGACCAAAGATGAACACTTAGGGAACTTCCAATTTTTCAGAGTCAGTAAAGGGAGAGAAATTTTTTTAATGAGACTGAAAGGGAGCAGCCAGAGAAGTAGAAGAAAATAAGACAAAAGGGACATCATTTGTCACGTTTCAGACTCTGGTTAGATGTCCTGTCATTTATTTCTTTTTGTAACCCTGCAGGCAGTTCTTAATGTCCTCTCCGTTTCACAGAAGACTATATTGAGACTCAAGTGAAATAACTGGGTAAAAGACACTCATACAGAAAATAATAGATCAATTTTGAAGGAATTTAAACAAACATTGGACTGTGAAGTTTCTACCCTTTGATTGTTCCCAAAAGGAACGAATCCTGTGTGTGTGTGTGTGTGTGTGTGTGTGTACACGCGCACACGTGCGTCCCCATGTACATATATTTGTATATATGTAGACTATCTCTAGGAGGATACAAAGAAGCTGCTAAGACTGAAGAGTGGTTGCCTTGGGTGGATCAGGGAGTAGAGGTTGGAGACTGGCCAGATGGAGACTTACTATATTGTATACACTGTAATGCTCTGTATTTTTGTAATAGAGTCTGTAATAAAGACTTGGCTCCTTTTCTTTCTTTCTTTCTTTCTCTTTCTTTCTTTCTTTCTTTCTTTCTTTCTTTCTTTCTTTCTTTCTTTTCTTTCTTTCTTTTTTTTTTTTTTTTTTTTAATGCTTGACTGCTGACAGCTTTCAGTCCTCTCCTTTCCCTTCTGCCTCATATCCGGGCAAACTGATAGGACAGCCTCGATGCTTTCTCCTTTGGCACCTGCAGGGAGTTTAAGTGATGTAGGTCTTGACTCTTGAAGAGGAGAACCCTCAGTTCCAGCCCCACCATAAAATTCTAAGCCACTCTCCTCCTTCTGTTCTCTTCAGCCATTTTTGGACCGGTTAGTAAGCAACCTGCCTTGCTCTCCTCAGAGAGCCTCATTATGGGAGTAATACATCTCTCTATGCCCTCTTGGTATTTATGTGGCCTCATTGGTCTGGACAAGAGAATCAAATTGGGGATGTATGGGTGGGAAGGCCCATTCTGCCTATGTAGGGGTGACCACAACAATTGTATTAGATGACAACTGTAAGACTGGACGAGTCTGATTTTGAATATTCCAATTCAAAAATATAAGTTAGCCAGGACATTTTTAAATGGTAAGAATTTAAAAAGGCCCATGTCCCAAAGTCTCAAGATTTTAAGATCCATATGGGCCTTCTCCTCCATTTTTCTTATCTGTTAGATCATTAAAAAGGCTGAGAAGGTAAAGAAAACTAAACTAAACTAAAGAAAACTAAAACTAAAATGAACTAAAATCTGTGCTCTTTCTTCCATAATATTCTATACCTCTAGAGATCAGGAAGGGAATTATTATGTAAAGTATAAAATTAAAAAGAAAAATTCAAAATTAATTTTTGAAGCTTTAGTGATCTTTTTCTGGGATCTCCAGCTCTATAAAAATTGCATTTGTCCAAACTGCCATATTTTAAAAAATCATGGATTCTTACAATTAAAAAAATATATATGCATTTATATATATATATATATATATATATATATATATATATATATATCTCCAACCAAGCTATTCCTGAAGTATAGTAAGCCGTGCTCCAACAAAATCCTTCCTATATTTTGCATACTTCCTTGCATCATATTGTTTACATATTTTACCCTGACGTGCAAACACTTACAAAATGTTCTCATACATGCGTCTCACTACTCACCACCCCGTTCCTCATTGCTATTTGGTGAGGAAGCTACAGACCAGTGAGCTCAGATGATATCTGTTAGGCTGGCAAGGAGCGGAACTGGGCCACAGACTGGTGCTTCCTGACTGGTGCTTCTTGAACCACATCCAGGAGACATGGTCATTACTTACTGATGTCAGTAACGAGGATTGACAGGGACAGTCATCAAGGACAGCGATAATGTTGATCCATATCTCCGAATGCCTCCGATGGCAGCCAAATGGGAAGTACCTTCGACCACTTTCTTTCTCTTAAACTAAAATTCCAATTTCCCTTCCTTCTCACACCCAGCAAGTAATGAGAATTCCATGATGAGCTTGCTTCCAAACTACCACTGGAGATTGAATGCCCGACTTCAACTCTATAGGCGTTGGGTCCATTGATCACATGGCTGCTCATTCTCTACTTCGCTTAGTAATACAGTTACTTCTCTGAGATCCTAAAAGGGCTATATAGCTTTATAATAGCCCAATTTACCTAAAACTAAAGAACAGTATTTCAAGCACCAACAGAGAAGCCCCTAAAATTTTAGATATTGAAGAATACACACCAGAATGAAGTTTCTGGGAGACTCTGCCTCCCAGGTGTCAGACACCTTTGGTAAGTTAAATCCTTGGAGTGCAGAATATTGTTATTCTGAAATGAAATACAATATAGTTGAAATTCTGTATAATTTATAAAGTTCCTATTTAATTATTTATTTTTTTCAAGAAAGCTTCTAGTCTTAGTGCAGCCAAGCTTTGCACAGTGATTGGCAGAGTCCAATATAATTGTAAATCAAACATTTGTTTTTCAGATCGTATGCAGTTTCTCTTAAGAAGATATGGAACAGGTCAACAAGGGTTCCTATTGTAATGTTTCGTCCTAAGGCTTTTCAAGGATCCGTGTCAGTGACTATGAGAAATGAAAAACCCTGTCATTGAAATCCTAAGAGCTGGTGGAAGCAAACAGAATCTTGAACAATGTAAGCGTGAGAAATGCAGGAGACGGGGCTGCTCACATAATCAGAAGTCTTCTTTTTCTTATGTTGTCTGTCTACAAAAGTCCAGCACTGCTGCCATTTGAATGCTAATATTTTTCAGGGGTTCTGTTGCTCCCCTGGGGTGCCTGGTGGTGGAGGGGAGAAGGGAGAAGGTGGATAAATTCAGAGCAGTGGAAAAGCCGCAGATGGAGGAAGGGGTGGCAGAGTCAGGAGATGGAAACCTACTAGCCATATCCCTTGTGACTTTGGGTAAGTGTGTGCTCACTTGGGCTTTTCCCTTCCTGCCCAGGGAAATGTGTGGCAAATTTAGTGAAGATGGTCTCTAGGGCTTCCAAAGAGCTGATTTCTGGGTTCATGTTCGACCCATTCTCTGATACGTAATCACTTTCCATTGTCCTCTCTTGGGACTCCCTCCCCAAAGGAAGAGGGACACACACACACACACACACACACTCACACACACACTAACCCTATACCTTAGAGAAGAGAAGCAGAGCAGAATCCCCAGGGAGCTCTGGAGTCCAGCATACCTCCCCAGGCAAGCACTTACCAACATCCCCTCTGCGGCTTCCCCAGCTCACTTAATTAAATTACAGTGGTCTCCTAAACAGTTTCCACCTTGGAGCCTGTGCAGCACTTAGGTCCACTCTAACCTGTTCCCCACCCTGCAGAAGGAGGGATCTTTCTAAAAGGCAAGTGTGATCACATTACCCACCCCCCACTTCCCCAACCAATCACTGGCTCCTCATTTCTCTTTAGGCCCTAATACAGCATGTAGACCTTTTATGATTTGATCTGTACTCTTACCTACCTTTCTTTCTCACTCTTTGTACTTCAAGCTCCAATCATATTAAGGCTCCTCAGTTCCTAAAAATCCCCTTGTTCATGTTCATTCCTGGCTCTTTTTATAAATTCTCCTTCTGCTGAATCATTACCCATTCCTAATCTGCTTCTCCTCCTTTATCCTAAGGCCATCTCTTACTTAGCCTTCAAGTTTCAGCTTAGATGCCATTTCCTCCAGGAAGCTCTCCCAGGTTGGGCTAGCTGCCCATATACTTTCTCTTGTCACAGCCTTTCCTGCACTGAATTGTGATAGTTTGTGAGGGTCAGGACTTTGCCCTTATACAGACCTGTGTCTCAAAAAATCTAAAGCAGTACTGAGACATAATGTGTGTTTAATCAATAGTTGTAAATGAATGAACTTAGACATGATGTGATCTGGAGTTGGTAATTGTTGAAGCTGGTAATGTGTACATCAGGTTCGATTACGCTATTATTTACTATGCCATTTTCTCTGCTTTTATGTATATTTGACATTTATTGTAATAAAAACATTTTTAAAAAAAGATTTCATTTATTTATTTGAGAGAGAGGAAGCATGAGTAGGGGGAGGGATAGAGGGAGAAGCAGGCTCCCCGGGATCATGACCTGAACTGAAGGCAGACACTCAACTGACTGAGCCATCCAGATGCTGTAATAAAAAAATTTTTTTAAAACATGATTTTTAACTTCTAAACAACATACCTCAAATCTTAATTGCAACAGACAAGAGAGACAGCGGGGTAGAAGCTGCGACAATTCTATGTACAAGCCTCCTAGGTATAAGGTTTATTAAAATGCCTGTTCAGAGAAGGTGTGATGTGAAAGGGAACACAGGCAGTTCTTCCTAGAGGTGCCTGCCTTCCATTTGTCCCCATGGTCCCAGGCTAGATCCACCAGTTTCACACTGGTAGAGCACAAAAATCAACAAGCAAGATGGCAAGAACAAGGGGAGACATTGTTCCGTCCAAAGTGGAAATTTGTGACAGGGCTCAGGAAGGCAGCATGAGCTTTGTAGCTTTTCCAGTGGTTCCTAATAAACCAGGCTTTGTGTGAGTCTCACCCAGGCTGCACAGGGCCCTGTACTAAGGCTTTCTCTTTCCCCTGGCTTGGCTGCTGGGAAATCTTGTTAGCTCTCACTGATTTCTTTGAGTTGGACACCACTGAATTGGATTGCTTTGCTTTGCATTTTAAAAGGGGTATTTTTCTTGAGGAAGCTGGAAGTTGGCACGGACTTGAAATTTCATATTTTGAGACCATCCAGAATCCATAACTATCATTAATTTCCTTCATGGCACTTGAGACATTTGGCTGAATAAAGATTCTAACAACAATCTTAGCTTAAAGAGGTAGAGAAACTCAGTATTTTACCCACGTGATGAGAATAAAGTACGAAAATAATACATTTTTTCTACTACTAATCAATTAGCGAACCAGTATTGACTGGGCTTTTAGATGTGCCCAATATGAGTGAGGCTCTACCTGTAGATGGGAATAATTAGATTAGCTGTTTTGGGGGAAACTGGGTACAAATCAAGCATGGGTTCCCCAGGACAGCGGCGCAGGACCAATGGGAAGCCTGGACCCATGGGTGGAGATTGTTTTTTAAAAGTCAAAGTATCTGATTAAAAAAACCTAGTAAAATTACTTGCGAGAGGTATTGTCTTGATTTTATAGATGATAAAACCAAGACAAAGAGAATTAAACCTGACTTGGACCTGAATTCAAAAACCAGTTCTGGCCAGTACAAAGACATTGTTTTTATGTCATCCTATTGCCTGGTTTGCAACTACATACACCAAAAAGATGCACAGGTCTGAACTTCAGCTGGGATAAAGGATGTCTTCAAGGAATCCGATTTCTGTTAGTTACATCTGAGCCTCAGGTTTTACTGGCTCGAGATCCTGCAATACTGCAATGTCCACCAGGTGTCAGCATTTACCGTTCTTTCACTCCCTTAGGCCTTACTGTTACAAAGTATTAGGACAGAAAAGCCCATTTTGCTCCTGGGTGCCTCAGAATGTCTGGGCATGAGGTGAAGGGTTATGTGCCATGAGGTAAGGATGCTGCTGAACACTGAATCTTGACTCCATGCAAATTTGAAAATGTCATGAGCCCTCTGCTGCTCTGATTTTCTAAAACCCAATGGTATCCATTTTTTTCCTCTCTTCTTTGTGGTTTCATGTATCTAAAAACCAGTTCATTTCTGATGGATGAGCAAGCAGAGTTATAACCTGGCCTTTGGCCAAGACTGTACAGAAAAAGAGGAGGTTTTGAAAGTGCCAGAGGATGCCTGGTATGCTGGGCTTCTCTATAATCAACAGCAGAAGCCGGTGCCAGATGCGGCTGGGATTTGGACCAGGCTGGAGTGTGGCTTCTGATGAAGGACCAGAAATAGCCCCAAACACCAGGTCTGTCTTCTGCTCAGCTTTCACATATACCAAATTACACTACTGCAAGGTCATCCTTTGGATCTAATATTACCATTCCCTGTAGATTTCGTGAGTAGGAACAATCTAAGAATTCCTTTACATCTAAGTGCAAAAGAATTTGGACTTTATTTTTTTTCCTAATGGGAGAGACCAGGCCAGAATGTGACAATGAGGTGCCTTGGGGATGCCTGGAAATGTGGGGAAAGGGTCTAGGATGAGAGGTAGGGGAAACAGCGAGGGTTGCAAACTTCTGTGATCTCTCAGGCTGGTCCAGGCTAATGGACATGGTGCCTGAGAGACCTTCTTTTGCTTTCTGTCCCTCATACCATCTGGATCTTCAACTTGCCCATCTCAAATGTTGTGAAGAAGAGACAGAATACAATGATTGGTTCCCCAAAGCCTGGACTCCCTCAGGGGCCAACACATGATGGAAGATGCCTGCCTTTCTTTTTCCAAAATTGCCACTTTTGCAAAGGTGAAGCTTACTGACCTTAATGTTACCAGCAAGTTGTTAAAAATAGTTAGTTGGCCTCTATTTTAAAAGAGAAGACAAACATGAAAAAAGGAAGCCATAGTTGCTGGCTTTTATTTGCTAATCATATACCTGTCTTTCAATCTATCAAACGAGTTCTGTGACAGAATTATCTATGTAATTAAGTGCATGTGTTCCTTAGATGATGCTGCTGGTAGTACAGCTCTCACTTCAACTGAAAACTTCAAAAAATATACGCTTTGAACATGTGACATTCTGGGAAAATTGTCAGAAAACAGTCTTAAAGAAATGGGGTCCAGTCTAACTTGCAGAAGCAGAGAGAGCAGATTTATTACAGAATGCAGAAATGTGTGAAATTGATAATATCAAATGCTTTGATCATTTCTTTCTAGTAACGTTTTATTCATTCCATTTGGTCATTTCTGCTCAACTATTCTTTCACAACCTCAGGCAACCTTTAATAACAGTTTATAGGTAAAAATATTCATGGAGGGACACTGGGTGGCTCATTCTTTAAGCATCTACCTTTTGCTCAGGTCATGATCCCAGGGTCCTGGGATCAAGCCCCATGCTGGGCTCCTTGCTCAGTGGGAAGTCTGTTTCTCCCTCCCTCTCTCTCTCTCTCTCTCTCTCTCTCTGTCAAATACATAAATAAAATCTTTAAAAAAATATTCATGTAGCTGTGTGTCTGGATTACTGGATGACCCGCACTGACTCAAGGGAGCACAGAGGATCACACAAAAACCTCACAGTCCCCCATGTCTGGTGAAGGTGGGGGTTTGTCTGGTGACTCTAGACTTCAGTTACTTTGGGGCCTGCCCACAGATCTTTGCTAAATTGAAGATAAATGGATGAGATGTATGGATTTATCTCTGAAATGTGATTATAAACCCTGCAAGTGATAAATACAAAAATGCCAGATTTCAAATGCCTAAATTAGCACTATTTCCTTCAAGTGTCATTGTTACTTTGGGAGGCCATATGCTGGTTCAAAGTTGCAGTCTCTCAAAACATGCTGGTCAGCTCCTCTAAGATGGTCTCTCAGCCTATAGAAGGGCCAGAACAGATTGATCCAGGAGTGGATACCAGACCCATACTGGGCCAGATTCTCTCTCTTGGGAATTGGAAATGAAAACATGGAGATGCAGTGATGTGAGTCTGCTTTTTGGTGCTGAGCTGTCTTTCTAGCACCTTCCACGGACTCCTAGCCTCAGGTTTCTGAATGGCCAGACTCCTGCCTTCCTGCTGTTTATCTTCTGGTCATAGACAGTTTGAACAGGCAGTTACCAAAATGTGTTGAGATTATGCTTACAATATTTTAGTCTTATTGCAAATAAGAGTCCTTGGAATGCTCTATCACTTGAAAATGAATCCTTAGAATTTTTAAGGCTGAGAATTCAACATTATGTAAGCACAATATATTCTTAAGGGAAAACATATCTGGTTACATCACTGATGTCAAATTAAATTACTTATGTAGTCTGCAATCTGGGTTCCATTCTTGAATATTTGAAATATATTCCAATAGTCACTGTACATTTTAAACTAAATATTATCTGTCAGCCTGTGTACTTCATTTTAAAATTTCTTTTTTCAGTCATTTTATATGCAGTAACTATGAAGCCAGTCTGTGGACATTTCTAAAATAAACTTCCACATTACAAGCCTAATCTGAATTGCTTTTGCCCACAGAGTGGAAATACATGGTTCGTATAGAACCTATGACAACAAGTTTCCTGTCAGAGGCTCCCAGTGGTGTGGTGCATAAACAATGAATCTGGGAACACTGAAAAAAAAAAAAAAAAAAAAAGGTAAAATTTAAAATGTTAAAAAAAAAAAAAAGAGGCTTCCAGTGAAGTTCATCTACATCTTTGCCTTCCAAGAAGGCAAAACTTTAATGTAAATTTCCAAAAATATTTTCAGTGATTTTATGGTTTTGTGAAGGCTGGCTTGATTTTTTTTAAAGTTTATTTATTTTCTTTGTAATCTCTACACCCAATGTGGGGCTCAAACTCACAACCCTGAGATCAAGAGTCACATGCTCTTTTGACTAAACCATCTGGCTGCCCCAAGGCTGATTTGATTTTGACCAGAAAGCCAAAAACATGATTTTTATGAGATCTTTTGAAAAGGGGAAATGAGACTGAGACACCTATTTTTTCCTAATCATTAATTAAACATCTGAGCATTATAAGATTTACGAAAAAAAGCCTGAACTGCATAATGAGGCCAAGCAGGAATTTCACAGTATGTTTTTAACACTTCTAGACAGGATCTTTTGCCACTTTTATTTTATTTTATTTTTTATTTTTACTTATTTATTATGATTTTTTTCTTAGGATCT
This sequence comes from Enhydra lutris kenyoni, assembly GCF_002288905.1. Classification (NCBI taxonomy): domain Eukaryota; kingdom Metazoa; phylum Chordata; class Mammalia; order Carnivora; family Mustelidae; genus Enhydra; species Enhydra lutris. Next base: position 12,062,839 of record NW_019154125.1, read on the forward strand.
TTTGTCATTTTTAAAGATTTTTCTGAAAGGTCAAGATCAGTTGTGCTATCCAGTGACTGTGTGAAGTGTGTGCTAACAGCTCCTACTGTGGTAATAAAGAGATAAATGGGAAGTTGTACTTATGTATTTGTGTGTCTATTTGTTATTTAATTTCAAAGGGTAAATTCTAAGCTCCAGTCTTTGAGATTAAAAAAAAGTCTTTTTATTATGTTAATTTTCAAATAAAAAACCCCCCAGAGCAAATACACTCATCAACTTTCATATCCATCACTCAATATCAACATATTGCCAATTCTGCTTCATCTCTTACTCCTCCTTACTCCCCAGATCCCCTGTTATTTTAAAGGAAGTCGAAGGTCATATGTCATTTCCTCTGAAAGCATTTCCTCTTGCCTCCTTGGGACTTAAAAAAAAAAAAAAAAAGCAGAACCACAGTTTCTTCTGACTTCCTTTTACCGGACAGGATGAGTAGGGCAGTTGTTTCTCCTTTTCTCCCTTCCTCTCTTCATTCTGTGAGTTTGATTTGGAGCTGTAAGACTCGTCCCTCACTCATTTCTCCATTCTTTTTAGAATATAATCCAACTTTTAAAGAATAATCACATTTTGCAGTTCCTTTTTAATTCAAATATCTCCATCTGAGTGACTGTTTCAATAATTACCATCAATCCTTCCTAACTGTGGCTTCCTTATTTTTCATTGCTCTGAAACACATTTTCATATGACTTATCCCGGAAGTGTGGCTGTGTCATAATCTGTACACTTGCATATCTTAAATGTCTTTCTCTTGAGTTAGGGCACGAATGACACTGGCTTATGAATCATTCTTGGGATGTAAAAATTTGTTCTTTAAAGCTCTCTTGTTATAATTCAATTATTTTCAGTTATTTAGTCAGAGGACTATAAGGTAAAAATCCTTCTTGTTTCCTTTTAGGTAACCTTATTTTTTTCCCCTCTGGATATTTACTGAAATGCCTTAGTTTTTAAAATTTGAACATTCTATGAGGGTATTTCTAGGGTTAGTTCTATTTCCATTAAATTTGCTTATAATACAGTATGTCTTATTAGATTATTATCTGAAATCTTTATTACATTGGGAATACAAAATTATGTTTAAAGAAAACTTGATTATTGCTGTTTCAGCTACTCAGATTCCACTTTTATCTGTTTCCTTTATCTGTCCCTAAAGTGAGTTTCCAAGATATGACCTTCCTCTCTATTATGTCTTCATAATTTTAGTTTCTTTATCTTTCTCCTCCGTATTGTGATCAACTTTCTTTTCTTCTCTCTCTCTCTTTTTTAAAGATTTTATTTATTTATGAGAGAGAGAGACAGTGAGAGAGAGAACACAAGCAGGGGGACGTGGAGAGGGAGAAGCAGGCTTCCCAGTGAGCAGGGAGCCTGATGCGGGGCTGGATCCCAGGACCCTGGGATCATGACCTGAGCCGAAGGCAGACGCTTAGTGACTGAGCCACCCACGCACCCCATGACCGACTTTCTTAAATATATTTTTCTATTTTGACCTTAATTTTTGTAGCATCCAATCAGCTGTTAAATCTCCCTTCCTCCCTCCCTTTTTAAATCAATGACTGAATGTCTTATCTCCATTAAAACTTACTTTTTTTTGGTGACACCTCTCTAACTTCAGAAATGCAACATCTTCTTGAATATAACACAGGTATATATTGTTAAAATTCTCCCTCTGTTTTCTACAGGAGTATGCCTTGGTGGTACAGTCAACACCAGCCCAGAGCCAAAGCTGCCAGTAGCAGCAGGAAACATTCTGACTCAGTAGGCAGAATTTCCCGACAGTGATACAGACACGGGGCTGCCGTGACACTTGGTTATGAGTAATCCTTGGGACATAACTTTTTTTTCTTTAAAGCTCTCTTGCCATAAATCAATTATCTTCAGTTACTTACTGATTCAGAAAATTATAAAGTAAGAAGAGAAGCACTATGTGGGTTTTCCACTGAAGTGGTAGTGTCCTGCCCTTGTATAATTAGGACTCTCTGTGGCCCCAGCCACTGTACTTTGGAAGTCAAGAAGTATTGTGCTAAGCGAAATAAGTCAGAGAAAGACAGATACCATATGATTTCACTCATAGGTGGAACTTAAGAAACAAAAAAAATTAACAACAATAATAATATTATTAGTAATAAAAGATAACTATACTCATTTTTTGCCTCATCTAGAACACCCTACAGCAGGTATGGGAGGATTGCCAATTAATATTTGCCTGCTAACTGTAGGAGATGTAATCACAATGAACTTCCAAGTGAAACTTTTCCTGAAGAGGTTTGTCAGCATCTCAGGTGTTAAACTAATTACTACAGAATTCTTTTCAGAAGGCCTTAAAAAAAAAATAAGAACAAAATTTGTCCTTCTTATTGAACTTAACTCACAAATGGTGGGAGGACAAATTTTCTCTTCTGAATACATTAATGTTAAGGTATTGGATACCAGAAGCACAATTCCTTTTTACTAAGATTTTTATCTTCTTCTTCTTTTTTAATCCTTTTGGATAAAAATGGACAATGGACAAAAGTCCATTGTCTTTGTAGCTACCTTTTGGGGCCTTGACATTTATTTTTCTCCTTTTAGCATATAACGTCTTAAAACAGGTGCTTTGATCAGCTGCTCAAGGGATCACACGTCTGGAACAGGTGAGCAGTTAGAAGCCTGTGCTCTTAGAGGTGCATTGATGTTGGAATGATACAAAAAATTGCTTTTTGGAGGGGCATCTGGCTGGCTTAGTCCATAGACAATGAGACTTTTAATCTCCGGGTTAAAAAAAAATGATTTTGTGGAAACAACTTTCTTGTCTAAGCTCTGACCATGTTTATTACTGAAGAAGAATGCACTGACACATACATATAAGTCTCTATCGATAGAGGGATTTGACCTCTTGTCAGTGTGGCTTTAATGTTTTCTCTCTCATGTCTGTCACTTAGGAAGAGTGATTGGCCCAGGGGATACCCTGCCTCCCATTTGCACTCCTTGTCCTAAATGAAAGGAAGCAAAAATCCTGATGGAGAAAAGAAATTCTGCTGGAGATGGGTGTGTGATTATGTGGGTGGGGGTGTTAATTCATTTAGTAGTAAATTAGTGGCCCATGTTGGGGCACTTCGGGCTGAATGCACAGGGAAAACACTATTAAGAACGTTGGCTTCAAGCCTATGAAATTATAGCCTACTTTCTAAATCACTATCAGAAGCTATTGAATTAGTAATAAAATCAGTACCAAAAAACAAAACAAAACAAGACAAAACCCTAGGTTCAAATCACCACGCAGACGATTTTACACGTGTAACCAACACTATTTCCAAACCTGTTTTCTCATCTCTAAAACAGGTCTAATGACACCGGGCTACTGACCCAGTGAAATTGGTTAAGGACCCAAATGAAAGAACAATCGAATAACCACAACAATAAATGTAGGCAATACTGTGCTGGTGTCATCAGTCTAACTGCCTTTGTTTTCTTTTAACTGTTTATTTTGAGATAATTAGAGATTCATAATAAGTTCCAAAAGAGAATGTGCAAAGTGTTCCCAGGCACCTAGTGCTCAGTTTTCCTAATGGAAGCTGCATGGCTTTTGTAGAGTGTCAGACCCAGGACACTGACATTGGTACAATTCATAGAGCTTGTTTAGATTTCCCAAGTTTTACAAGCACTCGTGTGTGTGTGTGTGTGTGCGTGTGCGTGTGTGTGTGTGATTCTAAGGAATTTTCTCACATCTCTACGTTTGTGTAGCCATCACTGAAATCAAGATAAAGAACTATTCCACCACCACAAAATTCCCCCATTCTACCCCTGTGTAGTAACATCCACCACCTTCTCTGTATCCTAATCTTTGGCAACACAAATCTGTTTTCAATTTCTATAATTTTATCTCAAGAATGTTATATAAATGGAATCACACAGTGTTTGACTTTCACTCTGTATCATTTCCTTGAGATTTATCCAAGGGACATGTATCAATATTTCATTTCTTCCGTATATCAACAGTTGATTCTTTTTTTTTTGTTTCATAGTATTTCATAGTATGGATGTACCACAGTCCTTCATTCGTCCCTTGAAGGACTTCTGGGTTGTTTCTGTTTTTGATTGTTGTGAAGGAAGATGCTGTGAATGTTGGTGTACAGATTTTGTGTGAACGTGGGTTCTCATTTCTCTGCGCTAAATGCCCAATTGTGAAGTGGCTGGGCCCTAGGATCCTTGCATGTTTGGTTTTGTAAGACACTGCCAAATTGTTTCCCTGACAGGTTGTACCATTGTGCGTTCTTACTAGGAATGTATGGGTGATCCAGTTTCTCTATATCCTTGCCAGCACTAGGTTTTTGTCAAATTTTTTTTTTTTTAAGTGGAGCCCAATGCAGTGTTGGAAGGTCATGAGACCTTGAGATCAAGACCTGAGCTGGGATCAAGAGTCAGATGCTTAACCAACTGAGCCACCAAAGCACCACTCACTGGTTTTCATTTTAGCTATTCTGATAGGTGTGTAGTGATACTTTACTGGGTTTTTAGTTTGTGTTTTCCTAATGGCTTTGATGCTGACTATCTTTTCATGTATTTATTTACCATCTGTATATGCTCTTTGATGGAACGCTTGTTCATTTTCTTTGCCCATATTCTAGTTGGATTTTTTGTTATTTTATTCTTGAGTTTTGTGATTCTTGATATATTCTAAATATAAGGCCTTTGTCAGATAAGGGTTTGCAACTATTTTCTCAAAGTCTGTAGTTTGTCTTTTTAATCCTCTTAACAGGGTTTTTGGCAAAGCAAAAGTTTATTTTTGATATTTTAAGGTTCAATTTTTTCTATATAGACTATACTTTTGGTGTCTAAGAACTCTGCTTAGCTTTAGCTCACAAAGATTTAAAATTTTTTTTCCTAAAAGTTTTATAATTTTACTTACAGTTGTACATTTTATAAGTCCATGATGCATTTTGAGCTAGTATCTATATAATGTGTGAGGTTTAGGTGGAGGATTTTTGAAGGTTTTTATCACTGACTTCTGGACATCTAGACACATTCTAGCTCATGCTCTCCCTGTCTGCTTTTCTATATTTCTAACATTATTTCATTTCTCTCTTTAATTTCATCTCTCTCACTCTTTCATTAGGCCATTTTCAGTTGTTTTACTCCATATCAGTCATATATCATCTCTATTTCTTATTGCTTTCCTGATCAAAACAATGTAATCACATAGATATAATCTACTATTGACGAATCATGCCAACAATATGATAATTTGATAATATGTTGATATGTTTGTCTTTCCCAATATATTGTAAGTCTGCAAAGAAGAAGGAGCATATCTTTCTCTTTCTTGAAACCTAGCCCAGGTTTTGCAAATAGTAAGGATGCTGTGCTCTTTGTAGAATAAAAATGAATTGAGTTCTACCATCCTTATATATGTTAGAAGAGGAACATGTTCACCTATATGTGTGTCTATATCAGATGTGACATAAAAAGACTTTTTTGAGGAGGCAAAATTGAGTGGCGAGGCCAGTAGCAACCCAAATGGATCACTCCTGACTGCTCGAACCTGCTGTTGTACAGGCTGGAACCTGTTTACTTAGGTGAGTGAGGTCAGGATCACAGGTTGGATTGCCCGGTGCTGGTAGTGCATTTGATTCCAGGATGGTGTGGGAAGATATACCGCTGATTCATAAAAACTTTCCCAGTGTATTTGCCCATGATTCTGTCTAAAGCATACCCCTCAATACAGTTAGAACTTTGAAATTATATGTGTGTACACATTTTATATATATATATATATACATATATATATATATATACACACACATAAAACATACCTAAGTTATTGTTGCTGTCTGTTTCCTCAGAGTAGCTCTAAATTCCACCTTTCAGAAATCCCTTTTGCATGGGTTCCATACATCTAGGTGTAGATGCCTGTTAATTAAGGACTTCCAGCCAGTGTATCTATTTCATTTTAGTTTCCTAAAGACCTAGTGCTCAGGTGATAATAGGAGCTGTGGATTATCGCATATTATTTGTTCACATCTGTCTGAAAGCTCAAAACTGAAGGTCAGTACCTTTCTACATTTTTCTTCTTCCTGTGCCAATTAGTTAAAATAAGATGTCTGACAATAAATTATGATTATTATCAGGATATGAGCCATGGCACAAGGACAGATCAACTTTTTTTTTGGTCTTAAAGTATTTAAATAAGTTTGCTGTAGTATGATTGCAGTGTGTAATTCTGAGCTCTGATTATTGGTAGGCATTAACACATACCCATCCCCTTCCACTCTGAATAACATTTTAGAGATGATTCTATTCATAGTTAAGAGGATTTACAGACTTAAACTGCAAAGATACTACACTGAGCAGGGACATTGTCACTCTTCAGGGAAATAATTATCTATTGGTAGAAATTCATGCTTAGAAAATTCACCACAGGAAACTATGAATTTAGGAAAAGCATCCCTTAGCTTCTTAATGTTCTTATGTTCTTGTATTATTTTATCAGTTTTTTTCCTTGAGCAATTTTTGTAGAAAGCAGTCTATAATTTGTCTTTCATTACTCTAAGGGATATAATTTTTATTTCAGAGAAAAACATCTGAGCCACAATAGCTGCAGAACATCAATAGTCAGAAAAATCCATGACTATGTCTCCTGCTTTTTAAAACATTACCTCCTGAAGCAAGCAAACAAACAATAAATAAGCATTTGTCTGGACAAGGGAAGCTGTTTAGTTTGGAGAAAACTGGACATATCTGATAATTATTATCAAGGTTCTAGTTTTTCTCTTGGGGTTGGCTTGAAAACATTTTGATAAATCCTCAGTAAGACAGAGTAACAATACTATGAAAGCTTGCTTATGGTTTTATATTCTTTTTGGATAAACCTTTTCTTTGTCAAGTAAGGGTCTTGGATTGTGGAAATCGTCTTACCTTGACCTTGGTGCTGCCTTCATTTTCCACGGTTTGGTGAATGTTTGCTTTATATCCCTCAGCCCTAGGCAGGGGCAGGAATTGCTTCCACGCAGATGGCCTGGAGAAATGTTTCTGGAGGCACTCTTGGTTGTCTTGGGAAGGACTGGGCATATTTTTACAATAAAGTTCCAAATGAATCCTGCAGCCTGATTTTAACAACACTAGCCCAGGGTCCACTCTATTTCTCTTCGTTCGGCTGATGCTGGGCCATCTGTCAGTCAGTTGGGGACCTCCCTGGAAAGTTACACTATCTGAAGCAAAAGGATTATCTGTTTTGTGGATCAGCAGTTTATCTGCTAGTGTTCTATTCCAGGTAGAGCCTCCTATTTTTGAATGTCTATGTTATGTTATGACTGCCCCCTACAGGCAGCAATGAGCTCTTAATTCAAACTTAATCCTAAATCAAAATTGAAAGAAATGATATAAGAGATATATTGTTTAGGATATAATGACAAAGGGATAGATCGTTTTGTAAAATTCTGAATTAGTCATGTTGTGACAGGGACTAGTACCTGGGCTATGCAATACAGAGGCAGGTGGTCCACTTAATCTATGTAGGTTTTTTGAAAGGTCATTTAAAAAATGTAGGTCATTGAAAGGTCAGCAGCGGTCAGCTTTGTGGCTAGAAATGTGTACTAAACTCATACCCAAACTTAAGACCAGGATTATTACACCTTAATTGATATCATGTAGGATTAAATTGATTTTTCTAATGAAGTAATTAATCATCCAGTGATTAAGCCAAGAGTTGTCTTCTAACATGGTACTTCACATTTGTAAAGTGCCTTATAAATAAAGATTATTAAACAGAATGCAAAAGAGTAGAACATAATACCTTTCTCTCAAGGGATACCTAATTCTCGAGTAGGCCTTGCTGGGTCACAGAGGTAAAGATGTAGGTGTGTATTACTGAGGGTTATGAACTGGAAACATTTCCTTTTGTAAAATGACCCCCAAGCCTCCAGGATTGGTATACAAAACAGACACAATCCCTATCAACATCTCAGCTTCCTTTTTTATTTTCTTTCAGCTTCTTTTTTTTTTTTTTGCAGAAATTGATAGGTTGATTTTAAAATTCACCTATGAGATTGGAAGGAACCCAGAATATCCAAAATAATCTCATAAAAAGAAGAACAAAGTTGGGAGATTCATATTTCTCAATTTAAAAACTTTTAAAAACTTTTAAAATTTATTATAACTTAATACAACTTATTAAAACTTATTATAAATTCACAGTAATTAATATTGTGGTACTGGCATAAGGGTAGACATATAGATAACAGAGTAGAACCGAGAGTCTGTGAATAAATCCATACATTTATGATCAATTGATTTTTGAGAAGTTGCCAACATAATTCAACAGAGGAAAGAATTGTCTTTTCAACAAATGGTGCTGGAAAACGGGATAACTAGAGGTGGAAAAATTAAGTTGCATTTCTACCTCACACCACATAAAAAACTAACTCAAAATGAATTTAGCCTAATATGTGAGAGATGAAACTACAAAACTGTTAGAAGAAAATGTAGGGGTAAATCTTTGTGACCCTGATTTAGGCAAGGCTTTCTTACATATAACACCGAAAGGATGAGGGACAAAAGAAAAACACAGGTAAACTGGACTTCAGCAAAATGAAAAACTTTGATTTTCAAAAAACCTGATCAAGAAAGTGAAAAGATAACCCAAAAACAGAAGAAAATATTGTAAATCACATATACATAGTAAAATAATTATATCCAGAATATGTAAAGAGTTCTTACAACTAACAAAATAAAACAAAACTTAACTGAAAATTAGTGATGTGTTTAAACAGACATTTCTCCAAAGAAGATATACAAATGATCAATAAAGCCACTCTGCAAACTAAATGATTCGTGTTTCTCTTTTTCTTTAATGATGTCACTTAGGTCCACCAGCATTTTTCTCTTGCTCCAGCTTTCATTTTTGCACCATCTATTGTGGTATCAAACCATGGAGGAAATCTTTCATTCAAAAATTGCTAAGTTCTCTCTAGCACTTTCTTCATGTTTGCAAAAATTCTTGTGTTTGGAAACTTCTTTCTAGTTAACAATCATTTCTATGAAAATTCTTCATCTTCCTAAATTTAATTTGATAACTTTATCTAGATCTGCTAATAAAGCAATGCAAACTCAGTTCTTGAGAGATCCTAGTAAAAATTATTTTTTCGTATTTGAGGGGTGTGTGTATATAGTGGCACAGTAGCATTGATCAGCCTTCCCTGGCATTCTGTGTAAACCAAGTTTCTGGAGATTACAGTGAGAGGAATCAACTTGAAAAAAGAATTTTACTATCTGTCAAAGTTGAGTAAAGTACTTATTGGCAAATATGTATTTATTTTGCATTATCTCAAGTAAAAGGACATCTCCTAAAGGGTCAGTGTAACAGGCAGGACTGAGGGACTTGTGGCTAGGAAGCAAAAACAGTTCAGAGTGGGACCGAAGGAGGGAGGTTAACGGACTATTAATCTAGATGACCTTGACTTCGTTGCTACTCATGAGAGTGGCAGAAAGCTGGTGGATTGACAGCCGATTAAGTAAGTGTTAATGGAGATGAACAGACAAATCCTAAGCCTGGAGGAGCCCAACCAACACTCTTCCTTCGTGCAAATGAGGCTGATGATATGCAGGTCCAGGGAGGGAATTCCTTACAGGGGCCCATCTCAGACAGTCATGGAAGATCAAGACAAGGGAGCTCTCCAAGATTGCCCAACTTGTCATAGCTCACATTGTGGCCCACACTTGCTCTACTGGTAGGATAGGCAGTCTTTGGTCTATGTCATGGATCCAAACAGTTACCTCATTTTTCCCTCATCACTGTGTGTTGGAAGTGTTTGTGGTAGAAGTATCACTTAACCATGGGTTTATAGCTTTGAGGACCCACGCATGGACCAGACTGAAAGGAGTGCAAATCACCAACTGACTTTTGACTCTCAGCTGGATACAGTGACTAGAAAAGATTCTGGTTTGTTTTCCTTTAGAATCAGTGATTACATTTTTAAAAAAGATTTTGTTTATTTGAGAGACAGAGAGAGCACTAGACAAAGGGAGAGAGAGTGAGAGCGAGCGCACAAACAGGGGGAGCAGCAGGCAGAGGAGAAGGCTCTCCACTGAGAAAGAAGCCCAGTGCTGGGCTCCATCCTAGGACCCTGGGATTCTGACCTGAGCCGAAGTCAGACGTTTAACAATTGAACCAGCCAGGTGCCCCGAGTGAATACATTTTAAATGTCATTTAGAATATGTTCAGTGGGAACGTTTCTACAAGTATATATATGGAAAAAAGGGGATTGTGCTTGTGCGTGTATGTGTGTGTGTATGTGTGAACAGGGGGCTGAGAAGAGGTGGCATGGAGTGGACTTCTTTTTTTTTTCTTGTCCACTATTTAGTTCTAAGAGCACAACTCTAGTTTTCTTTGGGAAAATACATCTATCCCATCTTCAATCCCTGTGATTTGCATAGGGTTCACTGTGCATCCAGCTGCAGGTCTGCCACAACCTGGCAAGTTAGTGAATTCCATCCTACCCACACACAATAACTGCTCAAGGTCAAGCGTGTGAATTGTTCAATTAGGCTCAGCCCTAGAACTTTTGCTAAAACTATCAGAAAAGCAGTACTGCTTGTTTTCCCCTGGGGTGACTAACTAGTAGAAATAAGTCTGTTGCCACTACTTTGCCAATATTTGCACAGAACCTGCTTAAGGATGAAATCAGCTCACTGAGAACCAGAATAGAGAGGCAGGCAGAGAGAAAGACAGATTCCTAACATCATTTGAGCAGTTCACTGTCCCTGAAGATCTAATCCTAGACCCTTCATTTACATGATCCAATAACTTCCTTAAAAATAAAAAAAATCTTATTTTGAGAATATTATTACCCTTCGCTTAAGTTAGCTTGGTCTGTTTTCTTTCACCTGCAGGACAGATGAAGGGCTCATTGGAGTGCTCAACACAGAATAAACTCTTGCTACACGTGCGCTATTATTATTATTTGGCTCCTGTGACTTGATAGTTATTTATTATCGCATAACAGGTGAGTTATTTATTGTTACATAACAAGTGTTCCACAACTTGAGCCACTTTTGAAGCTATTTTTAAATTTTCCAATTATGGGAGATTGTCATTATGGGGCCAATAGAGCAATAAAATAAAATTGACCTACCTGGAAAATCCTGAAGCTCAGTTATCATAAGAATTTAGGCACTGGTATCACAAATACGTGAAATCCTGTGTGACTGACATTAGGTCTGCTTTGGTAATACTAACACAGAGGCTATTGGGATAGTTAGTTAGAGGACTTTGTAAAGGTGTCATGGTATCAATAGTCAGAGTTACTGTTAGGCCAGAGTAGGTCAGCTTCCCGCAAATGGCTATTGTGTGAAAGACAATGGAAAAACTGATTCTTTCATTAAACTAATAGTTTATTTAGTGAGCTGCAAAAACTTCTCGAAGTCTTCCCCCAAATGAAGGCAGACTGGTAGCATAATGTTCACGAGGGGCAGTAAGCGTTTCATGTTAAATAATCTTTTAGAATAGGATTTGCTTTGACTGGAACTCCTCTATCTCTATGGGCAAATATAAGTTTAACCCACATTTGGAAAGAAAAGATTGGAAATGATGATGTTCATAACATTTACTTTGTTTTAGACTGAAGATATTCCTTTGAAATTTCATATTTTTTCTATTTCTGATGAATTCTAAGTAGTATATTTTCTCCAAACATATAACATGATCCTATTATAGTGGAAAAAAAAAGTTAAACATATGGGATATTGACTTAATTTAAAGAACACATTAATTATTACCATTATTTTTCTCCTGTCAATGTAGTTTTATCTTATTTCCCTTGTGTCATTTCTAAATAGCAAATCTGGAGCTCAATTATCAAGAAATTACAAAGGAGCTCAAAGAATATCTTGCATATGCTATAACTGATAATCAGGCAATTTGAGGCCACCAACAGATGTATTAATGAGATAATGTGAGGGACGTATCATGAGGGGGAGCCTGCTTCTTCCCCCTAATGCCAGATAGACCCCCCTGGTGATGCTTGGAGAAGGCCATCCAAGGTGACCTGAGTACCATCTTCTCTCAGCTCAGTGCATTGTTCCTGATTTTTTTTTTCATGCCTTTGTGCCTCTCTGAAGAGCGGAGCACTCATGGAATCTGCTGAAACCTGAGGCATAATGACAGGTCTGGGGCTGGAGTGGTGCAGAGAAGATACCACGCACAGCAGACCTGGTCACCAGCTTGGCTCAGTGATGCAGAGGGACATGTTCTGCATCTTGCCAAGAAGTGAACAGCTTCATCTGAAAAATGACAACATTTTCAGGTGGATCAAGAGTGGAAAGAAGGAAAGGGACTCCTTCAGAATCTATGAATCCTTCTTTCTCTCTTTTGCCTGGAATGTGCTTTGCCTGTCTTGCCTAAGATGGGCACAAGCGTCAGTTATAAGATGGAGCGCCGGACCTCTCTCTCCTCTCTGTGAGCTGCAGCATCACCCTCCACTTCCAGGTGCATGGAGCAGTTTGAGATGTATCTCTGTCATTCCACTTACTGAAACCATCTGTCTGCGTCTGTGCTCCTCAACTTGACTCTGAGCAACTCTGAAGAACAGACCCCTACCCCCAACATTGGAGTGCCTGGCAAATTTTGCAGATGTGTCTCCGATGGGATGAGAGAGAGAGAGGAATGAAACATGCTTGTTCTTGTGTTTTGTCTGTTCACAGGAATTTTAGTCTCTGTTGCCAGTGATGTTCAATCATATTTTGTTTTGGTGGTGGGATTGAGCAGCTTCATTGGTATTGTGTAGTATCACCTTGGGCTCCCATAACAAAATACCATAGACTGTGTGGCTTAATCATCAGAAATGTATTTCTCATCCTTTTGGAGGCTAGATGTCTGAGAACAGGATGCTGCCATGGTCGGGTTCTGGCGAGAGCCCTTTCTCTGGCTTGTAGACGGCTACCTTCTTGTTGTGTCCTCAGATGGCTTTCCTTGTGTCTGATGTCTCTTCTTATGGAGACACAGATCCCATGATGAAGGCATCCCTATGACCTCATCTAACCCTAATTACCTCCTGAAGGCCCCATTTCCAAATAACATCACTTGAAGTTTACGACTTCAACACATGCATTTTGAGGAAAACATATTTAGTTCCTAATGTTAAAAGATAAACTGAGGCACATAAATATTTTCAAGAGCTTATTTGAGTTACTATCAGTTTGTACCAGGCAGCACCAAACTGAAAGTGCTTGACAGGAGCTTGGGAAAAGTCTTGTAGAGAACAGATGTAGAAGCAGAGCAAGGAAATGATTTGATGGGCTACAACTTAGGCGGTTGACTATGTTGAGGAAATCTAGGTGGCTGTGATTGTTTAGTGTCATTTTCTATGGTATAAGTGCATTTATAGGAATTGACTCTGGGTCACATGGTCTACCAAGGCATTAGAGGCAGCTCAAACTAATGGCCTCCTAGGTTAATTACTTTAACAGTTTCCCCTTTTGGCCATCTTCTTGTACATGATGGATTGACCACAAAAATAGTATTAGTGTCACCCTCAATCACTATCAGGGTTAAGTTGTTTTGCTGTGAAACTCATAGGTTATGATGTCAGTTTGTGAAAGGTTTTTGCTATTCATCTCCTTGTTTGTCTTGTTTCTCATTTTCCCAGCTCAGGAGAGACCATCTGATATATATGCACATATTTAAGACTTTATTTATTTACTTATTTATTTGACAGAGAGAGAGAGAGCGAGCGCGCACATAAGTAGGTAGAGTGACATGCAGAGGGAGAGGGAGAAGCAGACTCCCCACTGAGCAGAGAGCCTGATGTGGGACTTGATCCCAGGACCCTGAGAGCATGACCTGAGTCAAAGCCAGATGGTTACCCAACTGAGATACCCAGGTGCCCTCTTATTTAAGACTCTTGAGAGATACCACTTTAAGTAGATGTAACATAAAACATAATTGTTGTTGAAAAGTGCATTTACAAACTTTTACTTACATCTATTCAATGCACTCGTTCTAAACAATGATGTTGAGATTACTCCTGAAAATTTCACAAGATATCAAACAGCTATCCATCATCTCAAGTTATTTTTCTTGCTGAAATATTTTGCAAAAGCCATAATATCAGCTTTTTTGACTAGTAAACCTAGGTAGAACTGAAATTGTATGTCTGCATTATATTTAATGTTGATAACTCTGAAGACATGAATATTTTAATTAAACCAACCAAACTTAGACTAGCTTTTAAATACACAGATTATGCCAGATCATGTGAACTTGAAAAAACATTTGGGTTATTTTCTATATTTCTGAGAGAATACTTAATTTATGTAAATGCTTTATTTTTCTTTAAGCCAACTAAACAGAGTTCTACAAATTAATTTTGCCAATACCATCTGGAGATAGAAAAGTCACACATTTATAGCATATATATAGACATAAATAAATGTAGAGCAGACACTTTTTAAATTTTATCCATGAGACAAGTGTTATAATACAAAACTCACTAGTTTTTAAAAGAACTATTGGATTCAAATTGCGTTTCTTGCAGTTGGAATAAATTAAGATTACTCGTTCTGTTGCCTAAAGCTTTTTACTAATATTTATGGAGACAATGTATGATTTTTTTCATTTTTAAAAAAATTTTTATTTATTTTTTAAGTTTCTTTTCAGTGTTCCAGAATTCATTGTTTATGCGCCACACCCAGTGCTCCATGCAATGTGTGCCCTCCATAATACCCACCAGCAGGCTCACCCAACCTCCCACCCCCTCACCCCTCCAAAACCCTCAGATTGTTTTTCAGAGTCCACAGTCTCTCATGGTTCATCTCCCCTTCCAATTTCCCCCAACTCCCTTCTCCTCTCCATTTCCCCATGTCTCCTGTGTTATTACTTATGTTTCATTTGTTTTTTAAGGAAATTTCTGAGAGGCCATTCCTAATTCACTTAGTCTCTTAGAAGCTTCTGCATATCAATCAAAAGATGTATCCCATTTTTTGGGGGGGAGATTTGGGATTGGAATGCCTTTTTCTCTATGGCATCTTATAAATGGATAATCTTATCCAGATTAAAAGTTCCCCATTGTGGTCAATGTAATTCAAGATTATCTTTGATAAGTTTCATCCACTTGTTCAGACAAACACAGGCTCTGGGCTCATAATTTTTCTATGTATACTTAGGGAGAATTCTAGTTGGAGGAGTTCCAGACTCCTTGGCTTAGAGGAACCCCTTTTGTTTGGCTCTGTCTCTTTTTCCATTAAAAGAGAATTTCACCTGTGGGAGGCCTCATAATGGACCCAGACCAGTTTAAGCCAGACCAACTCCAACTTTAGACCCAGTCTGGAGGAAAAAATTCTCAAACAAAGCTGGAGAGCTCACAGCGCAAAAGCTGCAGAGCTCAGATGTGAGCGAAACTTTCTGTACCCTCAAAGAAAGAAGTGGACACAGTGGGCTCAGCAGGTGTCTTTGCCCAACAGCTCCCTGAAAGGTCGAAGATCTTCTTTGGATCCTGTTCCTGACGCCAGAACTTTTTTTTTAAATTAAATTTAATTTTTTTCAGTGTTCCAAGATTCATTGTTTATGCACCACACCCAGTGCTCCATGCAATACGTGCCCTCCTTAATACCTACCACCAGGTTCACCCATCCCCTCTCTCCCCTCCCTTCCAAAACCTTCAGTTTGTTTCTCAGAGTCCACAGTCTCTCATGGTCGCCTCCCCCTCCAATTTCCCCCGATTCACTTTTCCTTTCTTTCTCCTAATGTCCTCCATGTTATTCCTTATGTTCACAAGTAACTGAAACCATATGATAATTGACTTTCTCTGCTTGACTTATTTCACTCAGCATAATCTCCTCCAGACCTGTCCATGTTGATGCAAAAGTTGGGTATTTATCCTTTCTGACGGAGGCATAATATTCCATTGTATATATAGACCATATCTTCTTTATCCATTTGTCTGTTGAAGGGCATCTTGGTTTTTTCCACAGTTTGGTGATTTGGCCATTGCTGCTATGAACATTGGGGCACCTATGGCCCTTCTTTTCACTACATCTGTATCTTTGGGGTAAATACCCAGTAGTGCAATTGCAGGGTCACAGGGTAGCTCTATTTTTAATTTTTTAAGGAATCTCCACACTGTTTTCCAAAGTGGCTGCACCAACTTGCTTTCCCACCAACAGTGTAAGAGGGTTCCCCTTTTTCCACATCCTCCCCAGCATTTGTTGTTTCCTGACTTGTTAATTTTGGCTATTCTAACCGGTGTAAAGTGGTATCTCAGTGTGGTTTTGATTTGAATTTCCCTGATGGCTAATGATGATAAACATTTTTTCATGTGTCTATTAGCCATTTGTATGTCTTCTTCAGAGAAGTAACTGCTCATGTCTTCTGCCCATGTTTTGATGTGATTATCTGTTTTTTGAGTGTTGTGTTTGAGGAGTTCTTTATGTATCTTGGATATCAGCCCATTTGTCTGTAGTGTCACTTGTGAATATCTTCTCCCATTCCGTTGGGATGGGTTGCCTCTTTGTTTTGTTGACTGTTTCCTTTGCTGTAAGGAAGCTTTTGATCTTGATAAAGTCCCCCAAATTCATTTTCCCCTTTGTTTCCTTTGCCTTTGGAGACATGTCCTGAAAGAAGTTGCTGTGGCCGATGTCGAAGAGATTACTGCCTATGTTCTCCTCTAGGATTTTGATAGATTCCTGCCTTACGTTGAGGTCTTTTACCCATTTCAAGTTTATCTTTGTGTATGGCTGACACCAGAACTTTTAAAAGACAAGCTGAGGCATATTAAAACTTTGAAGAGTTCGTTTGAGCAATTTTATGTTGAGAATAGAACACAGATTCAAATCAGGCAGTGCCAAACCAAAAGTAGTTAGGGGCACTCTGTGAACAGGAGTTGGGGAAAGGGCTTTTATGGAGGAGATGCAGAAGCAAAGCAAGGGGATTATTTGACTGGCCACAGCTTAAGCAAGTGCTTCATTTAAGAAAACCTAGTTGGCTGCTTGGGATTGGTTGCTCTTTTTAAAAAATATTTTATTTTTTTATTTTGAGAGCGAGAGAGAGAGAGAAAGAGAGAGAGAGAAGAGAGTGGGGTCGGGGAGAGAGAGAGCAAAGATGGTGTCGGGTGGCGGAGAAGCAGAGGCAGAAGGAGAGGTAGAAGCAGACTCGGGACTCAATCCAAGGACCCCAGGATCATCACCAGAACCAAAGGCAGATGCTCGACCAACTGAGCCAACCAGGTGCCCTGTGGTTGGTTGCTCTTAAATTTTGTTTTCTGGAATACAAGCGCATTTACAGGAATTAACTCTGGCTTAGGTTTAGGTTTGTTTATGTAGGCTACCCAGGCATTACTGCCATTGGGGTCTAATGGCCTCCTTTAACAACAGCATATTATATTACACACTGCTGAGGACCAACTGGCTGATACATAGTTCCTAACAAGTCAGGGAATCAGGCAGCCATCCAGGCAGCACTTGGCCACGCTCTGTTTCCTACCCTTTGTCTTCCTATAATTAGGATCTGTATTTTTCAGGGTAGTGACCGATTGGTGGTCCCTAAAAGATAGGTCTACATCAACTCCTAGGAATCTGTGAATGTTTCCTTGTTTGGAAGAGGTCTTTGCAGTTGTAATTAAGTTAAGGATCTTGAGATGAGGAGATCATCTTTCAATTGCCCTAAATCCAAAATCCAATGACAAGGCCCTCATAAAGCATGGAGGTGGAAGCAGCATCATGACCAAGGAGGTGGAGATTGGAATGCTATAGGCACCGGAAGCTGGAAGAGGCAAGAATTGAATTCTATCCCAGACCCTTGGGAGGGAGCATAGTCCTGCTGTTACCTTGATTTTAGACTTCTGGCCTCCAGAACTGAGAAATAATACATTTCTGAAACTTCTGGGGTTTTTTAGTCAGCCCCCAAGTTTGTGACAAAATTGTTAGAGCAGTCCTGGGGAACTAACACTGCCAGAAATCTTTTTCTTAGACTGAAGCAGTGTTTCTCAACGTTTTCTCCATTTTTGCCTAGTCCAGAAGAGAAAAAAAATTAAACCAAATCTTATTTTATTTTTAAAGATTTTATTTATTTATTTGACAGATCACAAGTAGGCAGAGAGGCAGAGAGAGGAAGGAAAGCAGGCTCCCTGCTGAGCAGAGAGCCGGATGCAGGGCTTGATCCCAGGACCCTGGGATCATGACCTGAGCTGAAGGCAGAGTAAACCAAATTTTAAAGTGAATTTGGTTTCTCCCTAACAAGATAAGTTAAACATTTAAGGAAATTTTGGCGGGTAGGGTTGAGCCATTGTGGATCACAGACCATTGTAAAGTCTATGGGTTTCTCAACCTCAAGAACCATTTTGACACCTTGAAGACAATATTATCTCTCAGTTTCCATTGAAAGCACAGGTCTAGAAATATAGGAAATGATTAAAAAGGAGACAATTACTAGGGAAGGAATCATCAATATGTGGAAGGAATCAGTGGAAATTTAGGTCTAATAGTTTAGTTTAAAAGAAGATATATTTGGAGAAAAAGCTACTAAAAGTCAGTATGCAATCCAACTTAAAAATTTAAAACTTAAGTTTTAGATTATGTAGCAACTGAATGATACAGATAGTGTTATAGGTAAGTCATGGCCTGGGCCTTGATTCATGAATGTGGGTGATTAGTGGAGGAGAGACAAGAGGGCATTCCTGGTACAAGAAGAGAGATGGAGTGAAGGAGAAGACACAAAACTCATCTGGTCTGGTGCAGCTTGTGATAACAGCTGGATTAGGGCCCAAAGGAAGAAATGATGTTGGGTCCATATTGCAGGGAGCATTGAATGCTAGACCAGGAAGTCTGGATTTTGTTCTACAGCTAATAGGGAGGTGGTGCATATTCTTCATGAATGCTTCTATCCTAATCTCTCTCTCTCTCTCTTTTTTAAAATAAGGACACCAGTTAATTGCATTGGGGCACCCTAATGGCTTCATTTTAACTTAATAATGTTTTTAAAGACCTTACCTCCAAATACAGTCACATTCTGAGGAGGGATTGGGACTTCATCATATGAAATTTGGGGGGAAGGACATAATTTGGCCCATAACAATAATTATATAAATCAATTTTATACCAGTGGTTTAACTAGTTACATCTGAGTTTTTAATGTTTTTCCCCCCAGAATAAAAATAAATTCACTCTTAATTTATTCTTTTTAATTTCTTCTTCTCAGCATCTGTACTCTTGACACATTGATATGAAACAGATATTTTCAGACTCAATTTACAAGAAAGTTATAATAGAATAATATTTCCTTCTATCTCCTTTCAGCTTTACAATGAAGAAAACTAGTGTTTTCATCTATTTGTAAAAATTACAACTTATTTTTTTTATTAACATATAATATATTATTTGCTTCAGGGGTACAGATCTGTGAATCATCAGTCTTTCATAATTCACAGCACTCACCATAGCACATACCTTCCCCAATGTCCATCACCCAGCCACCCTATCTCTACCCCACAATCCCCCAGCAACCCTCAGTTTGTTTCCTGAGATTAAGAGTCTCTTATGGTTTGGCTCCCTCCCCGGTCTCATCTTGTTTCACTTTTTCCCTCCCTACCTGCCACAACCCCTGCCCTGCCTCTCAAATTCCTCATATCAGAGATATCATATGATAATTATCTATCTCTGATTGACTTATTTTGCTTAGCATAATACCCTCTAGTTCCATCCATGTCATTGCAAATGGCAGGATTTTGTTTTTTTGATGGCCACATAACATTCCATTGTATATATACACCACATCTTCTTTATCCATTCATCTGTTGATGGACATCTAGGTTCTTTCCATAGTTTGGCTATTGTGGACATTGCTGCTATAAACATTTGGGTGCACATGCCCCTTCGGATCACTACATTTGTATCTGTAGGGTAAATACCCAGTCGTGCCATTCCTGGGTCATAGAGTAGCTCTATTTTAAACTTTTTGAGGAAGCTCCATACTGTCTTCCAGCATAGCTTCACTACCTCGCATTCCCACTGACAGTGTAGGAGGGTTCCCCTTTCTCTGTATCGTCGCCAACATCTGTTGTTTCCTGACTTGTTAATTTTAGCCATTCTGCAATGGCCACAGTCGCCAAGCTGTGGAAAGAACCAAGATGCCCTTCAACGGACAAATGGATAAGGAAGATGTGGTCCATATACACTATGGAGTATTATGCCTCCATCAGAAAGGATGAATACCCAACTTCTGTAGCAACATGGACGGGACTGGAAGAGATTATGCTGAGTGAAATAAGTCAAGCAGAGAGAATCAATTATCATATGGTTTCAGTTATTTGTGGAGCATAACAAATAGCATGGAGGACAAGGGGAGATGGAGAGGAGAAGGGAGTTGAGGGAAATTGGAAGGGGAGGTGAAGCATGAGAGACTATGGACTCTGAAAAACAATCTGAGGGTTTTGAAGGGGCGGGGGTGGGAGGTTGGGGGAACCAGGTGGTGGGTACTAGAGAGGGCACGGATTGCATGGAGCACTGGGTGTGGTGCAAAAACAATGAATACTGTTACGCTGAAAAGAAATAAAAAAAAAATTTCAGCCATTCTGACTGGTGTGAGGTGGTATCTCATTGTGGTTTTGATTTGTATTTCCCTGATGCCGAGTGATGTGGAGCACTTTTTCATGTGTCTGTTGGCCATTTATATGTCTTCTTTGTAGAAATGTCTGTTTATGTCTTCTGCCCATTTCTTGGTTGGATTATTTGTTCTTTGGGTGTTGAGTTTGATGAGTTCTTTATAGATTTTGGATACTAGCCCTTTATCAGACATGTCATTTGCAAATGTCTTCTCCCATTCTGTCAGCTGTCTTTTGGTTTTTTGACTGTTTCCTTTGCTGTGCAAAAGCTTTTGATCTTCATGAAGTCCCAATAGTTCATTTTGTCCTTGCTTCCCTTGCCTTTGGCAATGTTTCTAGGAAGAGGTTGCTGCCAGCTGTGTTCTCCTCAAGGATTTTGATGGATTCCTGTCTCACATTGAGGTCTTTCATCCATTTTGAGTCTATTTTTGCATGTGGTGTAAGGAAATGGTCCAGTTTCATTCTTCTGCATGTGGCTGTCCAATTTTCTCAACACCATTCATAGAAGAGACTTTTTTCCATTGGACATTCTTTCCTGCTTTGTGGAAGATCAGTTGACTATAGAGTTGAGAGTCCATTTCTGGGCTCTCTATTCTGTTCCATTGATCTATGTGTTTGTTTTTGTGCCAGTACCATACTGTCTTGATGATTACAGTTTTGTAATAGAGCTTCAAGTCTGGAATTGTGATGCCGCCAACTTTGGTTTTCTTTTTCAACATTCCTCTAGCTATTCGGGGTCTTTTCTGGTTCCATATAAATTTTAGGATTATTTGTTTCATTTCCTTGAAAGAAGTTGATGGTATTTTGATAAGGATTGCATTAAATGTGTAGATTGCTCTAGGTAGCATAGACATTTTCACAATATTTGTTCTTGCAATCCATGAGCATGGAACATTTTTCCATTTCTTTGTGTCTCCCTCCATTTCTTTCATGAGTAGTTTATAGTTTTCTGAGTACAGATTCTTTGCCTCTTTGGCTAGGTATATTATTATTATATTATTCCTAGGTATCTTATTGTTTTGGGTGCAAATGTAAATGGGATCAACTCCTTAATTTCTCTTTCTTCTGTCTTGTTGTTCTTGTATAGAAATGCGACTGACTTCTGTGCATTGATTTTATATCCTGACACTTTACTGAATTCCTATATGAGTTCTAGCAGTTTTGGAGTGAAGTCTTTTGGGTTTTCCACATAAAGTATCATATCATCTGCAAAGAGTGAGAGTTTGACTTCTTCTTTGCTGATTTGGATGGCTTTTATTTCTTTTTGTTGAAAATGCCAGCTTATTATATCCTTTGTTTATATGTGTTAATCAAAGATATTTTATTATAATCAAAATACTTTAAATTGAATTACTTGATTTTTATCAAGTTTAATTTTTGGTTAATTAATTGAAATATGAAAATTACCCATGATGAGAGTTCTCTTTATTATTTCGTCACTCTGACCAAAAATTATATACAGTACGTGCTGTATTTTGAATAATTCCCAAGTCTACAAATGACATTCAACTCCTTTTTGTAAAATGGCATTAAACATTCATTTTTTGTGCTATCTTGAAGTATGATATTTAAAAAGTAATTTGAAGATAAAGGCATGCATTTGGCCCTGAGCCCTGGGCTCCTTTTCACCATTGGAGCTAACAGGATAATGAGGAGATGTGTGTTAGGGCGGGTGAATGCAAACCCTGTTTATCTGGATGTCTCAGGAAAAAAAAATTCTGCATGAATAAAATGAAAAATTTCTTGATTTCTCCACTTGGTTTACTTTGAAACCTGGCCTGTGAATGTGTGTGTGTTTAGTTATGTTCAGTTAGCCACCATATAGTACATCATTAGTTTTTGATGTAGTGTTCAATGATTCATTAGTTGCATATAACACCCAGTGCTCATCACAACATGTGCCCTCCTTAATACAGATCACCCTGTTACCCCATTCCCTAAACCCCCTCCCCTCTGAAACCCTCAGTTTGTTTCCCCAGGTCCATAGTCTCTCATGGTTTGTCTCTCTCTCTGATTTCTCCCCCTTCAGATTTCCCTCCCTTCCCCTGTGGTCCTCCCTGCTATTGTTTATGTTCCATATATGAAACCACATGATAATTGTCTTTTTCTGCTTGACTTACTTCACTTAGCATAATCCCTCCTGTTCCATCCATGTGAATAAGTAAGTTTAATTCATGGTAGTGAGAAATTATCTTCATAAAATTTTAGGGAGCTAATAGTCCAGATAGCTCCTTGAAGTTAAAAGATTGGTTATTGGAATTTAATCACAGACAAGTTAAATGAGTTGCTCTTTGATCATGTTAACTTCAGCTTTTAAAAAGCTCTATAAAACCTAGGGCACCTGGGTTAAGCATCTGCCTTCGGCTCAGGCCACAATCCTGGGATCAAGCCCTGTGTCCCGTTCTCTGCTCAGTGGGGAGGCTGCTTCTCCCCTCCTCCTCCCCCTGCACTCTCTCTCTTAAGTGAATAAAATCTTTAAAAAAAAGTTCTATAAAACTGTAATCATCCTTCAGTCTGCCCTGAAACTTCTGTCACCAATGCCAGGAGTCACTAGTAACTGCATATTTTGGTCCCTTGTCTGTCCTCCTTCATGTGGCCTGCCTATAGCATCTGACACAGTAAGCCAGTCCCTCTGCTTTGCAACTTTCTGTCCCCTTAATGTTGTCAGTCTTCCATAGACTTATTCCCTCCTACCTATCTGAACATTTCTTTTCATTATTATTTTTCCTCTTCCTGATCCCCCCATAAATATTATGTCCTCAGGATTCTGTCTTTAGCCTCCTTCACTTCCTACTCTTGGCTGACTGCATCCATTCTCAAGACTGGAATTTTGTCTTCCACACTGATGATACCCACATCACATCTCCAGTCCAGACTCCATCCTGAACTTTCTTTCTAAAGATCTGTTTAACTGATTCCTTGACATTTCTCCCTGGGTTTCCATATGAATTTCAAACTCAACATGTCATGTTACTGACACCAACAGGTCTATTGTATCTAGACTTCCAGGACTGCCTTCAGAAAATAGAGATCAGTTTTGATCAAATATATTTTGCTCATAGGCATTAAGAGGGAATAGTTTATGTCCCGCTTTCAAACCGACTTACAAAGAGAAACTTTACATGGATAGTATGTATGAAACTGTGGGTGTAGTATAGAATACATTCTGATTTTATCCTAATTCATTTTTATTTGCATAACAACCCATATTCAATAACTAAGTGATAAGGGAGGATTTGGATTTTTTTTTTCAGATGTGTAGTTCAAATCCTTGTTTTTCTCAGAAATTCTTGCCATCTCATGACTTACAATATTACATTGCTTAAATTCCAGAATTCTACATCCAATCTTTGTCTTTTAGGCACCCATGATGACATGAATTGCAAGAGCATTTCTTCCAATGTCAGAGGCACTGAGATCTATATTTTTTCATTTTATTTTATTTCTTTTCAGTGTTCCAGCATTCATTGTTTACGTACCACACCCAGCGCTCCATGCAATATGTGGAGATCTATATTTTATATCTCAATAGTGGAAACTAGTTCCCTTATAAGTGAGGAATAAAGATAATGATGACATCAGGAAACTCAGGTTGTTGGAGAACCAAAGGAGGACATTTTTTATTGGTATTAACTATTTAAAATTTCTATCTATCTATCTCTCTATCATCTATCTATTTAAATTCCAGTATAGTTAATATACAGTGTTATATTAGTTTCAGGTGTACAATATAGTGATTCAGCACTTCCATACATGACCCAGTGCTCATCACAACAAGTGCACTCCTTAATCCCCATCCCCTATTTCATCCATCCTTCTGCCAACCATCACCTGTCCCCTCTGGCAACCACCAGTTTATTCTCTAGAGTTAAGACTCTGCTTCTTGGTTAGTGTCTCTCTCTCTCTCTCTCTCTCTCTCTCATGCTTCTTTTTCTTTCTTCTTTTTTTTTTTGCCTTTGCTCATTTGTTTTGTTTCTTAAATTCCACATAAGAGGGAAATTATATGGTATTTATCTTTCTGTGACTTATTTTGCTTAGCATTATACTTTCTGGCTCCATAAATGTTGTTGTAAATGGCAAATTTCATTTTTTATGGCTGACTAATATGTGTGTGTATGTGTGTGTGTGTGTGTGTGTGTGTGTGAGAGAGAGAGAGAGAGAGAGAGAGAGAGATATCTCACATCTTCTTTATCCATTCATCTATGGATGGACACTGGTTCCTTCAATATCTTGGCCATTGTAAATAATACTGCTATAAACATTCAGGTGCATGTATCCCTTTGAATTAGTGTTTTTGTATTTTGGGGTACTCAGTAGTGCAATTGCTGGATTGTAGGGTAGTTCTATTTTTAAGGAAAGTCTATACTGTTTCCACAATGTCTGCACCAGTTTGCATTCCCACCAACAATGTAAGAGTGTTCCCCTTTCTCCACATCTAACAACTGTTATCCCTTGTGTTGTTGATTTTAGCAGTTCTGCCAGTCATGAAGTGGTACCTCATTGTAGTTTTGATTTTCATTTCTCTGATGATGAGTGATGTTGAGCATCTTTTCATGTGTTTCTCTGGATGTCTTCTTCGGAGAAATATCTGTTCCTGTTTTCTACCCAATTTTTAATTGGATTATTTGTTTTTTGGGTCTTGAGTTTGAATGGTTCTTTATAGATTTTTGGATACTAACCCTTCATTAGGTATGTCATTTGCGAATATTTTCTCCCATGCCATAGGTTGCCTTTTAGTTTTGTTGATTATTTCCTTTGCTGTGCAGAAGGTTTTTATTTTCAGGCAGTCCCAATAGTTTATTTTTGCTTTTATTTCCCTTGCCTCAGGAGACATATCTAGAAAAATGCTGTTCCAGCTAATATCAAAGACATTAATGCCTGTGCTCTCTTCTAGAATTTTTTTGGTTTCAGTTCTTTAATCAGTTTTGAGATTATTTTTGTGTGCAGGGTAAGAAAGTGGTCGGTCTAGTTTCATTCTTTTGCTTGTTGCTGTCTGTTTTCCCAACACCATTTGGTGAAGAGACTGTCTTTTGTCTTTTTCCCATTGGATACTCTTTCCTGCTTTGTTGAAGATTAATTGACCATATAATCGTGGGTTTATTTCTGCTTTTTCTATTTTGTTCAATGGATCTATGTGTCTGTTTTTTGCCAGTACCATACTGTTTTGATTACTATAGCTTCGTAATATAACTTGAAGTCTGGAATTGGGATGCTTCCAGCTTTGCTTTACTTTTTCAAGATTTCTTTGGTTATTTGGAGTCTTTGTGGTTCCATACAAATTTTAGGATTGTTTTCTATAGCTCTGTGAAAAATGCTGTTGGTATTTTGATAGGGATTGGATTAAATGCATTGATTTCTTTAGGAGTATGGACATTTTAGCAATATTTATTCTTCCAATCCATGAACATTTCCTTGTGTCATCTTCAACTTCTCTTATTAATGTTTTATAGTTTTTAGAGTATGGGTCTTTTACCTCTTTGGTTAGGTTTATTCCTAGATACCTTATTATTTTTGGTACAGTTGTGAATGGGATTGTTCTCTTAATTTTTCTTCCTGCTGCTTATTAGTATATGGAAATGTAACATTTCTGCACATTGATTTTATATCTTGCAACCTTATTGAATATCATGTATCATGTCATCTGTAAATAGTGAAACTTTGACTTCTTTCTTACTGATTTGGATGCCTTTTATTTTTGTTGTCTGACCACTGTGGCCAGGACTTCCAGAACTATGTTGAATAAAAGTGGTGAAAATGGATATCCTTGTCTTATTTCTGACGCGAGGGGGAAAGTTCTCAG
This sequence comes from Enhydra lutris kenyoni, assembly GCF_002288905.1. NCBI lineage: Eukaryota > Metazoa > Chordata > Mammalia > Carnivora > Mustelidae > Enhydra > Enhydra lutris. Next base: position 12,089,233 of record NW_019154125.1, read on the forward strand.
TTTTTCCCCATTGAGTATGATGTTTACTGTATGTTTTTCATATATGGCCATTATTATGTTGAGATATGTTCTGTCTAGACTTACTTTGTTGGGGGATATTATTATGACTGGATGTTGTACTTTGTCAAATGTTTTTCAAAAGAGGGTCACTTTAAGAAGAAAGGAACTGAAAACATTTTGATGAAAGCTTAACTTATCATTTACCTCTCAGGCTGGAAGTAAACCAAGAAATATTTTGCTAATTTGAGAAAATAATATTACCTCTGTTTCACAGTTTGGGAATTTATTAGTACATGATTACTTCATGCTTCTCCTCTTTTTATGAAAGCCCTTATATTTGCTTTCAAAAGGAAACACCCAGACTTTTGCTTCTGTCCAAGGCAGAATGACTGGATGAATTTACCCTTCCAACCAAAGCAACTAAAAACTCGACTATGTATATGAAAAAACAAAAAACAAAAAACAACCCAGTACTCAAGACATTGGATGTCAGCGATGAAGGGCACCAATCCCCAAAAGACAGGAAACAAATGAAGTGAGTCCTATGGATGCCCTGGCTTACTGCTTTGAGAGAGTTTTTGGGCTCTGACTTAGGGCTGGGGGCCCAAGTATGGAATGGTGGTCTCCCTGAGATGAGGTGATGGAGCAGGGGGTTTGGAGAGGCCATGGCAGGTAGAGTTCCTAGGGCTGAGTACTGGTGAGGAAGAGCTGCATAGAGCGAGACTTTGGGGATCTTCACAGGGTCCCTCTTGAATGTTCAGCTGAGTACTGATCATTGTACTTGTATAAGGAGACTATTGAGGCTGGGGAAAGAAATACCCAAAGGATAGAAGAAACAATCCTTGTAGCTTATAAAAGGCTGGGATTAGCACCTGTCCTCAAAGTGGGAACACTTACAACTCACAAAGTATTGGGTATTTCAGAACTCAGAGGGTTTTGCTTCAGTATTGGGGAAAATTAATCCTAGATGACACATTGCTTTAGTTCTGCCTAACAAAGCTTAAAAGCAAGACCCCAAATGATTAAACTGTGGGTAATAGAAGCATGTTCTGGAACAAAATCCAGGAATATTTATAGAAATAAAAAAATATCCCTGCACCCAAGAAGGTAAAGATCACCAGTTCTGGCATTTAATAATAATAAAAAATAACTAATACCTTGTGAATTGTAAATGTGTGCACTCTCTCTCTCTCTCTCCCTCCATCATGGGAGGAAACAGTAAGAAGGTGGCTATCTATTAGCCAGGAGGGAACCTCATCACTAACTAAAATAGCCAGCACCTTGATCTTGGACTTCCAACCTCCAGAATTGGGAGAAATAAAGTCCTGTTGTTTAAGCCGCTCAATCTGTGGCATTTTGTTATGGCGGTCTGACCTGACAAATAGAGTTTTCTATTTTTTTTGCTATTATAATGAAATATTGCCCTGAAAATCCTTGTACAGTTATCTTCACACCCTTATGCTGAAGGTTTACTAACAGAGATTCCTGCAAGTTTGATTGCTTGGTTATGGTGTGTGTACATGTAACATTTGAGTAGATACTTATGCTGTTCTTTCTGGCAATGCCTCTTAGTGTTCAGATGCACCACAATGATGTCATTCTGTAATGGTAAGGCCATGTATTCTCACCACAGCCTAGAATATGCGTTCATGTTTGGAATTACAGATTGATCAGGTAGAGGTAGTCATCATCTCGCTTTCTCCATAGGAGTGTTGCTGACATTTTTGGCTAGAAAATGTCTTGTGTGTGGTATTGAGCTGGTATCCTTCCCCAACACTTACTATCTCTGGTCACTGTAAACCAAATGCCAGCAACACATGATCACATGTCATTGCTGTAAGTCCAAAAGTCCCACGCCTGAGGGGGTTACTTTCCCACTACCAGAAACTCTGAAACATATAGCAAGTTTAAAATATTATAGTTAGTGGGGCACGTGGGTGGCTCAATGGGTTAAAGCCTCTGCCTTCGCCTCAGGTCATGATCCCAGGGTCCTGGGATTGAGCCCTGCACCAGGCTTTCTGCTTAGCAGGGAGCCTGCTTCCCTTCCTCTCTCTCTGCCTGCCTCTCTGCCTACTTGTGATCTCTGTCTATCAAATAAATAAATAAAATAAAAAAATTATAGTTAAAAGAAACAGTTTTGTGACCTATAGCTTTGTTAACAAAGAATTTATTTTTTTACCAAGCTATTATCGTGGTTAGCATCTGCAATCTTTTTTTGATTCTAATTCCACAGTTTTCTTAGTTAAGCAAGTCCTACATTAATTTGGGCTAGAATTTCACATATAAATGTACTCAATCCATAGCATCAAATTTATTAAAAGAAAATTTCAAATAAAAAGAACAACATAGGGGACGCCTGGGTGGCTCAGTTGGTTAAGCAGCTGCCTTCGGCTCAGGTCATGATCCCAGCGTCCTGGGATCGAGTCCCACATCGGGCTCCTTGCTCATCGGGGAGCCTGCTTCTCCCTCTGCCTCTGCCTGCCATTCTGTCTACCTGTGCTTGCTCTCTCTCCCTCTCTCTCTCTGACAAAAAAAAAAAAAAAAAAAAAAGAACAACATAGGGAATATCCATGTACATTATTTAGATTTAAAAAGGTTAACATTTGGGGTACATAGGTGGCTCAGTTGGTTAAGCATTTGCCTTTGGCTCAGGTCATGATCCCAGGGTACTGGGATTAAGCCCCACATCGGGCTCCCTGCTCAGCTGAGAGCCTGCTTCTCCCTCTGTCTGCCACTTCCCCTGCTTGTGCTTTAACAAATAAATAAATAAATAAAATCTTCAAAAAAAAAAGGTTAACATTTTGCAGTATTAGGTCAAGTTTAAAAAAATTACTTTAGAAATATAATGTAGATATCATGTAGGGCCCTTCTGTATGTTTACTCAACCAGTTTCTCTAGTGTGGATCCTTCACTCTATATTTGTGATAGGCAGAATAATGTTTCCCCAAAGATGTCTATGTTATAACCTCTGGGACCTGTGAATATGTTAACGTACATGGCAGAAGGGAAACAGGGTTACGTATGTGGTTAAGGTTAAGGACCTAGAGATGGAGAGAGTTGCTTGCATTATACGGGTGGACCCAATCTAATCACATGAAGCCATAAAATCAGAGAAGGCTTCTCAGCTGTGTGGAGAGAAGGCGGGTGGGGGGAGGGAGTGGGGGGCAGAGGGGTAATAGAAGAGGAAAAAGAGAAAGGGAAAGGGCACACACTCACACTGTGATGTTGCTGGCTTAGAAGATAGAGGAAGGGGGACATGAGCCAAGGAATGCAGGCATCTTCTAGAAACTGGAGAAGGCAGGGAAATGGATTGAGACCCATGTTAGGCTTCTGACCTCAAGAACTATAAAAGAATAAATTTGTGTTGGTTTAAGCTCATGAATTTGTGGTAATTTGTTAAAACAGCAATAGGAAAAACAATTATACACTATGTGTTTACTCCTAAGTGTTTAAAACTTGACTGAAATGTAACATTTTTAGTAGAAATGTGTTGGTTCTACTTATAAATCCCTCTCAGTGCTGATTAGCAAAAACATGCTATTACATATACCTGACTGTCCACTAGTTGTAGTATTGAGTAATATCACTTATTATTATATTAAGACAAGGAGGATCGATAGCTGAGGCCTGGACTGGGGCAACTTGGGCTTAAGGCAGGGTTGTCAAACTTGCATTTTCACTAAACACGAAAACTTATTTATTTATTTGACATACAGAGATCACAAGTAGGCAGAGAGGCAGGCGGTGGGGGCAGAGCGGGAAGCAGGCTCCCCGCTGAACAGAGAGTCAGATGCGGGCTCGATCCCAGGACCCTAGGATCATGACCTGAGGTGAAGGCAGAGGCTTTAACCCACTGAGCCACCCAGGCGCCCAAAACGAAAACTTTTAAAAATGTAATTGCAGGGCGCCTGGGTGGCTCAGTTGGTTAAGCAACTGCCTTCGGCTCAGGTCATGGTCCCAGAGCCCTGGGATCGAGTCCCACATCGGGCTCCCAGCTCCATGGGAAGTCTGCTTCTCCCTCTGACCTCCCCTCTCATGCTCTCTCTCTCAAAATAAGCAAATAAAAAATATAAAAAAAAAATGTAATTGCAAATACTACATGAAGCATAATTTGCTAAACCTGCAACCGAGGGCAAGATAACTCTTGTGATCCACGTTACAGGATCAATTTCATATTTAACATCAGAGTAAGAACGCCTATTACATTGAGCTGTTAAATCTACATGGAAGTCAATCTATTTAAAAACCTTAAATCAAAACTTCAAAAGAATGACGGTTAAGAGATACAAAGTTTGGCCTGACTAGGCCTTGGGGTGGGGACCCCGGCTGCCCCCAAGCGGGGCTCTGGGTTTTGGGGTGGACGCCTCCTGACAGGCCAGCCTGGGCTTAAGTTCTACGTCCCTCCGGAGTTTCTATCGCCAGTCGCCTGAACACTATACTAGCTTCCCTCCGTGTATAAGACCCTTCTAAGAGCTATGAGGCTCCGCGAGCTGTTTTGGATCTTCCCGGCTTCCGGCTTCCGGGCTGTCACGTGCCTCTGGTCATGTGACCGACCCTCCTGTCATTCTAAGGCGGCCGCTCCTGCTTCCTTCTGCCTGTGCCGCCCGCAACGTCTCCTGGGTGCGGGAATCTCTGCACTTCTCGGGCTCTGTGGCTCGCTCCGCCTCTCAGGCCTCTTTACCGGGCAGGCGACGCCGACTCGACGCTGTTTCAGGTGCCCCAGCCGGGCTGTGGCCCCGACGGCCTGAACCTGTGCATCGTCCCCGCCGCCTTTGGGTGAGTTGTGGGGTCCCCAGGGTTCGCGAAGTAAGGCCGCACTCGCGTTTTGTCGCCTGCCCCAGCCCAAGTGAGGCGACCCCTGCGTCTTCCCCAGCTTCCCTCGCGCGCGCTGGTTTCTCGCTGCGCAGGTCCCTTCTGCTCTCCTCTCGCCGGGGTCTCCAGATTTCTTTCCTTTCAGGCCTCCAGTAGGTTTACGGAACTGGAGCTTCTCCACGGCAGAGAAGCAGGGGGGAGGGGGAGGAAAGGTAAGAAGTATACTTTCCCCAGGTTTGGGGCAGGCCCTGGCCTGCTGAAAATTCGAGTTGTTCAGGGATTTAGAGGACGGTAATGAGGCACTTTCACCTACTCCAGGAGCGGCTGCCAGGCCTGAGTCCGCTTGGGTGAACCAGGGTTCCAGCCTGACCCGGACAGAGCCAGTTTTATCTCCGCCATACCTGTGTGTATTGCTTTTGATTGTTTAGGCAGCAAATCCTCAGATGTAGAGATTTTAAGTTCCAAACTGACTAAGGTCATTGGGATTGTAGAATAGAATTTTGGGTATGGCTTTAGTTTCTTTGTGGCCATGGCGTGAACTTAACATTTTGTGAATCAGAACCTACATATTTTGTATTGAGATAAAATAAGGCTTAAGCGTTTACTAGTGAATTTAGAAGTGAGAATTACATGAAAGCTCATTTTGTAGGTTCTTGTTATCACACCAGACTCCATTGTCAGTTGTACCTAAACCGTAGTTGGTATTCGTTCCAAAACTTTCTCCCAAAATTGGTTATGAAAATACTGTGAACTTGGTTGAAAAAAGAAAGCTCTGTCTTTGAAGAAATGATATTCCCACTTTGGGGTTTTTAATTTGAATGAGTCATTTTAGAAGGTACTTGTAGGTTTTTCATATATGTCACTTAAAAATGATGTTTAGTAAATGTAAATGAAATAATTGGTTTTATCTCTGCAAGTTATTTTTTCTGTCAGAAGGAAGTATGATCCCAGTTGCATACATTTAAGCTGTATGCCTGTTTTATTAAAGGATGATTTCTGATGTCAATATCTTTAAGAGTTCCTTTGAAAAATATACTGCAAGACTAGACTCAATGATTAAAAACTTTTCTTGGAAATGGAAAAAATCTTTAGGCAACACTCTTACGGGGTGTGGTGTAATTGGGCAAGATCTGAAATATAATAATAATATTTAATATTTAAGATATTCAATATTTGAGTTGAATGGTTGTCTGGGGAGAGTAAGATAATGATGATATTAATTATAACAGCAATGATAGTAGTGGTTGTTAAAAAATGGTAACATCTGGTATTCTGGCTTCATCTTGCATCAGAATTGAAGATCTGTTGAAAAACATCTCAGATCATAAAATCTAGATGACCAAAATGGATATCCGAGGTGCCGTAGATGCTGCTGTTCCGACAAACATTATTGCTGCCAAGGCTGCAGAGGTCCGCGCGAATAAAGTGAACTGGCAGTCCTATCTTCAGTAAGTACTCATTTGCTGTGAATCATGGATAATCATGTGCTTTCACATCAGACTTGTCCATGATCATGCTTCTGTGAGAGGAATACTGGAAAAATGCTAATGAATGTGGAAGAAAAACACTTCCTCCTTAGAATTCTTCCTTGACCTAAGAAGTGCTGGAAACAGCCTGAGGCTCTAGCAGGGGAACAGAGCCGCTCAGAGCAGTTTTGATCTTTTCTGTCTGGAAAGTTGTACTTTTTGAATGAGTGGGAAATGTGGGCAGCGTGTTCATGGGAACTGTAGCCAAGGAAGGGGATAATGGGCAAAGCCTTCCAGACTGGCTTGTTGTGCCTTGGTGATCAATGTGGGGACAGAGGTGTTGCAGAATGGCTTATAGAACTAGTAAAAACAGTGTAGATTCTGAATTTCAAGACCTGGGTTTAGGAATTCTGGTTCTTTTGTCTACTAGACTGGTAATTTTAGGTAAATCTGTTAACTTCTCTGAGGTTCACTGAAGTAAATGTGAAATGGGGATAGATATCTCAGAGTTGTTGCTCAAATAGTGTACTTAAAGTATTAACACAGTTGAATACAAACTGTGTATGTTGAATATACTCTTAATAAATTTTGGTTCTTTCCTCTTCTTTCTTGTATGCATTAAGATTTAGCATGCTGGTGTTCTGTATTTATCTGTAAAGTAAGAATTTTTTCTTAACCATAGTTTATCATACTGACTTTACTTTATATCTGTTTATTTTGGTACACTTATGAGTGATTTATTAAGGAAATTCAGTTAAGATTTGCATATACATTTTGAAAAACAAATTGAGGAATCTTTAGTTTTTTTTTTTTTAAGATTTTATTTATTCACTTGATAGACAGAGATCACAAGTAGGCAGAGAGAGAGAGAGGAGGAAGCAGGCTCCCCAGTGAGCAGAGAGCCCGATGCGGGGCTCGATCCCAGGACCCTGGGATCATGACTTGAGCTGAAGGCAGAGGTTTTAACCCACTGAGCCACCCAGGTGCCCCGAGGAATCTTTAGTTTTGTATTTAACAGTTTTCTCTGCTGTAAGAGGGACATGCAGTGTATAAAAGTGATGCATTTATTTCTGTTAATTTAGTCAGTTATCAAACATTTATTCCTGCCTTTCAAGTGTGAGGCATTTTTCTAGGCTTTGAGGCTTCAAAAGATAAATTTATAATCTGGTAGGTAGTCAAATATATAAACAGATCATTTAAATTTGGTATGTTAACTGAGATAGAAAGGTGCACAGGGAACGATAGGTGGACAGAAAGATGACAGTTAATCCTACCTCTGGGAGGTTTTCCTGTGGGGGATTTTCAAAGGTAGAGAATTAAAAGCAGGATTTTAGGCGGGGAATAAAACATGTTTTGGAGGCAGGCAGTGCAGAGGGCTAAGGCTGGAGGCAGCAAGGAGCCATTTGTGAAGACTCCTCCAGGAACAGAGTTTTAAAATTGCTGTTGTAGGTATTAAGAACAACCAATGTTTGTAAGTGGGGGTTAGATGTCAGATTGCCTTTTGGTTGGATTGTTCTACTGTCAAAGTAGAGGGTAGATTTGTGGAAACAAACCTAGAGCTAAGGGTGAGACCTTAGCGCAGTATTCAAATTATTGGAATGGATAGAATTGGATAGATTTGAGAAAGTCTTAGTGATCGATTTAATGTATGAGGGTGAGAAAAAAAATCTTAAGATGAGTCTGGATTTCTGCTTTAAGGGACTGGATTGTTATGGGGCCATGGACTCAAGGGCAAGAGGAGGAGGGACTTTGTGATGTTTTCTCTCTTTATCTCTATCTGTGTAGTTGTTTAAAACCCCTGTGAAATTAGGATTTTGAGTTCTTTTTCCTAATATTAGTCCAGCGTGTGTTTAGACTAGAGGACAAGGAGTTTCATGTTTATAAAGCTGGACTCTGTTTATAACCTAAATAGAGTGGTATTGTTACTGACCATAAGGCACTGGCTGACTGCAGAAGTTCCCTAGCATGGGCATGGAACTTTTTAATTCCATGTAGATTTTTTTTTTCTTTTTTAAAGATTTTATTTATTTATTTGACAGAGATCACAAGTAGGCAGAGAAGCAGGCAGAGAGAGAGAGAGGGAAGCAGGCTTCCTGCTGAGCAGAGAGCCCGATGGGGGCTCGATCCCAGGACTCTGAGATCATGACCGGAGCCGAAGGCAGAGGCCTTAACCCACTGAACCACCGAGGCGCCCCACCATGTAGATTTTTAATTGCTTTCTCTTCTGTTCCTCCTTTTCCAAGGCCTCTGTACTACTAAGTTGTAGTCTCATTCCTACTTCTGTCTTTTACTTTGTTGTCCATCTCATGCATTTCTTTATAAAGTCTTTCTACTCTGTATATCTGTATACAAATGTTCATCAAATGATACTGTGTGCCTGCTGTTGAGCCAACTGTTTTGGGGACATTGGTGGATGTTGAATGTACCCAAAGAGCTTACAAGTCATTGGGGCCATCCATGACACATGAGTTCTCAGGGAATCTTGTATCACATCTTATTCTGATAAAAATAAAACCCTTGGAAAAGTCCTCTAATGTCAAAAGGCCAATATGCTCTAGCCCATATGGACTAACATGTTATTATGAAAATACAGTGTTTTAAAAATGTATGTTTGTTTGATTAAACTTTTTCTTAGTAATTGAACTAGACCGTACTTAAATGAATGGACATGGCTATCTATTAGTCAAGCTAGAATCTAGTAAAACTCTATCCCAAGGATCCAAGAACCATACAATATTGTAAAATATCATTCTTCCAGTCGAGTATAAGGTCTGATGAGGAAACAGAACTTTAAATAAAAAAGATTCAATAATAAAAAGTGGGAAGCATTAAAATGGAAATATATGTGAAATTTTCTCAAATAACAAAAGCAGGGAACGAATAATTATTTGGGAGCTTTAGGAATGACTTCACAGAATACATGAAGATACTCATCAGAGTTGGCCAAGCAGAGGAGCTGTGGGTGGTGGTGAAGGAAACTGCTGGCTGGGGGCTAAGTTGGGGAAGAACATGCAGCAGTAGGGGAGCCTCAGGTAGTTGGGTGGGGCTTTCTCCCAGCTGCTGCAGGCCAGTTTGTGGCACCTTCCTTCACTGGCTTTGGAGGCCCAAACCCATCAGGCATTTTGACACTTCTCTTACATAACTAACCATATCCAGACAAATTCTTTTAGCTCTGCGTCAGAACCCATCCCAGATCTTACCACTTTTTCTCTAGCTCCACTTTCACTGCCATGTGTAAGCTGTCATTATCTCTCACATGCTCTCTTCTTAACAGACCCTTGTCTGCTGTCTCAGGTTTCATTGTGCCCCATAGGAGCAACTCTGCTTTTTTTAAATTAAAAAATTGATTTAATTGACTATAATGTAATGTTAATTTCAGGTGTACAACTTAGTGATTGGATATTTTTATACATTATGAAATGATCATCTTGGTGGGTCTAGCTGCCATCTGTCACCACACAAAGTTAGTACAATATGATTGACCATATTCCCTGTGCTGTACTTTTCATCCCCATGATTTATTTATTTTGTAACTGTAGGTTTGTAACTCTTAATCCCCTTCATCTATTTTGCCCTTCCCCTCACACCCCTCTCCTCTCCTCATCACTGCTTGTTCTCTGTATCTATGAATGTGTTTCTGTTTTGTTTTTTTGACTTCACACATAAGTGAAATGTGCAGGATTTGTCTCTGTGTCTGACTTACTTCCTAACTTAATGCCAGGACACTAAATGCTATGAAAACAAAACTGAAGCTTGGTAAAGAGCTAGAAAATGCTAACAGAGGAAAGAATATATTCTTGGTGGATTACAGTGAAGGCCTTTCTTCTTTTTTTTAAATTAAGATTTATTTATTTATTTTAGAGACAGAGAGTGCACAGGCAGGGGGAGGGGCAGAGGAAGAGAGAGGAAAAGCAGACTACCCACTGAGCAGGGAGCCTGACACAAGGCTTCTCAAGACTCTGAGGTCATGACCTGAGCCAAAACCAAAGAGTCAACCTACCAAGACTTACTTCCCTTACTATTACCCTCTAGGTCCATCCATGTTGTCCTAAATGGCAAGAGCTCATCCCTTTTTTATGGCTGCATGATATTCCTTTGTGTATATTCCACATTTTCCTTATCCTTATGTCTGTTGGTGGACACTTAGGTTGCTTCTATATCTTGATTATTGTAAATAATGCAGCAGTAAACATTGGGGTGCACATATCTTTGAATTAGTGTTTGTTTTCCAGGGATAGATATCTAGAACTGGAATTGAAGAGCAGTTCTTTACAATGCTGTGACAGTCATTTTGAAAATAGAAATCAGATTATGCCACCCTGGTCACAGATATCCAGCAACTCTGCTTTTCTTGCTCTTTGAAGCTACTGCTGCCCCACTGAACTTGCACTTACACCTCTGTCTGGAAGTTCCTCCCTAGATCACTCGGCTCATTAACTGACTTCATGCAGTTTTCTGCACAGATGTCTTCAGAAGGGCCTTCACTGTGGGGCACTTGGGTGGCTCAGTTGGTTAAGCCTCTGACTCTTGGTTTTGGCTCAGGTCATGACCTCAGGGTCTTGAGATCAAGCCTTGTGTCAGGCTCCCTGCTCAGTGGGTAGTCTGCTTTTCCTCTCTCTTCCTCTGCCTCTCCCCCGGCCCGCGCACTCTCTGTCTCTAAAATAAATAAATAAATCTTAATTAAAAAAAAAAAAAGAAGAAAGGCCTTCACTGTAATCCACCGAGAATATATTCTTTCCTCTGTTAGCATTTTCTAGCTCTTTACCAAGCTTCAGTGTTGTTTTCGTAGCATTTAGTGTCCTGGCATTATGGTATGCATGTGTGTATTTAAAAAATTATTTTTGTATTTTTGTGTTTTTGTTTTCCTCCCTGTGATGCAAACTCAAAGAGGGATGTTTAATTCACTGCTGTGTCACCTGTTCTTAAAGGTGCCTGACACACAGGCTGATGGTTGATCTTGGGTGATTAGATCATTAATGGGTAGAGTAGATGTTGGGCAGTGGTGGAGACAGTATTTGGGAAAGGAGTAATGTACTTGGTAAGTCATGGACTGTTCCATGTTGCTTTCATGTCAACAGTCGGATCTGTTTTTTTTGGCCTTATTTTAAAGAAGAGCAGAGAGCTGTGCAGATAGGTTAAGTAACATGTACCTGCCGATACAGGTTTTAATTAGTTGATTCAAAAGATTTTTCCTGAATACCTTTACCTAGGTGCTAGGTAGAATTGCCATTCAAATTCACAGTCTGAATGATATGAAAGGAGAAGTACTGTTAGATGTGTGCTTGAGAAAGCTGGCTGGTGGTAGGTAAGAGGGATGTGGAGGGGAGGGGTGGATCAAAAGCAAGGAAACCCTTTGGTGGATTGTTACCTTAGGCCTGAGCCACTCCAGAGATAGGGAAGTCAGGAGGAGACTGATGGTAGGTGGAAGGATGGCTAGGACTGGTGTCTGAGTGGTCTCAGGTCATTAGAAAAGAGACCAGAGTCCCTAATTTGCTAGGTTATGGGACTGTCCAAGGAAGATTGAGAGACAAAAGAATTTAAGCAAGAAAAGAAGAAGGTTACTTGAAACAAATGCAGGAAAGACAGATTTCGGAAGAACTGGTTTACGAAATAAAAACCACAGTTATTTAAATGGAAAAGAAAGCCATAGAATTGATAAGGTTACCAAGTGTAACCTTCATTGTACGCAGTCATGGTAGAAAAACCACAACTTTTTCACATGATTATCCTATCTGCAAAGGTTATGATATGCTTTTATACATCAGCATAGCAAAATTTGGGGATGAAATTGGTTTAGCTAGGAAGTTCAGGTTTATGAAAAAGACTGTGTTTATTTTGGGGCCATAGCTGGACGGGATGACCTTGCTGGTCTATCCCAGGGTTCAGAGTGCATTTATTCCTGCCTGGTATGTGAAGTGCTTAGCCATGGAGAAAACAGGGCAAAGTGCCTTTTTTTCCCCCTTTCTTTGCACTTTCATTATCCCATTAACCAGGCTGCGGTAGAGTGTGTGTAGGGATATATGTTAGTGATGTCAGTTCTGCCCCGGAGGGTTTGGAGTGCCTATGTGCTTCTTCTGTTGAAGGAGAGGTCCCCGTGTATGAGTGGGGACTGCAGGAGGGCAGCCTGGGCCTCAGTTCACAGTCTGAGGCCCAGGCTGCCCTCCTGCACTCATAGCTCTGCACTAGCTCCTGCACTCATAGCTCTGCACATAGCTCCTGCACTCATAGCTCTGCACTACCTATGCAGAGCTAGTGGGGAGCACTCAGGGAGGTTTCAGGGAGTGCAAATGGAGAGAGCCTTCCATAGAACCTGAGGCACAGGATAGGAGATAAAGAGTCTATGAAGAACACTAATGAGTCTTTTGAGGAGGACAAGAAGAATCCGGAAGCTCAGGAAGAGAGTGTCAGGAAATGGTCACGTTTTCACCTGCCTTAGGAATCTAGAAAAATAAGGACTTGAAATTCCCCTTTGGGTTGGTAAGGAAAGGTTTGTTGAAAAAAATCCAATGCATGAGAATAGTTTACAAAAAAAGGCTATGTTAAAAAAAAAGGAGCATATGTGAAAACAAGGTTACAAGCTTCAAACTGTGTAACTGATACAAGAATGACAGCAGCAGATTACAGAATCCAGAAGCAAGTTAACAGGATATAAAATAGTTTAGTATATAGTAGTAGTATATAGAAAACCCAGAAGGGGTAAAATAAAACACTGACATGTTGAATACCTGAAAGTCAAGATCTTTGGAGGAAGGTGGGGTTGTGGGGAGGAGTATCAGGAAGTTTGAAAGTTTGGTTCCCTTGTATTGGGGGAGGGCATAGGTCTGAGGACCTCACCTTCCCAGACTCTCCTGTGTGGTCAGAGACCTGTTCTCTTCAGGACTTTGCTTGAATCTGGGCTGGGCTCTTTACCTTCCACGTCCGGTATTCTCCACCCCTTCCCTGGGCTCTCTAGGGGCACTGCCTACATAGATTGCCCACATACCAATCTCCATGTCAAGGCCTGCCACCAGGAATCCAATCAAAGACAGATCTGAAAAAGGGCTACATGTAACTATGCATGTGGGGGAAACCTGCTTCAAATTCATTGTTTCCACTGTTGGGCTTTTGTGGTACATTAGTCTCTCAATATACTTGGGGGTAGGGGGTGGGGAAGGGCAGTTTTTAAAACTACTGAGTTAAAAATATATTGATGCTATTTGAATGACAGAGCATATTATAAACATTTTTAATTTAAAGAAAAATTTTTAAAAAAGATTATATTTATTTGACAGACAGAGATCACAAGTAGGCAGAGAGGCAGGCAGAGAGAAAGGGGGAAGTAGGCTCCCAGCCGAGCAGAGAGCCCGACGTGGGGCCTGATCCCAGGACCCCGAAATCATGACCCGAGCGGAAGGCAGAGGCTTTAACCCACAGAGCCACCCAGGCACCCAAGACATTTTTAATTTTAAACTTGTATTTACTTCATGCTTATATTCATCAGGTGCTTTTTCTTATATTTTTTTTACAACCGTTCAGTGGAGTAGGGTAGGTAGTATTATAATTGCCATTTTACTGGTGTGGCAAACATTGCTCAGAGGGGTAGTGACATACCAGAATTTCACAGTTGCAGTTGGAACTCTTCCTCATATTGATATAAATTCTCTACTTTCCCCACTATACTGATAGTCTGAAAATATTGATTTATGTCCTGAAGTATCCAGTGTCATAGAGACTAGCAAGGCTGTTTTGCTGACAGGTCTTTTTATAAGGAAGCGTCAGACAGGGTTTGAGTTGTTGATGAGTCAGCTGTGAGGTCATGCCGGGTTGGAAGGGAAGGTGATGATGGTTCAGTTGAGATGATGCTGAATTTGTGAAAATGGTAAGAGGTGGAAGACAGAGATGGTTTGGCAGAGAGAAAAGACTAGACTCTCTTGGTTTGAATCTCACTGAAGGAAAGAATTTAGGAGAGAAAAATAAGATTCCAAGGATTGAGCTTGGAAAGAAGCCTTGGGGAGCAAAGAACCATTGAAGAAGGGACCCCTGAAAGAAGTAAGAGGAAAACAGGATAGTGTGGGATGATTGGTGAGAGGACAAGTGGTCGGGATGGAAAGGTTATTTTTTCAGAGAGGAGGAAGATCACATTTTTCTGAGTCTGGAGGGAATATGAGAATATGCTGGAGGTAATGATTGTAGAAGTTCATATAAAGTGGCTTTGGTCTTGATGGAGTAGAAAACCAAGTGAATTCTTTGGCTGTGAGGGGGATAGGGTGAGACTTTGGACAGTCTAAGAGGTGTCAGTTATTTAGTGCTTCCTGTGAGCTAAGCACTATGCTAACCACCTTAAATGAATCATATGATATCATCCTCAAATCAGCCCCTAAAGGCAATGTGGATATTATTCCCACCTTGCAGATAAATTAACTCAGGTCCAGAGAGGTTGGATGATCAGTATGTGGTGGAGCCAGGCTTTCACTCAGGTCTGTCTGATGCCAGGACCTATGTGCCCACCCTAGTGGTTAACTCCCAGGGAGAGAGGAGAAAGATGGGGAATTCCTGTATCCCTTGCTCACGGTGGTGATTCCACTCTTACTGAGAAAACCCAACTTATTCTTACTTTCTAGGGGGCAGATGATTTCTGCTGAAGATTGTGAATTCATTCAAAGGTTTGAAATGAAAAGAAGTCCTGAAGAGAAGCAAGAGATGCTCCAAACTGAAGGCAGTCAGGTGATGGATATAAACATTATGTCATCAACACCTCCTTGTGTCTTTAAAAATACTAGAAAAGAGTTTTAATGACTTTATGACATTCCATTGTAGGTATGCATCATAATTTAGCTAAAAATCCTTTTTTATTGGAAGACATTTGAATGATTTCCAGTTCTCTTTGCTCATTTTGGAAAAATGTTATGTTGGGTATGTTTATTCCTCTATCCTTTTCTGCATTTCTGAAAATCTTTCTGGAATAGATTCCTAGAAGGGAAATTAAGTTTCAAAGTATATGTTGCTTTTAAAGTTGCTTAACTTTTTTTTTAAAGAACATTTTTTAAGAAATTTAAGAAAATTTCTAGAATATGACCATCAGATTTTCTTTCTTTTTTTTTTTTTTAGACAACTAGAGTTCAATTTTAATGTCAGCAAAGGTGGGTTATGGAAACATACATTTGTCTTTTTTTTAATTTTTAATTTTTTTTAAAGATTTTATTTATTTATTTGACAGAGATCACAAGTAGGCAGAGAGGCAGGCAGAGAGAGAGAGAGAGGAGGAAGCAGGCTCCCCGCTGAGCAGAGAGGCCGATGCGGGGCTCGATCTCAGGACCCTGGGATTGTGACCCAAGCCGAAGGCAGAGGCTTTAACCCACTGAGCCACTCAGGCGCCCCTTTTAAATTTTTTAAACTTATTTTCAGCATAACAGTATTCATTGTTTTTGCACCACACCCAGTGCTCCATGCAATCCGTGCCTTCTCCAATACCCACCACCTGGTTCTCTCAACCTCCCACCCTCCACCCCTTCAAAACCCTCAGATTGTTTTTCAGAGTCCATAGTCTCTCATGGTTCACCTCCCCTTCTAATTTCCCTCAACTCCCTTCTCCTCTCTAACTCCCCTTGTCCTCCATGCTATTTGTTATGCTCCACAATCTGATGTGGGGTCCTGATGGCCTGTAAGAGCCAGTATGCAACTCAGTCTGATTCTAACAACAATCTTGGGAAATCTGTGAGGAAACATAATGTTAGCTCCAGTTTTTGTTGAATTCCAGAGATTATCACATAGTTGATATGTTATAGGGTGGAGACAGTTCATGGCCTTCTGATTCTAATCCTAATCCCTTGTTTCTGTAGTGTTCTGCTTCCCAGCAAATGAAAAAACAAAAACATAACCCCAAATCAAAATCACTGATAATTTTTGGTTGTCTGTGTAACTTAATCTTTATGTTACCATGGTCAGTCAAGAGTTATAGTTACTAGGTCTGTTTAAAAGTAGTAAACACTTTGAAATTTATCATTAAAAATCGTCAAAAATTGAACGCGAGTCATAGTATGTTTCTCTCATACTTCACCACAGTATTTGTAAAAAGTATCCATTTTTTGTAATTGAGATCTGTTGATAATAGCATTTGTATTAGAATTTATGCAAGAGAAATAATATTTTACTGAAATTCCATTAAAATGTTTTTTGTAGTTGAAAATAAGTTAACATTACTTTTTCTTTTTCAGTGTGCTAAAACCTTTATAAATTTGATGACCCATATCTCCAAAGAACAGACCGTTCAGTACATATTAACTATGGTGGATGATATGCTGCAGGTAGGTATATTCTTTACTTAATACATTTGCTGACTTCATTGTTTTGTATTCCACACAGTAACAGTATTTTTGATGGTTTCACTTACACCATGGGTTCTCTTTTAGAGTTGTAATTTCTAATAGTGTTAAAGATGGGAATGCCCCCACATGGGCTATTTTTGTTTTTTAGGATGTCTAGTAATCAATCTGTATTTTTTCCCCATAATACCTTAGGAGTTCTATGTCGAATATCAACAATTTGGGGTGAATCACTTGAGGCTTTCTGGATGTTCTTTGTACTTACAGGCGATGTGGCTTTTTCCCTTTAAGTCATTCAACAGATTTCAATGCCCCTGCTATGTTTCAAGTCAGTGCCAAGCACTGGGGCTTCAGTGCTGAATGCAGGCAGTGGTTCTCTTTGAGACAGGGCACCTGGCTGCTAAATCCAGTACCTGACTGCATGTCTCAGGACTTGAAGAACAGTATCGTGTGTTTTCTTATGTGGAGCATTGTTCGTCAGTTTACAAGGAAAAACATTTATTGATGGCCTACTATATTCCAGTTGTTGTAATGATTGTAATTGAAGGTACAGAAGTTAATTAAGAAGTACAGTGCTGTCTACCTAGGGACCCTCATGTCACTTAAAGTAATGTAGTGATTTTATAATATGAGTAAGGATCAGTATCCAGCCTGGGCTGATACAGGCCTGTCTGAGAATGATCATGGTCTCTTTCAGCATTTTTTCCTTTAGTAAAGTTAAGAAAAATGGGGAATGTTGTGGTCTGCCTTGGTTATCCTGATTACTATATAGGATTGTACCTAGAATGAGCAGGCTTGAATTGGCATACAGACTTTGGTTTTATTTATATGTGTATACATACATACAACACATACATGTATGCATACACAAATATCTTCAGTTTTTAAAAAGATTTTATTTATTTGAGAGACAGAGATAGCAAGAGAGAGCAGGAGTGGGGAGTAGAGGGAGAAGCAGGCTCCTTCCGCTGAGCAAGGAGCCTGATGAGGGACTTGATCCTAGGACCCTGGGATCATGACCTGAGCCAAAGAGATATTTAACTGACTGAGCCACCCAGGTGCCCCACAAATACCCTCACTTTTTATACATATATCTGTAAATTAGAATCCATGAGTTCACACTATGTCCAGTTTCATTTCAGCTCAACACCAGTTCATTCTAATCTCCCTTTTCCATATTTGTAACTCTTCTGTGACAGTGAAATTGTGAGTTCCTCTTATCCTTTGTATATTTACTTGTCTGTTCCACCCAGCACAAGGAAAGGAGTTTCAAAATGGCTGACCCATATAGCTGTGAAGAGTGAACCCTTTATCTAGAGTTCAGTATTTGTTTGCAGTACTTTTCTTTAAGCTGAGAGTATGTAGCCAGTGAATTGTGTTCAGGTTTCTTTCAAAGTGGTTATATCATTTTTCTTGAAATACAGTTAGGTTCATTTGTGTTTTTTGGTATTCTACTTACTTTCTTCTCATTCTTACAGATTTTGTTTTATTATTTTTGATTATGTAAAACACTAACATGCTTCCAGAAGTCAAAACTATACAGAAAAGATAATGCTCAGACAAATGTCACCAAACCCTCACTCCTATCCCTTGCCTTCCCACCTAACTCTTGTTAAGTAACTGGTATCATTGATTTCTGGTTTATTCTTCCTGTTTTTTTCCCCCTGCATAAATAGGCAGATACATACTTCCTTTTCTTTCTTATAAAAAACATGTACCAAATATCATCTCTTATATTTTGCTCATCTCACTTAACAAAATATGCCAGAAATCATTCCATATCCATTCTGAGATACTCTTTTTTGATAAAAACAAAATACTTTTTTTTTAGACTTTATTTTTAAGTATTCTCCACGCCCAATGTGGGGTTCAAACTTACAGCCCTAAGATCAAGAATTGCACACCCACTGACTGAGCCAGTCAGGCTCCTTACAACAAAGTACTGGATGTACTATAGTTTACTTAATCAGTCTCTCATGTGATGACATTGAGGTTAGCTCATATACATATTTATTTGAGTTGAATAAAGGTTTATTTTTTGAAATGTTCATTGGGTTGGGCCTGATCATGCATCTTTACCAGTAGCTGGCACATCTTCACCTTTGGTGCTTTGGGTGTAAATTACTTGAGCTCTATTTTGAAACCAGTTGATAAGTCCTTTATGAGGAGTTCCCGAAGGACTTTCCTGGCCAGGGAACCATGAATTTCAGTCTTAGGCAACAACTGGCGTTATAACCTTTATCGCTGGGAACATCTTTACAGATTTCGTCATATGTGGCTTTGTCAAGCAAGACAAGCTTATTGAGCATGTGCTGAACTTTGCCTTTGGACTGCTGCTTCTTTTTGGCTTTGCCTTCAGATTTGCTCACTAGGTCTTTGTCTTTCTTGGCCGACTTTCTGGCATCTTTCTTCTTATTGTCCTTGGGTGGCATCACGAGGTGTGGGGAGCAGCCTCGCTAAGATGTTGGACCAAAATGTGGTTCCGATATTTTGTAATTAGAAATAAAGCCAATGCCTTCGGCTCAGGTCATGATCCCAGCGTCCTGGGATCGCGTCCCACATCGGCTCCTTGCTCGGCAGGGAGCCTGCTTCTCCCTCTGCCTCTGCCCGCCACTCTGTCTGCCTATGCTTGCTCTCTCTCTCTCTCTCTCTCTCTGACAAATAAATAAGTAAAATCTTAAAAAAAAAAAAAAGAGGGGCACCTGGGTGGCTCAGTCGTTAAGCGTCTGCCTTCGGCTCAGGTCATGATCCCAGGATTCTGGGATCGAGCCCCACATCAGGCTCCCGGCTTGGTGGGAAGCCTGCTTCTCCCTCTCTCACTCCCCCTGCTTGTGTTCCCTCTCTCGCTGTGTCTTTCTGTCAAATAAATAAATACAATATTTAAAAAAAAAAAAATAAAGCCAAGATAACCTTGGGCAAATGTATTTTCATATGGGTTGGGAGTGTACTTTGTGGTAAATGCCTCGAAATAGGATTGCTGGGCAAAAGAGTACTACATACATAGTTTTGGTAAGCTATTGCCATAAAATTCCATTTTGCAGTCCCACTGACATACGAGAATGCCTGTGTCTCTGCAACCTTGCCAACAGAGGGCATTGTTAGACTTTCACATTTTTGCCAATCAAGATGGATCTAAAGTTGAACATGTTCAAATACAGTTTTTTTTCTTTTCCTGTTGACCTATTTTTTATGAGGGATTCAGATTTAGGTAGCTGACATTATCCTTAGTTATTGATTAAATACATTTTAACAGTTGATTTTATTGGTAACATTTTAGTTACATTGAGAAATTTGCACAAACTTTGACTGTTTGATTTCTTGTGCTGTTTAAAAAATACTGTAATTTCAAATAGTTTCCTGTTTGTGATTCAGTTATTTCATTCTTTACACTTCTGGATAGAATAGTTTTGGACAGAATTGCTTGTTTTTTTCTTCCCTGTTCAGTTTTAGGTACATAATTTTGAAGATTAAGATTTTTTTTGATGCTCAGGTATCAACAGCAATTTTTAAATGGCTTTGAGAAGAAGGGCTTTATTCTTATTCTATTAAAGGTTTGTGACTTAAGTACCTGGAACAGTGATGGGTGGAAGATAAGTTTTGCTTATTTGTTTTATTCAAATTCAAGTTTTTGGCCTCATAAAAGGAGTTTGGAAGTTTTCCTTCCACTTCTGTTTTTTGGGCTAGCCTCAGAAGAATAGGTATTAATTCTTATTTAATTGTTTGATAGAATTTCCCTGGGAAGCCATCTGGTCCTGGACTCTTGTTTTTTGGGGGGGAATTTTGATTACTGATTCAGTTCCTTTGCTGGTTAATGGTCTGTTCAAATTTTCTGTTTCTTCTAGGAATTTATCCATTTTTCCCCCAGAGTGCCTAATTTGTTGGCATATTATTGCTCATAATATTCTCTTACAATTGTTTGCATTTCTGTGCTATTGGTTCTGATCTCTCTCCTCTCTCATTTGTTATTTTATTTATTTGGGTCCTTTCTCTTCTCTTTTTGATAAGTCTGGCTAGGGGTTTATCAGTTTTGTTAATTCTTTCAAAGAACTAACTCCTGGTTTCGTTGATCTGTTCTACTGTTTTTCTGCTTCCTGTATCAGTGGTTTCTGCTTTCATCTTAATTATTTCCCTCCTTCTTCTGGTTTTAGGCTTTATTTCCTGTTCTTTTTTCCTGCTCCTTTAGTTGTAATGTTAGGTTGTGTATTTGAGACTTTTCTTGCTTCTTGAGGAAGGCCTTTATTGCTATATATACTTTTCTCTTATGACGGCCTTTGCTATGTCCCAAAACTTTTGGACTTGTGTTTTCATTTTCATTTGCTTCCATGTGGTTTTTTTTTTTTTTTATTTCTTCTTTAATTTTATGGTTAACCCATTCATTCTTTAGTAGGTTATTCTTTAACCTCTATGTATTTGTATTCTTTCCAAAATTTTTCTTGTGGTTGAACTTAAAGTTTCAGAGAGCTGTGGTCTGAAAATATGCATGGCATGATCTCAGTCTTTTTGTACTGGTTGAGGCCTCATCTGTGACCCAGTATGTGATCTGCCCTGGAGAATGTTCCATGTGCACTCAAGAAGAATGTGTATTCTGCTGCTGTAGAATGAAATGCCTTGAGTATATCTGTTCAGTCTATCTGGTCCAGTGTGTCACTGAAAGCCATAGATAGATTCCTTGTTGATTTTCTGCTTAGATGATCTGTCCATTCCTGTGAGTGGGGTATTAAAGTACCCTAGTATTATTATATTGTTATCAGTGAGTTTCTTTATGTTTGTTATTAATTTATTTCTGTATTTAGCTGCTCACAAGTTGGGGATAAATATTTACTATTGTTAGATCTTCTTAATGGATAGAACCTTTTATTATGATATAGTGCTCTTCTTCATCCCTTGGTACAGTCTTTGATTTACAAATCTAGTTTGTCTGCTAAAAGTATTACTAGCCCAGCTTTCTCTTGATATTCATTAGCATGATAGATTGTTGTTCACCCTTTCACTTTCACCTGGAGGTGTCTTTGGGTCTAAAATGAGATCTCTTGTAAGCAGTATTTTGATAGGTCTTGTTTTTTGTTTTTTTTTTTTAATCCATTCTGATACCCTGTATCTTTTGATTGGAGCACTGAGTCAGTTTACATTCAGGGTAGTTGTTGGTAGATATAAATTTAGTGCCACCTGTAAAGTTGCTGTTCCTGTGGATTTTGTCTGTTCCTTTCTAGTCTTTGTTGCTTTTGGTGTCTCTTTTCCACTCAAAGGGCTCCCTTTAATATTTCCAGAGCTGCTTTAGTGTTCATGAACTCCTTTAGTTTTTGCTTATCTTGGAAACTCTGTATTTCTCCTATTGTGAATGACAGCCTTGCTGGATAAAGTATTCTTGGCTGCATACTTTTCCCATTCAGCACATTGAATATATCATGCCACTGCTTTCTGGCCTGCCAGATTTCCATGGATAGGTCTCCGCTAACCTTATGTGTCCAACTTTGTCGGTTATAAGGACCTTCTGTCCCTAACTGATTTCCAGAATTCTCTCTTTATCTTTGTATTTTGCAAGTTTTACTATGATGTATCTTGGTGTTGACCTGTGTTTGTTGGTTTTGAGGGGAGTTCTCTGCGCCTCTTCAACTTGAATGACTATTTCCTTCCCCAGATTAGGGAAGTTCTCAGCCTATCTATCCCTTTTTCTTGTTCTTCTTGGACTTCTGTGATACAGATATAGATATTACTGTGCTTTGAGGAATCTCTGAGTTCCCTAAGTCTATATTTTTGATCTAATAGTTTTCTTTCCATCTTCATTATTTTCCTTAATTTTATCTTCTATATTATCTATTTGATCCTCTGCTTCTTCCATCCTCATTGTGATTACATCCAGTTGGTTCTGTATCTCAGTGATAGCCTTTATTTCTGCCTGACTGGTTTTTAGGTCTTTTATCTCTGCAGCCAGGGTTTTTCTGGTGTTTTCTATGTTTTTTTCAAACCCTGCTAGTATCCTTATGACTGTTGTTCTAAATTCTTGTTCGGATATATTGATTATATCTGTTTTGAGCAATTCCCTGGCTTTGGTTTCTTCTTGATCTTTCTTTTGGGGAGAATTCCTCCATCTTGTCATTATGTCTAGGTTTCTGTCTTTTGCGTATTATGAAAGCTTGTTATGTTTCCTGCTCATGAGAGTAATACTATATTAGAAAGGGGTCATACACTGTCTAGGGCCTGGAGCTTCAGGGGGTGATTCTGGTGTATGCTGTGTGGACTCTGATGTTGTCTTTTGGTAGCTCTGTACCACAGGTCAGTACTCTGTAGAATTCCTCCTGCTTGGACCTTTAACTAGGTGTGCTTTGATTTGTTTGTTAAGTTTGATTTAAAAAAAAGGATTCTGATTCAAGAACAGAGAAAAGGAATAGGAACAAAAAAGCAAACAGACAAATAGAAACCATAAGCCTAATTCTAAGAAAAGAAGGAAAAAAGAAAAGAAAAAGAAAAAGAAAAAAACCTGATCCAAAAAATGAGAAAAGGAAAGAAACAAACCAACAAATGAACAAAAAAACCTAAACCTGATATCAAAGAAAAAAGAAAAAAAGAAAATGAAGAAAAAATTAAATAAAAAATAAAAAGTAAAGTAAGTTAAAAAAAATAAATAAAATAAAAAGAAAGCCTTGTTCTGTTTCCACCAGAACTGAAGCTGATTCTTTGGAGCACTCTGTGATTGGTATGCTTGTCACACACAGGGGCCTGTGTTAGTCTTCTGGGAGAGAGGCCTGCTGGGCTGGCTCACAGTCATATTTGCCATTATAAGGATGCCCTTGCTTGGCGCAGGGGTGTGGGGTTTGGTGTAGGGGACTCCAGCCTCCACTGGAGGCACTGTGTTTCTCTCTGAAGTCCTGTGGTGCTGGTGGGCTGGGTGTGTGTGAGTGTACATGTTTGGAAAAATGGTGCTACCCTACCCTCTTGTCCCCCAGAAGGGGAACTCACAGCCACTCTTGTTTACAAAGTCCTCACAGTATAGTGAACAGTCTTTCCTTGTGTGTCCCTGGCTTTTGTCAGACCCCTGCCCTCAATCTGTCTGTGCTCGGGCATGCCTGGCATCATGGTTCTGTGTTTTAGCTCTGGCCAGGGACTGGGATTCAAAACTCCAAATCTTAAAGGGCCAGGCAAGACTCAGACCCTCTCCCTTACCCCGCAGTAGAGAGCCTCCTGGTATGCCTTGTTCCATTCTGTCCCAGAAAAGCAGTCTCAGGGCTTATGCAGGGTGGCTGGAGTCTCTTGTGCCCCAGGAAAAGCTGAAGACCAGGTTTTCTGTCCTCTGTGTACACATCTGTCTGCCTGATGAGTGTTGCTTGGTGGGCCTTTCCTCTTTAGAGTCAATACATAGCCTCATCCAAGTGTACTCAGGATGGGGAGTGTTCTCTCTTAGTGCAACCCAGGGGTTCCCCACACTGCAGCATCTTTTGTGAACCCTATACGCTGCTTGCTCCCCTGCTCTCTCACTCTCCCTGACTTCCCTACACTAAAAGGGCTGCCTCCCCTTCAGGGCACCATGGCTTTTCTGTCCCCTAATTCATGTCTTTGAACTTTGCATCAGCCATGTTCTGTCTGAAGAGTTCTACAACTGAAGAGGGTGTAGGAGCTACTTCCCACCAAATTATTTGTAACTAATTATAAATTATTCAATACAGTTTAAAATAACAGAACCTTAAAACCCCAGTCTCAAGGGTTGGGAACCTTAAATCCGTCACCAAGGGAATCAGCAAAGAGGGTATTGATCGGGAGGAGAGAAAATTGGTAGGGTTGGTCTTTAAATATCCCAAAATTTAGTGTTTGTGTTTCCTTCAGTTATAGTTTCCATTTCTAAAATACTCTAAATCACAGAGTCCTGGGGGCACCTGGGTGGCTCTTTTGATGAAGCGTCTGCCTTGGGCTCAGATCCTGATCCCAGGGTCCTGGTTTGGAGCCCCGCATCAGGTTCCTTGCTCGGCTAAGGAGCCTCTTTCTCCCTCTCCCTCCTCCCCCTGCCTCATGCTCTCTCTTGTACTCTCTCAAATAAATAAATAAAATCTTAAAAAAAAGTTAGGTTGTGCAGATTTTCTTAATCCTCAAATCAAAATGATTTCTTGATTCAGCTATGTTTGAGCTATGAGGCTAGCTCAGAGTGCCCTGCTGCTCTGCCATCATAACTCCTCCTCTGTAAGATACGTTTTTAAGCAGGAATTGAAACCACAAAGGAATTGAAACCACAAAACATCTTTCTTGACCACAAAGTCAAGAAAGATGAATTTTTTAAAAAGATTTTATTTACTGGGCGTCTGGATGGCTCAGTGGGTTAAGCCTCTGCCTTCAGCTAAGGTCATGATCTCAGGGTCCTGGGATCGAGTCCTGCTCAGCAGGGAGCCTGCTTTCCCCTCCCCACCCCGCCTGCCTCTCTGCCTACTTGTGATCTCTCTGTGTCAAATAAATTAATAAAATCTTTAAAAGAAAGATTTTATTTACTTGAGAGAGCGAGCAAGAGAGAGCAGGGGGAGGGGCAGAGGGGGAGGGAGAGAGAGAATCTCAAGCAGAGTCCCTGCTGAGTGGGGAGCACCATGTGGGGCTCGATCTCACAACTCTGAAATCGACCTGAGCTGAAATCAAGAGTCAGAGACTTTTTAAAAAAAAAGTTTTTGTTTATTTTTTTGACAGAGACAGAGCGAGAGAGAGAACACAAATAGGGGGAGTGGGAGAAGCAGACTTCTCGCTAAGCGGGGAGCCCAATGTGGGGCTTGATCCCCGGACCCTGAGATTATGACCTGAGCTGAAGGCAGACGCTTAATGACTGAGCCACTCAGGCACCCCAAGAGTCAGAGACTTAATTGACTGAACCACCCAGGCACCTCAATGGAGATGAATTTTAAACTTATTTAAAATGCAAAAATATTTTCTGTTCTTTCTGTGTGTAGTCTACTTTGTTCATTTATGTGCAGTGATATTACAGTTTTAACTTGGGAAATAACCCACCAATGGAGTAAATGATGACCTATCCAAATTTTGAGTCCTTGATAAAATCATCATAACTTGTAATTGAATTATAAATGATTCACTACTTAGAGATGTTAGTCTCTTCCTCAAATAGGTAACTGTTAGCGGACCAAGATTAAAAACAATATACTTAAAAAGAATTAAATGTTGATCTGAAAAATTATTGTTTATGTGGGTTTTTTTTGTGCTTTTACCAAATACTGCTACTTAGAACCATATTCATTTAGTGAATCAGAAAGTATATTTGAGCCAGTGAAATGCAGGTAAAATTTAGGTGAGAGGTAGAGTATGCTTGTTTTGAGCTAAGAATTAATTGTTTTCCAAATCCTCTGTCTTTCTGCTAGTGTTATATGCTGTTCTTTTGATATCTTTATTTGCCCTGATTTTTCTATCATAATATTTAGGAGTAACCTGATTTTATTTGTGTGGAAAAACATTGGGAAGGGTAGGTCAGAGGTGCAGGCTCAGATTAAATGTAACTTAGATTGCTACATCCTGCAGGGTTGGGATCTGCTAGCTTGGCTCACTTGACTTAAAGCTAATCACAAAATTAAAGGTGATTTTATTTTATTTTATATTTTTAAAGTTTTATTTGTTTATTAGAGAAGGAGAGAGAGCATTCACCTGTGCATGTGCTTGTGCTGGTGGGGAGCAGTGGAGGGAGAGGGAGAGAGAGAATCTCAAGCAGACTCCCCACTGAGTATGGAGCCCAACGTAGGGCTTGATCTCACAACCCTGAGATTATGACCTGAGCTAAAATCAGGAGTCAGGTGCTTAACTGACTGAGCCACCGAGGCCCCTCCTAAAGGTGATTTTATTTTTAAAGTATGTATGCCTGCCCCCCTCATCACCCTGGACCCGTAATAACAACTGGAGGAAGAAAATCACACTGACTGATGGGACACAGAATGAAAGGTTGAGAAGCAGTGCACAGTAGTAAAATGCATTCCGATTAATGATACTTCTTTTCTTTTCTAGGAAAATCACCAGCGGGTTAGTATTTTCTTTGACTATGCTAAACGCAGCAAGAACACTGCCTGGTCCTACTTTCTGCCAATGTTGAATCGGCAGGATCTCTTTACTGTTCATATGGTAAATTTTGAATTGATAAAATTTCTGATTTGGGGAAGAAACACATTTGGGCTGTTTATGACTTGGTAATGTCCCAGTTCCCAGAGGAGTAAAGGCTGTAATGTTAATTTTTCAAAGCAGTGTTTCCTTATTGATGGTTAGTAATGTGGGGATATTGGGAAGACAGAGGAGATGGAGTTGCTTTGATACAGTTAAAGTTTTGTAGAGTATTTGTAGAGTTCATTAGCATAAAAGTCTTTGCTAGACTGCATGCAAAAAGAGCTTTAGATTGTGATAGGATTAACCTGTGTTTTGCTATAGAAATAAAATTTTGTTTAGAAGTAGCCACTGTGCTTAATTTTTATTTTAATTTAGTAATTACTTGTTTTTTAATATCTTAAACACACTCCTGTTTTAAACTTATCCTGAAAGACTATCTTTGGAAGCCATAACACTGAACATATTATGGAGTATAGAGAAGGTATGAGAGGAGAGTTGAGAGAGTAAATCTTTGTACAAGCCTTTTCTATTCCCAGCGTGGAGTGGGCTGCAGTAGCGGAGCTCCTGAGGCTGTTCATTTCAGTAGATGTCTTTAAACTTTTCAAATCAAGAACTGCTGTTAGTAAAACATTTTTGAACATGTGAAAGGAACTAATTAAAAATACATTTTGACTGTATTGCAAAATATATTTTAAAAAATGAAATACAAACTTATTTGGGAGGAGTTGAGTATTGAAAAAAAAATCACAGCAAAGTGGTTGTGAGTCCTGCTTTTAAAGGTATATGATGTGATTTTAGAATCAACCAATGTAGTATTCAAATACATTTCTTATTTTTCAGGCAGCAAGAATTATTGCAAAGTTAGCAGCTTGGGGGAAAGAACTAATGGAAGGCAGTGACTTAAATTACTATTTCAATTGGATAAAAACTCAGCTGAGTTCACAGGTAAAAGATGCTTTTTTTTTTTTAGTATCTTTGAAGGGAATGTGACTCCCATATTAAGCTATTAGTGAAATTACAAAAAAGTTATATTAAAATCATGCCGTTTTGAACTTGATAAGTAAGTCAAACTACTCTCAGGTATGGTAATATGCTTCACTTTTTCTTTCATTGACTAGCTTCAACTCAGACCTTTCTGTCTTCTGCCACTTGGGATTTTCCTTTCATGCTTTTCAGTGGGCAAGGAGTCTCTTCCTTCCAGGTGGCTACCAAGCTCACATAGGTGGAAGAACTGAGAGGAGTTGCACATTCCAGACAGCATACTCATGTAAGGGTTGTAAGAAGGAAAAAGGAAACAGTATAGCAGGATACAGAGGGTAGGCAAGCTTCAGACTGAGAGACTTCAGGTGCAGCTCCCATGTCTGCCTTGGAGACTCTGAACTTTCAGGATTTGTGCAGGAAATCTTGGGTTTGGGGAGAGCTCTTCGTAAGTTTCTAGTGGGATCGTTTATGTCCTTCTGGTCACAAAACCAGGCCAAGCTGTCTGACTTGTTACACCAGTAAACAAACTGTCTCTGGGTGCTGTCAGGGGAGTTTTACAGACAGCACATTACACAGATCATTGCTCAATCAATCCAGTTATTCTGGTCTTTCTCAAGAGTCCATACCAGGCTTCCAGGTGCCCCCAGGTAAGCCTGGAGCTGCTGGGTACAGCTGCGAGGTAAACATTGCACAGTGGCACCTTCCCAGGATTTACTGTCACTTAGAACATTTGGTCCTAAGGTTAAACATGAAGCCTGCTTAGTGGTCATCTTGGTTGCTTTCAGACCTCTGTAGCTCTACTTCTCCATGAAGAAAATAACTTGGTGGTTAAATGATGGGGAAAATGACAGGTTTTCTGTTTTTGTCTTCATGGTTCCTTGGACAGGCAAAAGATAGGACACTTATGGTGGCTCAGTGGTTCTTTCCTTTAGGCTTCCAGTGACTAATATTAGTAGTAAGGGGGAACTGGGAGTGATCCTCAGAAAGGGAGTGAAATGAAGGTGGGTGGGGAAGGAGTATTCTGGGGGAGAAAGCATAAAAGAGAATGAGATTTTGGTATGGGAATGTCTTATGTGAGGAATGGGACCAGGAAAATAATATAGGTACTTAGTGCATCGTAACAGTGTTCGATTACAAATAAATGTCTATTTGAAATAAATTTTTGTAATTCAGATTTCAGGTGACATTTTAATAGATTTTAATCCGAGACATAGGAGAGACACCAGGATATTTACTTGGGTTTACTTTTTGTCTTATCATTGCTTGCCTTTTTGGGGAAATCTAACTGTCTTTTATATTTGGATAGGGATATTTTGGAGTGTATTGAACATTATTATTTTTTATGTCAATAGCATAAATTTTAACAGTCTGTATGGCTTAGTTTTTTTTTTTTTAAGATTTATTTATTTTAGAGAAAGAGAACTTGAGAGCAGGGGGAGGGGCAGAGGGAGAAGGAGAGGAGAAGCAGACTGTTGAGAAGCAAACTCTGTTGAGCGTGGAGCCTGTTGCAGAACTCGATCCTACAATCTGAGCTGAAACCAAGAGTTGGATGCTTAACTGACTTGAGATACCTAGGCACCCATGGCTTAGTTTTCAGAGGTATTTTTACAAGAGCCACAAATTTGTGGATTTTACTGAATTTGTGAGGTATTTAAAAAACATACTTAGAACATGAAAAATAGGTGTGTGAAGATGAACTTTTAAATTTCTAGGTGTGTATCATTTAGGGTCAGAATGCTTAACCTTCCCCCCCACTTTTTTTTCTTTTTTGAAATTAGTTCTTCCTTTGAACAACTTCAATCTGTTTCAGCATTAGCTTTATGGTAATGGTAGTGAGGCTGTGTTGTAACTGGATTCATAAAATGAAAATTGGTAGAAAAGAATGTATACTGTAGTTTGCCACTAACATTTTGGGTTGTTTCATCTTAGATTTTTCCTCACAGAATAACATTTATATTGTGCCTTGCAGATGATTTATTACTTTTGGAATGATTAACTATGGTTATAACTGTGTCCAAGAATTGGGGGAAATATCTTTATCATCACTAGTGGAAGCAAAATACTTCAGTGTCTAGAACAGTCTTCATTAGAACAGAGCTTCTTGGTATTAGATAAATGCTTTAAAAGACCTTTTCTTTATCTTTCTGGTGCATTCTTCTTATCATCAAGTCTTTGGCTTTAAGTAGTTCTGGTTCAGTGTTTCTGCTTTGCAAGTCCTGCTACAAAGTGACTCTTCAGGGTGCTTAGGCCCTTTCTGGCTTTGCCTCTCAGAGTCTGGTCACTGCTTCTGCTAGGATCTGAATTGCACTGTCTCTTTTGCTATGGACAGATACTTACTCCATAGCTTTCTATCAGGATCAAATTACAGACTTCTTGTTTAAGGAATGAAACCTAGGATTATTTGGCATTCTGTTTGCTGTTTTGCTTAAATGTCATGTGATGGCACTAGATCTCTTTTTCTCTATTGTTAGTGTTTTCTCCCTCATAAAAAGAACCACAATTTCATAATTTTAATAGAAATAAACTTTCAAAAGTCCAAATTAGTTGCAAGTTTGGATATTTTGTTGACTTCATAGTGACATTTAAGAGCTTTTTCTTTTTTGGTAGTTTAAGCATTCTATATGGGTTGTAGGTGGCCTCATGCCTGGCAATTAGTAGATAGTAAATAAAATCAGTTTGAATAAAACTAAATAAAAATTTCCTTTCAGAAATTCATTACTACTTTTCTCTTGTACATTCAACCTTTGGCTTTCTACCTTAACTTTTCTTCAGTCATTTTTATATATCATTTAGACATTATATAACATGTGAAGTTCTGATTGTCATTATAACTTGCTAGGATTGCTGTCGATAGTCTAAGTTCTGTGTAGAATCTTCCCATTACTAGACACCTATTTTAAAAGCTTTGCCACATAATATATTGTGGATGGTTCAGTTTAAGATAGTCCTCTTACTTGAAAAACAATTCAGTAAGTAAATTCTGAGACTTGGAAATTTGTACCAGCTTCACTTACGAAATTTAGTGGAGCTTAGTATTCAGTTTATTATTGTTCCATTTTTAATTAAGTTGTCTGGAAGAGTGTAATATTTAGAATATTTTGTGTCATCCCCATGCTTTTTATTAGCTGATGATACTCCATTAAGTAGGATTAGGAAAAAAATTATAAAATTTGCTTAGCTCCCTTTCATAAGCTGATAAATTAGGATAAAATTAAAAACAAAACTAAGTAATAAGTTATTTATTTCGTAATAGAAACTGCGTGGTAGCGGTGTCGCTGTTGAAACAGGAACAGTCTCTTCAAGTGATGTAAGTATATTCCTTCTTAATTCACTGGCCTCCTAACACCATGAATATAAGTTATTTTGAGTCATTTAAAATTTTAAAGATGTTTACTAATTCCCCAAATGTAAATCCATATTAACCTCCAGTTAGGTTAATAGCATTGTAAAAACTCTATATTTATGTATATGTAAATATTTATGGTCTATTGGTAGACAGGAGACTTGCTCTTCCCTGTTGCTCTTCTTTTCAGGTCCCTTTCTCTTAGACCTGAGAATCAAGACAAGAGTCTGAATTCAGGGGCGCCTGGGTGGCTCAGTGGGTTAAGCCGCTGCCTTCGGCTCAGGTCATGATCTCAGGGTCCTGGGATCGAGCCCTGCATCGGGCTCTCTGCTCAGCAGGGAGCCTGCTTCCTCCTCTCTCTCTACCTGCCTCTCTGCCTGCTTGTGATCTCTCTCTGTCAAATAAATAAATAAAATCTTAAAAAAAAAAAAAAAAAAGAGTCTGAATTCAGATGTACAGCTGGAGTGAAAAATCATAAAGTTACTCTCTTCATGCTTTCATTGCTTGATAACCTGTCCAACATCTGCTTAACAGATATATGAACAGTGTGTCAAGGAGTTGAAAACATTTCAGTTTCCTGATGGGATAAAGCTCGTTACTTGCACAGTGTTGTTCAAGGCTTTATGTGGGGATATATGTTGGGCAGAACCCCTACCTGCCCTTTTTTTTGGCCAAACTCTCCCCACATTTTTGTAGAGCCAAAGGGTAAAGGTTAAAATTAATCACGTCTCCCCAAGTTTCCTTCTTGGTTGGACTTATCTTCCCCATTTGGGAGCAGTTTATCTTTGTTATATTCTGAATACTTCAAGAACTGGCAATAAGTTTGGACAAGTAAGGGTTGGCATGATTAGAGCTAATTGAGAATAAGATAGGGAAAAAAGAAAGTTAGAAATGTAGGTGAGGTGCATCTATCTTCATTAGTGGGAAATATCTCTGGGAAACTGGAAGGCATCTTCAGAGGGTGGTGTCTCCCACCTGCCTGTGGTAGACCTAAATGAAGCTGTGTAGGAGCCATTTCATATCCATATTAATCAACAGTACTTCTGTAATCAGCATGGAGTATATCTGTTTGTGTGCTCTGACACTGACAGCAGAACCCATTTTCAAAGCCAAGAGCAGGGCTTCTTGGGGCAGGTGTTGAAGGACTTGACAAATAGTGTGTTAGGCCAGAAAATGACTGTTAACCTTCTGAAGAGGGATCAGAACAAGGTGTAGAACTACATGAACAATCTTGGGGTCAGAGTGGGGTAAGGAGGTGATAGGTTGGAAGTCTAGATATTCGATCATAAGCACATGTTTAAATTGAGAATCTTTTATTTCATGACTTGAATTTTTATGGGTTTGAAATTCTGAAAAATTATTTAATTCGTGTTTTGGAATTATTGATAAATTTTTAAAAAGGTATTTACAGAATTACATATCTTATAAACTTATTTGAGTGATTAACGTGTTTGTAAATTATTAAAGCTTACATAATGACTTGCAAGTTCTGGTGACATGATGTTCTTTTCTGTCCAGTGTACTCGAAAAATAAAACTAGTTAATTGAATTGGCATACATTAGTCAAAGTGGTTTACCTGGTAGACTCCTACACATACATCCCAAACAGAATTAGCATCAGAGGTAATAGTGGGTAAGGAAAAGATGACCTTTGATTTTTGACCTTCTTCCCTTTCATACCCTTCAAACTTTAAACATACTTTCTGTATCATCCTGAAGGTTCTTACTTTTTCAGATGGCTATCAACTTGGAAAGCAGATGTTAATAAGTTGAGCGTAACATGGTAGCTTCTGCTCTGTTATGATTTAATAGGGGAATCTGAATTGGTAACTAATATTGAGCTCTTACTATGTGCTCGGCACAGGTTTATTCATTTACATTTACATCTCCTTGAAATATTCATACTTCCTCTCTTGACTTAGGTCTTACTGTAAGCCACATTGTATAGATGGGAGCAGTGAGGCTGCACAGAATGGCAATACCAGTTTTTGTGAAGTCATTCAATTAATGAGTGGCAAAAACCCCAAAGGAAGGAATTGTTTGCCAAGACAATTCCTTTTGAGGCAATAGAAGTTGCAGTTGGGTCTTTAGGCATTCTCCAAGTCGCATAGCCTGCTCAGCCATGTAAAAATATTGGTATTATATTTTAAAAATCCCTTTTAGTTTTCCAAGAGCATAGAAAAGCAGTTTGGGAAGTTGCAGTACATGATATTGCCACTTGATGTCAGTGTAAAACAAACACAAGTTTTATACTGCAAAATGTGAAATAAGAATGATTCAACAGTCTTACCTTTAAAATGGTCACGGAAGCATCATTGTAAGTTATGAGTGGGTCATTAAAAACGTTTTTATTTAAGTGATGTTATATAAGTAGACTTTCCTTAGCATGCATTATGTTGTCTTTGCCTGGAGATGAAAATAATAAATGATACCAAATCTTAACACACTTGCCTTAAGCTGCTCAGTTCTTTACTAACTGTCTAATGTGAGTACTCAAGTCTTCTGAGAAAGCTGCACAGCTGTGAACTGATTAGTGCTAATGCCCTGATAAGAAGATGAATACGGTGATCTCTCAGAAGCTTTGCAGCATTTAGTAAGAATCTGGGAATTTCTTGTTTGTTTCTTTTCTTTTTCTTCTGTCCAGCTTCACTTAAACTTGTGTAGGAAGAACCAAGGTGATTCCCCATCTGACTGTGTCCTGATCTCTGGCTATTTTGTTGTGGATACAGTTTGGCATTAGTTACTACTAGATAAACATCGTTTCATTGATAGTAAGTAAGTTGATGAAGTTGCCAGGTTCTCCCTATTATTTCTTCTTGCATTTTAATGTTTTGGAGCAGTTCTGTCCATCAGTACTTTCCATGATGTTGGAACTTTCCATTATGGTAGCCACTGTGTGGCTATTGAGGACTTGGAAAGGTGGCAAGTGAGGAAATAAATTTTCAATTTTGTTTAGTTTTTTAAATTATAAGTTTTTTTAAATCAAAATATATGTCACACACCATAAAATCCATTCATTTGCAGTTCAGTAGGTTTTAGTATATTTACAGACTTGTGCAGCTATTATCACAATCTAATTTTATAACATTTTTAACACCTCAGAAAGACAACCCTGTACACATTAACAGTTATTCCTCATTCCTGCTCCCTACTCCCAACTGGCAACCACTGGTCTCCTGTCTCTCTTTCTCTTTCTGTCTCTTCTGGCCATTTCATAAAAG
The DNA here is from genome assembly GCF_002288905.1 of Enhydra lutris kenyoni. Lineage (NCBI taxonomy): Eukaryota > Metazoa > Chordata > Mammalia > Carnivora > Mustelidae > Enhydra > Enhydra lutris. Next base: position 12,123,425 of record NW_019154125.1, read on the forward strand.
TAAAGCACATGGAGTGTGGTGGTTGTCTATGACTGGCTTCTTTTTTTTTTTAATTTTTAATTAACATGTATTATTAGCCCCAGGGGTACAGGTCTGTGGATCACCAGGTTTACACACTTCACAGCACTCACCATAGCACATACCCTCCCCAGTGTCTCTAACCCAGCCACCTTCTCCCTACCCCCCTTCCCCCAGCAACCCTCATTTTGTTTTTTGAGATTAAGAGTCTCTTGTGGTTTGTCTCCCTCTTGATCCCATCTTGTTTCATTTTTTCCCTCCCTACCCTCTAAGCCTCCCATGTTGCTTCTCAAATTCTTCATATCAGGGAGATCATATGATAATTGTCTTTCTCTGATTGACTTACTTCACTCAGTATAATTCCCTCTGGTTCCATCCACTTGGTTGCAAAAGGCAAGATTTCTTTTCTTTTGATGGCTGCATAGTGTTCCATTGTATATATATACCACATCTTCTTTATCCATTCATCTGTTGATGGACATCTAGGTTCTTTCCATAGTTTGGCTGTTGTGGACGTTGCTGCTATAAACATTTGGGTGCACATGCCCCTTCGGATCACTATGTTTGTATCTTTAGGGTAAATACCCAGTAGTGTGATTGCTGGGTCATAGCGTAGCTCTATTTTCAACTTTTTGAGGAAACTCCATGCTGTTTTCCAGAGTGGTTGCACCAGCTTGCATTCCCATCAACAGTGTAGGAGGGTTCTCCGTTCTCCTCATTCTTGCCAGCATCTGTCATTTCCTGACTTTGACGGTCTTCTTTCACTTAGCATAATGTCTTTAGGATTCATGCATGTTTTAGCACATAATAGCATTTTAGAATGAGAGAAATGATAGATTTGGCTTTGGCCAAATTTCTTAAATTGTCTTCTGTGGCAGTTCTAATATCCTTGTTAATATGAAGATAGTTTTACTGTTTTGACTTTGTTTTTAATTTAATGCTGCACTGACGCAGCACTTTTCAGTCTTCCAGAAGAGTTAAAATACTTTAATGATTTAGTTCTTTACTACTTCATTGTTAACTACATTGAAAGTTATGCCCAAGTAGCAGAAATAAGTGGGCTGTGTCAGGAATTCATACAGCTCAGGCCTATTATTTAACTGTGGTCTGCTGTGGCTGGTGAACTGTGAATTCTGTGAGGACTCAAAGTAATTCACAATCAGTTAGGCGTCTGTGTAAGTTTCAGGAGCATTGTTATTTACCTAAAGCAGTTCCTGGAGGATTTTCATTTTTAATTGCCTTTTATCTTCTTGCCACAAAATTAATGCATTTTAAATATTGGGGATCATTAAAATAAATGCACAGAATGAACATTAAGGAAGGAATATAAGAATCTGTGAGTTTTGTTTTTCTGATCAAATTTTTTGGGAGGACTGTCTGGAGGCATATTCTGGCAATACAAAAGAAATTTAAGAGATAAGGTATTTCAGTATAAGATTTTCTTTTACAAATCATTGCCAAAGCACAGCACTGATAATAACAATAAGTAATTTAATATGGTGCATTAGATGTGTTCTTTGAAGTTGTATACAAAGCAATACTTTATAAAGTAAGTAATATTTTCTCAAGTTCACAATTTTTCTGTATAGTAAAGAATCTTGTTACATGACTGAGCCAATTAGGTTGAAAGCATCGCTTGAAGGAGATTTAGATATTTGTAAATTAATAATGAAATTACTTATTTTTTGGTAAAACAAGTGTAAGACTAAATTATCCTAATTTAGGCATTAACTTAATCTTAGTATTTTATGAGTATTGACTAGATCTCTTTGAGCCAACTTCAAGAGAATTTAAAAAAAAATTTTTTTTTTTTAATTTTAAGGGAATTCTTGTGCTTATATATGTATTTTAGTTCCTGCATATGAGGTAATAATAATATACCTTATGGCTTTTTTGTGCTTTGTAGAACTGATTAGAGTTCAGATTTGAGGAGATTTTCTCCCTTTAACTTGTTGGGGCTGGTATTTCTCTCTATTGATGACAGAACAGTTTTGAAGATTTTAAGTGATTTGCCAAAGATAATTTGGCAAAACTCCTGATAGGCAAAGCTTCTTCTCTTTTCCCTTCCTTCCTTTGTCTTTTTTTTTCTTTTCTTTGTTTTTTTAAAAATTTTTTTAATTTAATTTTTTTATTATGTTCAGTTAGCCACTATGTTGTGTTTTTATAATTATGTCTTAACTCACACAAAGTAAAATGCTCAGATTTTAACTGTTCAGCTAAATGAATTTACATGTCCTGTGTCCTCCTGCTCAATACCTCCCTTTGACTAAATTCTCACCAAGGTTATTGTTTTCATGGTATCTATTACCAGTGATTAGTTTTGCCTAATCTTGAGCTCCATTGTAGTGGAATCATATACAGTATGCTCTTACGTATCTGACTTCTCTTGCCAGTATTGTGCTAGTGAGATTCATTCATGTTGCATTTAACAGAAATTCATTCTTTTTATTGCCATAGCAGTAGTAATCCATTAAACGAATATTCTCTATTCTGTTATTAGTGGATATTTTGGGTTACTTTTTAGTTTTTGGCTATTATGAATAATCTTGCGATGAACATTCTTGTACCTGTCTTTGGATAGATGTGATCACTGTAATCACTTGTGTCTGGAGCACTTAATTCTAGAATGGAATTGCTGGGTTGTGAGGTATATGTAAATTTAGTAGATACTACAAATCAGTGTTCTCAATCAATTTACATGTCCCTCAACAAACTATGGAGAATTTCAGTTGTTCCAGCCCTGACTGACACTTACATTGTTTTGTGTTATTTTTTCTGTCTTGTGTTATTTTTTAAAATGAATGTCTGTAATAGAATTAAGAATGACACACATATATGCTCACACTCACTTTTTAGTTCTACAAGAAAAGATTTGTACGATATTCATGAAACATTGAATACTTTTGGGACTGTTAAAATCAGCAGTCCTCCATTTCACGTAAACCTGGCTTCTGGAATCTATTTTAGTCACATATGTGTTTGAAAAGTTCAACTTGGTGCTTCGCCAATTCCACTGTACTGTGCATTTTTACTCTGTGGGACAGGTGCTTTTTATTGCAATGAAGACATGTTATTTCAAGTGCCCACGATTCCAAAATTTAAGTGAATATTTGCTCTTTCTCATTTAGTTTGTACTTAAATCCCAGCATTTGAATATTGAAAATACTGTCTATAAATGTTTTTATAACATTAGTTTTATTTTGGTACAATATCACTGTTTTTTATGTTTATCTTTTGTTGCCTGCCTGCTTTCTGATTCCTTAGTTCTTGAATTACTTTGTAATTCTGCAGAATATGGATCTCTGAGATCATATTTGCCACAAAGGGGAATTTTAGCAGTTGCTGTTTTTCCTGTGATGTGATTATTCCACCATAAAGTAGGAGAGTTTGCATTTCAGCAACACTGGAAAATTTCTCTTAAATGTGTTGAAAAGTAAAAATAGTTTTTCTCTACCAGTGAGTTTTGCTGCAGTGAGAGGTCATCTTGTGGCCAATTCTCAGCCCAGATTGTCTGGTACAGCACAGAGAACTCTGGCTCAACCACGAAGAGAGTGGATTCCTAGGACTAGTCCCAGATTAACTCACTCTTTTAATTTCAGCAAATTACATCTCCTTTTTAAGGCTCATCTGAAAAATTGGGTATTGTAATATTTCCCTTTTATTTTTAATAATTTTTAATTTTTTAATTTTTAATTTTAATTCCCTTTTATTTTCCCTTCTATTTATAATTTAATTTCCCTTTTAATTGTTTAAAAATCCTTTGAAAAATGTTAATAAATTATTTTTATAAAACGTTTTAAATTTCTTTTTTGACAGTTTTTTGATTAGTTGTAAAGGTTAGAAGATATATTTTGATTCTTGAAAAAACAAAAAGTTTACCTTAAGGAAGAACTCCGGTTGGATGACATTTAAACAAATAGAATTTAGGAAACAATGCAATGAGTACCTAAAATATCTTTTTTGTGTGTATGTATTTTGTTGCTGTTATTAAGTCAGTCCAAATTGCCCATATGGGTGATACTTTTGTAATGGAAAAGTGAATTACTTTAGCAGTTTGTTTATTTATTTATTTATAAAAAAGATTTTATTTACTTCATAGAGAGAGAGAGAGAGGGAGTGCATGAGCACGGGGGTGGGGGGTAGTGGGGAGGAGCAGAGAGAGAGGGAGAAGCAGACTCCCTGCTGAGCAAAGAGCTTGATGCAGGGCTCTACCCTAGAACCCCAGGATCCTAGGATCATGACCTGAGCCAAAGGCAGATGCTTAATGGATTGAGCCACCCAGGCATCCCACTTCAGTAATTTAAATGAAAATTATCATCTGGCTTAAGTGAGCTCTTTTACCATAAATATTTTCTAGTAAAATAGGGTGATATAAGGTACAGCCGGAATCGACTAGCAATTTATATTAGTTTTCTTTTTAAAAAATTTTTTTTTAAAGATGGCGAACTTTTTTTTTTTTAATCTTTTATTTATTTCTTTGACAGACAGAGATCTCAAGTAGGCAGAGAGGCAGGCAGAGTGGGGGGGTGGGAAGCAGGCTCCCTGTGAATGGGTATTGTTTTGTCAAATGCTATTTCTTTACAAATTGATAAGATTATGGCATTTTTTGTCTTTAGCTTGTTGATATGGTAGATTACATTATTGGCCGTGGTGTATAACTCCTTATAAATAATGTAAAAAAAAAACCCTATGAAATTTATCATAACCCCTTTTTTTAGTGTACAGTTAAATAAGTAGTGTAAAATATATTCACATTACTGTGAAGTAGATCTATAGGCCTTTTTTTCTTCTTAGAAATCTGAAATTCTATATCCATTATATAACTTCCTTTTTTTTCTCTCTCCCCAGCCCCTGGCCACCACCATTCTACTTCCTGTTTCTGTAAATTTAACTACTTTAGCTACCTCATATAATTGGAATAATCGTATAGTATTTTTCTCTTTATGACTGGCTTATTTTTTTATTTCTTACTTTTTTAATTTTTAAAAATTTATTTGACAGAGAGAGATCACAAGTAGGCAGAGAGGCAGGCAGAGAGATTGGTGAAACTAGGTTCCCCGCTGAGCAGAGAGCCCGAGGCGGGGCTTGATCCCAGAATCCTGGGATCACGACCTGAGCCGAAGGCAGAGACTTAACCCCTGAGCCACTCAGGTGCCCCTTATATTAGTTTTCAAATTGAGATAAATTAAAAGAAAGTACTAGACAGTTACATAAAATCCATACTACCAAACAGATTTAGTTTCAGCTCCAAAAAGAAATAAGATAATGGTGCTGTGTTGTATATATATCTGCAGTATTGATTGTTACTAGGATAAAAATGTTAATTATGGAACCATATCTATTAAAGTCCCACTCATTTGGAATTTGTGTAAGATATAATGAAATTTGGTTGTATTTCTTTTGTTTGCTCATTCAGTCAAGAAATATATATTGAGTACCTACCAGGAACAGTGCGTGGTGCCAAAAGCATAGCACTGAATGGGATGGGCAGGACTTCATCTTAGGACAGCATTAGACAGGTAATTACACACTGTGATTATTTTAGTACCTTTCTGGCAGTGCTTGTAAGAGAGAAGCACAGGTCCTTTACAGTTAGGGGTCTCATCTGGGCAAGTTTGCTCAGCCTTATTGAGGAAGCAGAGGGATGAGGCCTGTACCTCCACTGTGGGGAAGTGTTTGGAGAGCATGGGCAGAGAAAGGAGAGTGAGTGGTGCTGTAGGGGTGCAGGCGTGGGGAGAGTGAGGAAGTAAGGCAGGCAGGCCCAGGGTATTCAGGACCTTAGAGATCACATAGGGTTTTAGGACTTTTCCTCAGCAGGGGGAAGCCATTGAAGAATATTAAGAATATTAAGGAGTCACATGGCATAGAGCAGCCACGGGAAGGAGGGCAGCATTTATAAGTGCATGGCCCTGGTTCTGCCATCTTGCAGCATTAGTGCTCTTCTCTTCAAATTGCTGCATGGCTTACTTTTTTACTTTCCTGGGATTCTGTCACTTGTCTCTTTAGCAGTGAGGATCCTCCCTGAGGATCCTATTTAAAAGAACACCCATCTCCTTCTCTGCATTTCCTGTTCCCTTTCTTAATGGTATTTTTGTTGTATTGCACTCTAGTTCAATGTCAAACTCCAGTATGCTCTGGAATTCAGCGCTTTTCCTCTTTCTCCATTTAGATTGTAAGATCCCTGTTGGAAGGGATTGAGGTCTGTTTGCATGGTTGTGTGTTCAGTGCAAGTACAGTGTCTTACTCATAGCAGTCACTCAGTAAATATTTGTTGAATCAATACTGAATACAGACTAGTAGAACCTTTCTGGGGACTAGTTGAGGACTTAGAATGATGGAGGCCTTATGTTCCTTATTAGTTTCTGACATTCCAGGCAGTCTGGGGTTGTAGCTGTCGAACAGTTTACTAGAACTGCAAGGGAAAATGGGCTTCTTCATCTTCGGTTGGATTCCAACTACAAATATATTTGAAAAAAGAGTGGAGTTCCTTCTGCATACCAGATAATGTAAGCAACAAAGTAAATGTTGTTGAATGAAGGAATTCTTCAAAGTTGAGAGAGCACAGTGGATTTAAAATCCTTATATAGATGATTAAAAATGTGGCAGATCTCTAAGTATAAGATTTCTTAAATGGAAAAAGAAAATTGCAAATGAAAGTTAGGGTATAATCTTATTTGTATTTTTTGAAAAAATGTACATATAATGCATAGAATCTGCATTTTACACAGTGGTACTGAGGGGTGGTAAGTGGGAGGTTTTATTTTATGCCATTCTATATTGATTGGCTATTTTAAAAAAAGATTCTATTTTATTTTTATTTACCTATTTATTTAGAAAAGATTTATTTATTCTATAGAGAAAGTGGGAGGAGGGTGAGAGAATCTCAAGCAGACTCCCTGCTGAGCACTGAACCTGATGCAGGGCTTGATTTCACAACCCTGAGATCATGACCTGAGCTGACACCAAGGGTCCTGTGCTTAACCGACTGCACCACCTGCATGCCCGTTGATTTTATCATAAATGTGTACAAAGAATTTCATGTAGAATTAAGGTCAGTAAAATTCATGTACACAAATATTAATGAGGTTCCATACTACTTGTCAAGTCATACTTCTAGTTCATAACTATACTTAGGCCCAGAAGCTGAGCATAGGCGATGTCCTTTGGAGTTCTGAGCATAGGAGTCAGGGAGACTCAGAGACTCATAGGAGTCAAGGGGAGTCAGCTGGAAAAGGTGAGGCTCCAGTACAGCTCCAAGGGAAGGCACAGAGATTTTTTTCTTCCTTATTTGAGTCTTTGTTGTGACATTTCCGTTTGGAAGGAGCAGGATTTGATTATCTCAAATACTACTTCATCAGTTTGGCAGTTTTTGATATTGTCCTGTAAGATAGACTATTTCTCTGTCATTCACTTCTTGTTCAGCTTGTCTTTGAAATCTTGTGAGATTTCAGGATTTTCTATTAGCAATTACAGCTATTTCAAGAATGCTTTTTAAAGTCCTAATAGAATAGGAAATTCTAGCAAAAAGAAAAATATATGCAGCAGGAAAAGATCAAGATTGTGTTTACATTGAACAATGTGGAGGGTAGTAATACATTTTTATATTATTCTCACGGAAATGAGCTTAAGGGAACGGATAATACAGAATTCGGGGGCTTCTATATTTTGTCCTTTTTTTTTTTTAAAAGAAACCGTTTTCTTACTAGGTAGAAAACAAAAATCACTTCACTTGGACAATATATATCTTAAAACTTTTTAAGTTTTACTTTTTTTCTCTTGAAACCAAATGGCATGATAAAAAAAAGAATGGAATGAATATTTAATTTTTCAATTAGCAAACAAGCATTTTTAAAGTGCTGGATTTTTGTTGTTATTTTTTTTTTTTTCTTTTGCCAGGGACTATGCTTAAATGCTGAGATTAAGAAAGACTTCTCTTTTGCTCTCTGGTTGAATGAAGATGACTGAGACACATGTACACACTCACGCCAAGGGATTTACAAATAGAGGTTTATATGTGGCACATGGAAGTGATTAATTCCATCTGGAGAAATCAGAAAACAGTAGTAGTTGCAGCAGCAAACATTTGTTGAATATTGTATAATAGGTACCATTGAAAACTCTTTCATACATTAACTAATGAAATTACACCAACATTCCATGGGATTTGTCCTGTTATCCCCATTTTATAGATAGGAAGCTCATTCAAGATTATGTAGTTTGCAAGTGGCTGTGTGTGGCAGGCTATGGCAAGATTATATACTATATACTACTATTATACTACTATACTATTACCATACTATGTACTATTGCCTTTCTTTCATGGTGGGGGAGTTAACAATTGGTCTAAGTAAGACTTGGAGCAGGTAAGTCCATTCAGAAAGTGAAGAGAATGGGGCAGACTTGTTCAGTTAGTAGTTGGAGATAGAGGTCTGGTTCTCAGGTGAGAGTAACTTTTGGAACTGACATTTTAAGTTCAGTGGTGATCCTAGAATTTGCCATATTAATGGGTTGATAAGATACAAAAGAGGTAAAAGTTTGGTGATAAATCCTTCAAGAAACTTCATGTATTGGGAGGAAGAAAGATGCCAAGATGGGTACAAGGTTTAGGGACAGCTTTAAGGTGGGCAAGGTTTGAATATATTTGGAGGCTAAGGAGAAGAAACTTATCAAACAGAGACTGAGGATGTAGAGAGGGGTCTCTGATGGACAGAGCATCGTGTAGGAGGAATGGGATTAAGACTTTTCTGGGGCTGAGGGTCATGGACAGGAATAAGTTTGCTGGTCTCCTAGGTGAGAGAGAGGCAAGAATGGCTATAAGCGTGGTTTGGTTTAGGGGTGAGATGTTGGCTGCTGGCAAATCTCTAACTAATGGTATGTATATTTTCTCATACTGCTGAGAGGGAGGGAATGGTGTAGGACAGGAGGATAGTGGTGAGTATGGGTGCCTGGGGAATGGCAGAGAGAACAGACCAGAATTGCTTGGAGGCTTTGCAGGATTGTATAATTTTCTCTAGCAGTATTGAATTACCTTAGTCTGGGAGTAGAGATGGTGACTTGTTGGCTTGATTGAAGACTGATTTTTTAGAAAAAAAATTGTTGAGTAATTTTATACATGAGAATAATAGGACACATGTGAGTGAAAGATAATGAAGTGATATGATTTACTTTGTTTAATTGAAGGCAATACTTCTATCATTTGCCAGTGTTGCTATCACTGTATACTTTGAAAGTGATTTCTGGGATGGTATTTGGACTACTTCATTATGTATAATAGGTGCAAATACAGTTTTAGAACCAGGATCTTTTTTTTTTTTTTAAATTTTATTTATTTATCTGACAGACGGAGATCACAAGTAGGCAGAGAAGCAAGCAGAGAGAGAGGAGGAAGCAGGCTCCCCGCTGAGAAGAGAGCCCGATGCAGGGCTTAATCCCAGGACCCTGGGATCATGACCCGAACCAAAGGCAGAGGCTTTAACCCACTGAGCCACCCAGGCGCCCCTAGAACCAGGATTTTTAACATGCACATTTATAATGTGAATCCGGAAGCTCTGTGACAGTGAATAATCCATATTTGAAATGTATTGTGTATTTCAATGTAATGTAGTAAAATGGACAGAGAAGAGAAAAGCTTCCAGTGAACGAAGATATTTTTGTGTTGAGAGGAAATTGATGATAAATGGAAGAGGAGAGAGTGCCGTAGGTTGCATTTTTATTCATTATATGTAGAAACCTTGCTTAGGCTATCTCTCTAAACAAGAAAAAATGGAATTCCTCTTTCACAAAGGATTACTACCTTACTACTGCTGATTTAATTGGAAAAATAACATTCTTTTTCCCATAATGGAAGATTGTTTTAGAGCTGAAAATTCATTTTTTTGGGGGTCATTTCTGCTAAATAATGTTTTGAGTTTTTAGACAAGTTCTATTACTGGATACATAATGTTTTTGGGAATCTATGTTTACTAGTTTCTAGGTAAAATCTAAGATAACCTTTTCTTGATAACTTTTGATAATTCCACCAAATGTCCTTATATCATTGTGTTTTTGTAATTGAGTGCCTAGAATTTCCTTGAAGTGTTAGGTTTTAATGAACTTTGAGTTAAAACACAGAACTTAGTAGCATCATATACATTAGGTGTTGTGAATTTTTATAACATTCTTGATTATCTCCCTCCCTACTTACTTATTCTTTCTCTCTTCTCTTCTTTCTCTTCTCTTCTTTCTTTTCCTTCCTTCCTTTTCATTTTATTTTTTAGATTAAATTAAATTAAATTAAATTTTAATTTCATGTTCTTGTCTCTGTTCTTATAGATGTTAGGCTCATGGTAAACATTTAGAGAAGAGCCCAGGCCAGGTGTTGCTGTTAGCTTTGCTAAAATGGAGGTGTCCTCATTATTCCTGGGAATATTATTCCTGTTTATTTCAGGTTCCAGGTTTAACCACAGTTTCCCTAGAATGGTACTATTGAACTAATAGTTGTTAAAAATTATAGAGCAAAGATCTTTTTCAAATATGCTGTGTGTATATATATATATTTCTAAATTCCTGTTTATTGAATTTCTACAAAATGTCTAGCTGTATGCCAAATGAATTACTTTACTTAATCCTAACAATACCCCTTTGGGATATTTGGTGGGTGTCACCCTTGTTATGGACAAAGAAATTGAGTATTGGAAAGGATCAGTGACTCACCTCAGACCATTTAAATACAGACTCATCTCAAAGCATACAGTTTTATCTTTTTAATTTTATTGTCATTCTTTGATATTTCTGCAGTTATGGAGAGCAGTATTATCTCTGTAGTGCCCCTCTTCAGGACCAAGTGAAACATTGCAAGATGATAACATTTGTCAAGCCATTATCAAGGATATAGTTACTTTGTTCCTTGATTTCCCTGTGTGTTAAGTAGTCTTGAACTATGTAGGTTTAATTTGACAGAGAAAGTCGACTGCATTTCTAAGAGGTGGAGAGGAAAACAAAAATGGAGGTTGATTTTAAAAAAAGTGGCAGGAACTTTTGGAATGTCTTACAATAAGAAACTCAGTAAAAAAAAAAAAAAAAAAATCCAGACTTTTTGTATATGCATGATCTCATGTCTTTAAATGTTTTCCAATTTTAAAAACCTTGTGCTTCTTCTTGCATAGAGTTCTCAGTATGTGCAGTGTGTTGCTGGGTGTCTGCAATTGATGCTTCGGGTCAATGAGTACCGCTTTGCCTGGGTAGAAGCAGATGGGGTAAACTGGTGAGTGCTCTTTTACTTTTAATGTAGAATAACATCTGAATGCATCTCTCCTTGACATTTTCAAGGAAGTTAATACATTTAATCGTCTAAAATTTTATTTTTTTCATGTCTGTTTAACAATAAATTATGCTAACCTTCATGGAAGTCAGTAACTACTAAATGGAATGTTTCCCCTTAACCTCACTTGGCCTGTGGGATTTAAGAGGTTAAGAACTCTTAACGCTTGATAGAACAAATTCTAGGTATTTAGAATAGAACAACAATTATAAAAGTATCTTGTGTTAAATGTAGGCAGAAATCAACAAGATCTTATCCACAAGAATAAATATAATCCATTCTTCATAATGTAATTAGACGATTCTCTGTGGAGTCCTAATTTGCAGGTCCAGAAACTTTGAGGAGCTACCCTCTGAGGTCAGCAAATGTCTTATAGAACAAACAACTTCCCCCTCCCCAAACGAACAAAATTCATTTTACCAAAAAGCCAACTTACTTATTCATAATGAGAGATCTTTCTACTCTTAAACCAAATAGTCTTTTTGGTTAGTGAAGACGTTGTTTATCTGTTGGAAAACCTGTATGGGAAATTAGTTTGCCAACAGAATATTGCTTGGTGAGCCAAAAGAGTTGATTGAAGACCCCTGATTCTGTGTCATCAGACTCTACTAGGCTGATTCCTCCATCTCCAGTGTAGGGATACACCTGCCAGAGGGATTTCCTCAGCCAGTATTTGCATGCAACTTCCTCAGCTGGGTTACTTCTGCAAATGGCTTTTCTTAGGACTTTCATAGAATTTTAATAAAATACTCAATTACTGTTGACTCAGTAAATTAGTAATGTTTTATTTCTTATGCAAAATTTCAATCTGTTTATACTTAATTAATCTTCAGTATGTCAGGAAAAATAGTCATGACAATTTGCCACATGGATCTTTTGGAAAACATATATTTGGCCATTTTATGTATAATTAACAGAATTATGAAAAAAAAAATAGTGAAAACAACCACTAGAAATTCTAATAAGAATTTTTAATGGTAAGGGCACCTGGGTGGCTTAATTGATATATTTCGGCTCAGGTCATTATCTCAGGGTTATGAGATTGAGTCCTGTGTCAGGCTCTGTGTTCAGTAGGGAGTCTGCTTAAGATTCTCTCCACCTCTGTCTCCCCCATCTTCCACTCCCCCAACTCACTTGTACACTCTCTCTCTCAAATAAAAGTTTTTTCATGGTAAATATTTCTGTAGTAAGTGAATTTTGGTGCACAAACATCCTGAGAGATGAAGGAAAACCATCATATGTCCTTTTAGCAAAATGGAATGGTCCAGGTTCTTTTTGCAAAATATTGTGTTGAAGGCTTTCATGTTGAACAGCTAAATAGGTGAGAATACTGTATTTCCTTTTTTTTTTTGTCCTTAGAGATATATTTTCACTTACTGATTCTTGAATTTGGCAAAATGCATTTATGATACAGTCATCTGAAGACCCATAGTTTGAGATTTCACTTATATGACCAATTTCATCATCATTTTTTAGAACAGAGTGCTATCTCTCTCTTTGCTTTCAACTTCTGATTCTTCTGATAATTATGAAGTGCCTTCCTCAGGTAATTGCCATTATGGATGGCAAATAAAAAGTTCTGAATTCTTTGAATTTCTGTGTTCACACAGTGTCAGAAGACTCAGCATGTAATCATTCTCATGGCTGGGATTTATTTCAGAGACACAGTAGATCTGGAGGAATCCATGTTAGGCTTCCTTATGTTGTATCCCTCCTGTGGGGGGTCACACAATGTACTTTTTCACCAGCAGCGAGAATGTAGCAACATTTGTATGATTTTTTTTTCTGCTCAGGCATCTCCCTGGAGATCCAGCACCCATGGTTTTTATTGGAAGTTGTCAGGTAGGCACCCTTTGCCTCGCATACAGGAGAATTCCAGACTCCAGAAGGACAGCAGGTGTTCATTATAAACATAAGCATATTGTTTGAGCATACAGTATAGATATAGTGAGCCACCTTTATCATTTAGGGAAAGTTTTGTATCAGTATAGGGGACTATTTACTGCTCAGATACTCAGAAGCCAGCCAAAGGCTCACTTTGTAGGCGGACTTTTCTAAGAATAGTGGTTTCAGGACTGACTATATGTTAATTTTTTTATTGCACAGAAATCTAAAGGTAGACTACAGAGTTGATGTTTCCAGCCTTTTTACCTTTTTTAATAATGATGCACTGCTCGCTTTGGCAGCACATATTCTAAAAATGGAACAATACAGAGAAAAATAGTATGGCCCTTGCACAAGGATGACATGCAAATTTGTAAAAATTATGCAGTATTTTGGGCAGTACAATAAGAAAGGGTAATTATATGTTTCATTATTATATCATCTTCCTAGATGATTCCACCATTCTCCAGTTTTCTTATAATTTTAGTCTTTAATTTTTTTTTTTTAAATGGAGAAACTTTATTTGGTGATCCAAGTGTAAAAATCAGAACCAGTTGAGCTGTCATTTTTTTCCCTCTCTTTATAAAGATACACAAGCTTTCTTAGTTTTCTTGGTCAGAGACTGCCCACCATCCAAGCAGTTGGACAATTCTCTACAGCATGGACACTATTCTTCCTGGAATCAGAGCAAAGACCCTCCTTCCTTCCAGGATCCTGTGCTCAGGGCTGGCTGAGAAGCTCTCTGTCTCAGGAACAAAGCACTAAGATTGGTGCTGAGTGAAGACTCAAAACAGGAGGCATTCCAGGTGCACAGCTGGGCTGGCACAGCGGCTGGGTTCTATCACTTCAGCTATGATGTCAGGACAGGGTAGTTAGCCTTGGGAGGAACTTTGAGTGTCTGTTCACGACCTCTCAGTGGGGCTTGTAGCGGTAAGGGTAAGGCTCTAGCATTGCTATAAAATGCTGGGACTGCTTTAGCGAAGGTGCATGAAGTAGATCCCACAGATGTGAGGGACACACAGTTGACACTGTCAGGGCAAAAGATTTCCTGAGCCCACAGGCACTGACTGTGCCCTCCTCCTCTTTCCTGCCACAATAGGGCTTGTCAGTGGTCTACAGAGTATGGGGGCAATGAGGCACTATAACAAGATCACCCCAACCTGTGCACAATGATGTCTACCCCATGAGCCTTCCCAGAAATATGTCCTGCTAATTGTGACAATATGATTCGACCTGCAAGACATTACCATCAGTGAAATAAGGCCTTCGGGGAAAGATAAATGATGTTTTTCCTTATTTATACATCATGTCTACAGAAAAAAAAAAAAGAATAATAAAACATTGCTGCATATATATATTTTTTTTTTTGTATATTCTGGAAATTTTTTTTTTTTAACATAACAGTATTCCTTGTTTTTGCACCACACCCAGTGCTCCATGCAATCCGTGCCCTCTCCAATACCCACCACCTGGTTCCCCCAACCTCCCATCCCCCGCCCCTTCAAACCCCTCAGATTGTTTTTCAGAGTCCATAGTCTCTCATGGTTCACCTCCCCTTCCAATTTCCCCCAACTCCCTTCTCCTCTCTAACTCTCTATTTTTAATGCTCCATGCTATTTTTAATGCTCCACAAATAAGTGAAACCATATGATAACTGACTCTCTCTGCTTGACTTATTTCACTCAGCATAATCTCTTCCAGTCCCGTCCATGTTGCTACAAAAGTTGGGTATTCATCCTTTCTCCAGGATCTATAAAGAACTCCTCAAACTCAACATACACAAAACAGAAAATCATATTAAAAAATGGGCAGAAGATATGAACAGACACTTCTTCAATGAAGACATACAAATGGCTATCAGACACATGAAAAAATGTTCATCATCACTAGCCATCAGGGAGATTCAAATTAAAACCACATTGAGATATCACCTTACACCACTTAGAATGGCCAAAATTAGCAAGACAGGAAACAACATGTGTTGGAGGGGATGTGGAGAAAGGGGAGCCCTCTTACACTGTTGGTGGGAATGCAAGTTGGTGCAGCCACTTTGGAGAACAGTGTGGAGATTCCTCAAGAAATTAAAAATAAAGCTTCCCTATGACCCTGCCATTGCACTACTGGGTATTTACCCCAAAGATACAGATGTAGTGAAAAGGAGGGCCATCTGTACCCCAATGTTTATAGCAGCAATGGCCACGGTCGCCAAACTGTGGAAAGAACCAAGATGCCCTTCAACGGACGAATGGATAAGGAAGATGTGGTCCATATACACTATGGAGTATTATGCCTCCATCAGAAAGGATGAATACCCAACTTAGAGAGAGGAGAGTTAGAGAGGAGAAGGGAGTTGGGGGAAATTGGAAGGGGAGGTGAACCATGAGAGACTATGGACTCTGAAAAACAATCTGAGGGGTTTGAAGGGGCGGGGGATGGGAGGTTGGGGGAACCAGGTGGTGGGTATTGGAGAGGGCACGGATTGCATGGAGCACTGGGTGTGGTGCAAAAACAATACTGTTGAATACTGTACTGTTGAATACTGTTATACTGAAAATTAAAAATTAAAAATAAATAAATAATTTAAAAAATAAAAAAAAATAGAACACTAAATAATTATTTTGGTGCATGGACCTTAGCCTTCTAATTTTGGATTTGACCGTTTGTATTTTTTGAGCTCTCTGATTAATGTTGTACTGTATATTATAGGAAATACAAAGAAACAGATGGTCCCTTTCCTTTAAAAAAATTATAATCTAGTGAGAAAGTATTATATAGCTAACAAAGGTAGCATTCAGGATTCTGTAGCATCATTTGGTAGCTTTTTCAGTGATTAAAAATAACACTAAACTCATCAGTTTAAGAAGGATAGTGGAGACCTAAATGGGACTAGATACTGACTCATTCTTCAGGTCTCAGCTCAAGAGTCACTTCCTTTAAGAATCCTTCCCTCCCATTCTGCTAGATTGTAAGTTTCTTGAGAACATGGGTAGTGTCTGTGTTTGCTCACCATTATGTCCCCTGTGCCTTGCACTGTACCTGCCATATTTGTTAAATTAAAATATTTGTTAAATTACTAAATTAGGTTTATCTTGGGCCTTTGTGTCCTTTGTATCCCCTTAGCACATATTCATGCTCCACTATCTTCAGAGTTAGGGTTCCTGCCCCTAGGGGAAACCCTTCCTTTTTCTGTTAACTAGGAACTTTATTTTGCTTCATTAGAGTTTTTCTTGTGGTTAATATTTGGGTATAGAAGACTTCCTTATTTTTTCAGTAGAATCATATATATTGTAGACAAATTTTGAACTCTGAAATTTCTCTGCAATGTTCATCATTGTTGACTGCTGCTTTCTTTGGAATCTTTCCCTTTTGGTTTCAGCAATAGTGTATTGATCCAGAGCTCTGTATAACCCCTCTGGACATTTACATGATTTGTTAACAGACATAATTTAATATAAAGAACAGTTAACTAGGTATAAATTTGTTAACTAGGTTTCTGAAAACAAAAGTACTCTCAAGTGTCAAGAGAGGTAGCAAATAGCGATGCTTCCCCTGCAGTTGGGGAACAAAGGTAAGAGATTGGAATTACTAAAGTTTTCCTGCTTCAAGACATGTGTATTCAACTGAAATTTAATCCAGGGCTTGTGTTCCTGAACTCAGAGGAAGGGCCTTAGCTGGTGCTGCTCTCTGTGAGCGTGTGCAGTGAGGCTGTTCAGCCAGCGCTGTTGCAAACTGAATTCAGCTGCTGCCATGGAAAAGCAGTTGCTGCTGTGAAAGAGCAGGACTGTTGCTGAAGTGACACCCACAGGAGCAGGAAGCTGACAGACAAAGCCTCTTCTTCCTCCATCTTGGCAGTCAGCTTCTAGCTGCTTCTGTTGGCAGAACCAGCTGGCAGAGCAGAACTGTGGCTTAAAGTCTCAGCCACAGTGTCACAAAGCAAAGTGTAGAAGGCTTACCTTAATAAGTGGAACAGTAAGAGAGCAAAAGGAAATTAGGTACTAGGGTATTAATAGTATAAAATGACTTGATTTTACAGTTTTTGAAACACTGACATCAATATTAAATAAAAGCAAGTCTTAAATAACATCCCCAAATAGAAAAGAGGTAAGGGAAAAATTAAGCCTGAGAAAATTAAGGGCGGTTCAGTAGATTTATAACTGTATACGAATCACAAAAATAGAGAAATGGCATAAATATAAGCCTTCCGATAAGTTAGTAGTTGCAGATTGTAAGATTAGATTTAAAAATCTATTTTTATTAATAGACTTTATTATTTTTATCTTTTTAAAAATTCATTTATTTTATTAACATATATATTGTTTGTTTTAGGGGTATAGGTCTGTGATTCATCAGTCTTCTACAATACCCAGTGGTCCCCATAGCACATACCCTCCCCAGTGTCCCTCACCCAGTTACCCCATTTCCCCCCACCAGACTGCCCTCCAGCAACCCTCAGTTTGTTTCCTAAGATTAAGAGTCTCTAGAGTTGACTGTGGACTCTGAGGAACTAACTGAGGATTTTGGAGGGGAATGGGGTGGGAAGTTGGGTGAGTCTGGTGGTGGGTATTGTGGAGGGCATGTATTGCATGGAGCACTGGGTGTGGTACATAAATAATGAATTCTGGAACACTGAAAGAAAATAAAAAAAAAAAACTCTAGGCTTTGTCTCTCTCTGGTTTCATCTTGTTTCATTTTTTCTTTTCTTCCCCTTGATCTGCCCTGTTTATTAAGTTCCACATACCAGTGAGAGCAATATAATAATTGTCTTTCTCTGACTGACTTATTTCACTTAGCATAATACCCTCTAGTTCCATCCATGTTGTTGCAAATGGCAAGATTTCATTTTTTTTTGATGGCCGTGTAATATTCTGTGGTATATATCTATCACATCATCTTTATCTGTTCATCTATTGATGGACATCTGGGCTCTTTGCATAGTTTGGCAATTGTAGACATTGCTGCTATAAACATTAGGGTGCAGGTGCCCCTTCGGATCACTACATTTGTGTCTTTGGGTAAATACCCAGTAGTGCAATTGCTGGGTTGTAGGGTAGCTCTATTAATAAACTTTTTATTTATTTTTTACTTTTTATTTATTTATTTTTTAAATTTTTAAATTTTTATTTATTTTTTTAATTTGAGAGAGAGAATGAGAGAGAGAGAGAACATGAGAAGGGGGAGGGTCAGAGGGAGAAGCAGACTCCCTGCTGAGCAGGGAGCCTGAGGCAGAACTTGATCCTGCAACTGCAGGATCATGACCTGAGCTGAAGGCAGTTGCTTAACCAACTGAGCCACCCAGGTGCCCTTACTAGACTTTTTAAAGAGAAGTTTTATGTTTAGAAATCAGAAGTCAGAATTCCCACATATACTTACCCTCCCATAGTTCTCCTGTATTAACGTTTTACATTAGTATGGTACATTTCTTTCACTTGACGAGCCAGTATTGATATATTCTTATTAACTAAGGCCCATATTTACATTAGGATTCACTCTTTGTGTTGTGTTTTGAGTTCCCCATAACCCCTTTAGTCATTTTTTAGTGGTTTATCTTCTTTTTTGTTTGAATGTAGACATTCCCCAGGGAAATTTCCTTAGTCGTCTTTCTTGATGTAACCATTTCCATATGGCTTTCCCAGTTTCCTTATCAGTAAAATGGGAGGCTCATCTAGAAGTTTCTGAGGTTTTAACCCCCAGAGTTAAAGATTGGCTGTGTTCAGTTCAGATTCATGACAGGTTTTTCCCCAATCATCCCCTTTTCTCTGTGTGAGGTTCCTAAGTATTTTAAGTCTACAAATGATCCTCTTGGTTATCCAGACTCAAAATCTTGATATACCTTCTGACTTCATCAAGGTGTACATCCATTTGTGTTAACAAATCCTTTTTTTTTTTTTTTTAATGTCTGTCTTACCATTTCTTCCACTGTATTGCAGGTCTGTGTTTCCTTTCTCATTGCTTCCCTGCAGCAGCTGCTGCTGAACACTGAAGTCCTGTGATTTTTGGAGAGAGATTTAAGTGAGGCTGTGCTGGAAATGGGCCTCTATAAGTAGGGACCTACCTTGCTTATATCTGGCAGGAAAGAAACTGAGGACATAATTCAGAGAGACTTGTTCTGTTAGTGCAGAAAGAGAATAAGCAATAATTTTTTCTTTCTTATTGCACTGTTATAGTAAATGCTTCTTAATGTGTTTTCCTTTTTAGCATCATGGGAGTTTTGAGTAACAAGTGTGGCTTTCAACTCCAATATCAAATGATTTTTTCAATATGGCTCCTGGCATTCAGTCCTCAAATGTGTGAACACCTGCGACGCTATAATATCATTCCTGTCCTGTCTGATATTCTTCAAGAATCTGTCAAAGAGAAAGTGACAAGAATTATTCTTGCAGCATTCCGTGTAAGTGTTTTATTGTGTGGTTTTTTTTTTTTTTTTCAGTTGTGTGTGTGTGGCATTTTTCCTGTGAAGTACATTTGAGGGCTTTTAGCAGGTGGGAAAAAATTGCTTGTTCTCCATGTAGTTATGAAACTATGGGGCCTTGGTGAACACAGAGTAAAATCTCACTAATTCATTGTGGCATTGGGGACTGGGATTGGGGAATAGCCATTTAAGTGGATGAAATGTGTAGGAGATGTAATTGTATGTAATTGTATGATGTACACATAGAGGAAATTCTTTTTCATTGCAGCGTTCCAAGACGCTGTTATGGAAGCTTTTCTCTTAAGGGGCCCTTGTTTTAATATAGAGTTGTATTTCAGATTCTGGATCTGCTGATGAGCTGATGAGTGTATTTCTGAAGCAACTCCAAAGATCTGTAATCATTTTGTTTAGTAAAGTTTTCCTGTTAGGATATTAGAAGTTGGGTGATATTTAAGTCAGCTTCCTCTCTTGAACAGTTGAGGGAATTGAGGACAAGAGGGGGACTAGAGTTAGAACCGGAATTCTAGGTCTTCTGGCTGCCAGGAAGCTATAACACAGAAATAAAGTATTAATCTGTTGTCCAGACCCAGTGTATTTGCTGTAGCAGTTGTGTGTTGATTATTTTGTTGGTCACCTTAGGAGTTAATTGGGTTTCTGAGGGATGACTTGGCTGACCTAGTGTCTTTTAAGGATGCTACCCAAGAGTAATAATAGTGGGCAGTTCAGAGAGTGCTTACTCTGTGCAGTGCATCGTTTTAAGGCTTTCCATTTGTTAACTCATTTAATGCTTACCATTGCCCTATAACATGATGATTATTGTTGTTATTGTTAGTATATTGGTATCATTAGTATTAGTATTGGTCTTCTCATTTTAAAAATGGGGATATTGAGACAGAGAAGGCACATTGCTGATAGACATGCAAATCCAAGTTAATGGCTGCACAGTCTGCTTTTAACTATTATTTGCTCTTTATGCTTTCTTTAAATAAACAACAGCAAATCAAAACTAGAAAATAGTACAGATGTGTTGCAGAAATTTAAATAGCATAGACGTCACATTTGCCAAACATAGTGACTAACATCTTCCAGATTTTTCTAAGCACATAGAGATAAATATATAAATAGGTGTGTAATTTTATTTTGTATTTAAAAATAAAATGACATCATATTATAAATACTGTTCCATAACTTTATTCTTAACAATATATAATGAATATGTGCTCATTTTCATATATGTGGGTCTTTAGTAATTTTTTAAATGTTTGCATTCTTCTATGTTGATATAAAGTGGTTTCTTTAACTAGTGTCCTATTGATGGGCATGTGGGGTGTTTTCAGTTTCTTCTACATGTCTACCCACTTTGATGAATATTTCTGTTGAGATACAGTTCTGTAGATGGGATTGTTGAATTAAGTAATAAACTTTTACAGTTTTGTTAGGGTAACATCAAATCACCTTTCACTAATGTGCAAATTTACATTTCCATCAGCTACATATTGAGAGTGCATGCTTTTCCTTTCTTTCACTTGCATTTCTTTTAATTGTTGCGAAAGATGAGCTGAAAAGTGAAATCATTATTTTAAATTTGTATTCTGTTAATAATGAATGAAGCTGAGCATTGTTTAGTATCTTTATCAGCTATTTCTGTTCTTCCTATAAATTGCTTACTCATAGCATTTGTCACCTTTAAAATTTTAAAATTTGACGTGTAGGAACTCTTTTCTAGATGTTTATAGTTAATAGCAATAATAACTAATGTTTATTGAGAGCTTATTCAGTGTCAGGCACTGTTCTTACTGCTTTAAATGTGTTACTCATTTAATCTCCCAAGAACTTCATGTAATGGGCATTAGTTAGGCCTCAAGAGGTTAAGTAATTTGCCAAAATAGCTAGGAAGTGGCAGAGCAGGAATTAAGTCTCAGGCAGTATATAACTCATGCTCTCAACCATCATGCTAACCTGTCTTTGATGCTAAGAATAATAGCTGTTATAATTTATTAATGATTTTCATGTATTGCCTTATTTAATCTTCATGATCATCCAATACATTCTGTGATTATTTTAATGTTATAGATCAGGAAACCAGATTTGCAGATTGATTCCTCAGTTAGTAAGCAGTAGGATTGGAATTTGGAGTTTCAGTGAGTGCTGTCTGGCTCCAAAGCCACCATCTTAACAACTCTGTCATCTCCTTTGTTTCTTTTCTTAGTGCATTTTCTCAGGAATCTTAAGAGTGGCATTAAAAGGGAGGGAAACCATGAAAAGGAGAACTGTAGGTCCTGCTGAGAGAGGAATTCAGATTGCTTACTTGAAAATACATTCTTTTTTGGGGCATCTGGGTGGCTCAGTGGGTTGGGCCTCTGCCTTCAGCTCAGGTTATGATCTCAGGGTCCTGGGATCGAGTCCCACATTGGGCTCTCTGCTTAGCAGGGAACCTGCTTCCTCTCTCTCTCTCTGCCTGCCTCTCTGCCTACTTGTGATCTCTCTCTGTCAAGTAAATAAATAAAATCTTAAAAAAAAAAAAAGAAAATACATTCTTTTTCATGTAGAAATTGTTCTGTAGTTTACTCTTAAGAAATAGGTAAATGTGGTACCTTCTATGCCTCACCATACTGGCTCTGCCTTTAGATTTTCTAGCAAACTATGTGAATTGTCAAGGTAAATTTCAGTTAAGTCCAGATAAGGTAATAATCAGTTTTATTTATTTTTGTTTTTATTTTTTTTAAGATTTTATTTATTTATTTGACAGGCAGAGATCACAAGTAGGCAGAGAGGCAGGCAGAGAGAGAGAGAGGAAGGGAAGCAGGCTCCCTGCTGAGCAGAGAAGCTGATGTGGGGCTCCATCCCAGGACCCTGGGATCATGACCTGAGCCGAAGGCAGAGGCTTAACCCACTGAGCCACCCAGGGGCCCCAATAATCAGTTTTAAATCAGAGTAGGTGTATTAATAAGACTCCACGCTGAAGTATTTTAGTAGCTAAGTTGAATATACTTCTTTTTTCTACTTGAGTGTTTCATTATTCATTGTCTTATTTATTTAATAAAGATGAAGAATTCTAGAATTAGGATCTTCCAACAGTCTCCTTTCATTGCTAGAGCTCAATTTAATTCACAAAAACCAAGTTTTGAGTACCTTTTATATCTCAGCCATTATATAATTAATAGGGAACACAAATGCCTGAGATATAGCTTGACACTGGAAGGCTTGTAGTTTAGTGAAGACAGAATATGTAAGTAAATAATGTCAGTTTAATGGAGCATTAAGTAATGTACAAGAAGAAAAGTAATGTAAAAGAGGTGAGGGGGGCACCTGGGTGGCTCAGTCAGTTAAGTGTGTGCCTTCGGCTCAGGTCATGATCCTAGGGTCCGGGGATTGAGCCCCACATTGGGCTCCCTGCTTGGCAGGAAGCCGGCTTCTCCATCTCCCACTCCCCCTGCTGTATTCCCTCTCTCGCTGTGTTTCTGTCAAATAAATAAAATCTTAAAAGAAAAAAAAAGGTGGAGGGTGAGAATGGTGGGTTTAAGGAGAAGGTTTGGAGAAGAGAAGGCTCCCAGAGATTTTGGAAGGATGTTTTAATACAAAGGTGGAGAGAGGTTAATAAATGTTAACAAATAAAGAGGCTGACTTCTGGAATTGTCAGTAATTTGTTCTTGTAGATTGATTACTGATCGCCCCCTGTCCCCACCTTGAAGTGAATATTAAGGGAATAAATGGAGCACATAAGTCTGGCCGTTGAAGGTACAGTCCTGATTTGTGACCATTTGTTTCCTGAAGGAACAGACATGCTCTGTAAAATGGAGCATTTGCTTTGCTGATCTGTATTACCCTTCTGGGCACTGAACTGGTGGGGCCAACGTAAATCCTTCAGCCATCCTGTCACTTCATCAGCCTAAGGTGTATTCATGCTCTGGAGCATTACCCACCAAAGCCCAGTGCATCTGAACAAGGCTCTGTCAGATCTGCTCTTGCTACTTTATTGTATATTGTGCCTACTCTGATGGACATGAGGGAGAGCTGATTGCATTTTTAAATTCTATTCATTATGGCTGAATACAGATTATATCTTTTCAACTCCATGTATTTATTTTCTGAAGGCTTAAAACTTGTCTTTGTTTTGAGTTTCTCCCTTGTTTCTCTTCCTTTCTGTCCTGTGGTAGTTATAGGAGTCTTTAATTTATTAAAAATTCCTGTTCCAAATTAAGCACCTGTAATTAAGAAAATGGAAAAAATTGATTTTTTCCTATTTATGAAAATAATATGCTTTATGGTTAAAAAAAGGTACTGTAGAAAAATATTAAGAAAAATTATAAACATTAAACATAGTCTCACTCCCAGAAATGGAAGCCTATTTATATATATATATATATATATATTTCAAGATTTTATTTATTTATTTGACAGAGAGAGATCACAAGTAGGCAGAGAGACAGGCAGAGCAAGGGGTGGTGGGGAAGCAGGCTTCCTGCTGAGCATAGAGCCTGATGCGGGACTTGATCCCAGGACTCTGAGATCATGACCTGAGCCAAAGGCAGAGGCTTAACCCACTGAGCCACCCAGGCACCTAAGCCTTTTGATATTTTAATACCTGTAATTTATGATCTTTGTTCCCTTTCTACATGGTGGATCAACTTTGGATGAATTGTAGTGGGCACTGAAAACAGTGGTTAAGAGGGGGTCTGAATTATCATCTCTTCGCAGATCATGCTTGGGCAGATCACGCTGGGTGTCAGTTTCTACGAAGAGTGTGTGCACTCAGATTGGTGGTAGTGTGTATGCCCAGCATGCACAGTGGGTTCTTGTTCATGTTCGTTGGGCTCTTGGGCTGGCTTCTGTGCCTTTGGCAAATTTGCTTAGCCTTTCCATGCTTCAGGTTTGTATGTCTGGTGAGAGTAGTATCATCTGTCTTAAGTCTCTCATTGGACTTTATGCTTATATGATAATGCCCTTTGAAAAAATACATGTCTGCTAAATGAGTACTTGGCACATAGTAGGCCCTCGATAAGTATTACAAGTATCTCTGACTGTATGAGTATAAAGAGTCGGCTAGTGGTATTGAATTTATTGGTATTTTTATTGTTTTTTTTTTATTGACTGAGTTAAATTCCTTTTTAAATTTTTGGCTGCTTTGCTTGGTTCTCATGTTTAAAAATATGATAATAAAATTCAGTGACAGAATATCTACTTGCAAATACTTCTGCACTGAGAATGAACCTACCCATGAGTCTCCTACTCTAGTTTTCATAAGTATTTAAGGTTACTGATATGTTAGAATTTTATTAAAGTAATCTATTTAACAAAACTTACTGTGGAAAGCAAGACTAGAAGGAGAGAGTCCCCATTTTCTGTTAGTGCACAGACTTTTTTCTAAATTGGAAACTTCCTAAGTTGTCATGAAAACTCTTTTTGAAAATGAGATATATTTAGTAATTGCTAAATTGCTCAGAAAGTTATTTACCCTTAGCTCAATCTGCAATTAGATTATCCTAGAAAGGTGTCTTGGATCATTATTATTTACTTTTTTCTTTGTATGACTTTCTTTTCTGGGAAATAAATCAACAGTTGTCTAACTAACTTGCAAACGAATAGTATTTTTCAGTTTATATCTACTTATCCTATTTTGTATGTTATATATTTTAAAATGTTTGTTCTAAATGTTGATGATTGTAAACATTTATCAAGTTATTTCTTCCTATAATTTGATAATAAGGTAACTTGTTTTTTAAAGGTAAGATGTGGAAGAGAGAATGGTCTAAAAGTCAGGGTCTTAATTTAGCTCTTCTGTTGTTTGAAAGAGTAGATCTCTACACTTTTAACTTTTTCCCCTCAGTTTTCATAAATTTACACTTTGTTTATTTGAGAGAGAGCAGAAGAGGAGGGAGAGGCAGAGGGAGGAGAAGCAGACACCCCACTGAGCAGGGAGCCGGAGGTGGGGCTTGAGTCCAGGACCCTCACTGAGATCCTGACGTGAGCTGAAGGCAGATGCTTAACCGACTGAGCCACTTAGGTGCCCCAATAAACTTGTATTTTCTAATAAATATTATTTAGGTAATATAGTAGCTTCTGTGAGTTTATAGTAAGAAATCAGTTACTAGTAATTTATAGTAACGGATTAAGATCTAATCTAAAGCTCAGGATAAGCTGCCTTAAATATAATATATATGGTCATTTTTTTATCTGAGCCTACAAATCCTGCTTAATATTTTGCTCCTGCCTAGTTCCTCTTCCCTCTCATTAATTTTCATTTTAGATCATTATTATGTAAAATAAAGGGGCCATTGGAAGCAGGTATTTCTAATATTGCCGCATCATAGAAGAGAGGTGTTAGTTGATATTAATTGAATCCTACCTTTGAGATTCTCCCTCTGTCTTCTTATCCTTTTCCTTCTCCCATCCACTCTTTCTTCCTCTTTCATGGATTATCTTATTCATCTATCAGATGTTTACTAAAGACCAATTGTGGTAACGGGCAATGTGTTAGTTACTCAGCAAATAGAAGAATGAATAAGATAAGATACTTTTTCTCAGGATTTTGTATTGTGTTTAAATGCTTGTCCTTAGGAGTGCCTGGTCGGCTCAGTTGGTCAAGTGGCTGCCTTCCGCTCAGGTCGAGATCCCGGGGTTTTGGGATTGAGCATCGGGCTTTCCTGCTCAGCAAGGACTCTGCTTCTCCTTCTGCCCCTCCTACTGCTCATGTATGCACTCTTTCTCTCTCATCTAAATAAATCTCTAAAAAAAAAAATTCTTGTCTTTATGCAGTGACTTCATGAAGTCATCATGAAGAAGGTTTACAACATAAAAAGCTCAAAAAGTCCCAAAGAACTATGGAGCCGGACTGAGGTTCTTAGTGTTTTTTCTTTTCTTTTCTATTTTTTTTTTTTTTTTGACCTGTCTAGATTGCTTATCTACTTTTTATGGAAATTTGAGAAGTACAATAGTGTAGCTCTTTTCTGATGTTCCTTTCAGTATGGTTTATTAGAAAGAGTGTAGTCTCTGCAGTGGATAAGATGTCGGTGTGAATTCGATGCTGTGTTTTTGGGAGATTGACCTGAACTTACAATGAATTTCTCTGTCTGTGAAAGGTCGTTAGTAATACTTAACTCATTTTGAGATTAAGGAAGGATTCAGTGAGACAGCAGGAGCCTGGCAATAGTAAATATACAGTTTTTGCCTTTTCTCTCCAGAAAGTCAGAGAATAATAGCAGTTTGCCTATTAAATCCCCTACCTCTGTAAATTGAGTTCTTGCTTGGTGTTGAACATAGGCAAAGATTCAATGCTGACCTGTTTGATTTAGAAGAGGCAGCATGAATATTTAAGTAACGTTTAACAAGATTTAAAAACCTTATTTAAACTTTATTTACAGTTTGAATTTTGTACCCACAGCACATGGAACTAATTATTAGGCTAATTCCTGGGCTTCTGTTATCTCATTTGGATTTCAGATTATGTAAAATAGACTCAATCTCTTGGCAAGAATATTGGTTTTTTAGACTCTGCTGTGCTAAATTTGGAACAGCACAGTCAATAAGGGAATATTCTAAGGGCTGAAAATCAGAAGAATATCTTTAGACATCCGTAACTTTAATGTACACAACTGAGTTAAAATTAAGTTGTTAGTAGTGGCATAGTAAAGCCATTTGACTTAGACCATCAGTAGGTGAAAATATGATGTGTCTTTTTTTTTTTCTTTATCATTCTCACATTCCTGTAACTGTTAAAGAAGATTCACTGATGAGGTTGTTTAAGGATGGCCTAGTCATGTATTTTTTCCCACATCTTGAAACTCAGGAAGGAAATTTTTGTGCTGAAGACTTTAGGAAGCTTGCTGAGTTGCTGTGAGCTGGAAAAATGGCTTATTATTTTTTTTTCCATTTGGCTTGGTGAATTTTATTTTTGAAAATGTCAGTCTCACTTATTCATAGCAGGTACTGGACTCCAGGTCTCTGCAAATGTTATTCTGTTGGTTAAATTGATTTGTCAATCTTTAGTTCCTAAAATAAATTAGTATGTTTTGAGCCGGTGGCTGAAAGAGACATCGAAGATCATATTTGTTGTTTAGAGTTTTACATCGGTTGTGAGTATTATTTCTCTTTCTGGCTCCACTTAGTCAAGAGCCTATGTAATATGTCAGATAATAAGATAAATTATATTTTTACAACTCAGTGGTTTTCAGAAAGGCTTAGTTCAAAAGAAATACCACCAAATTGGACTTCGATTTTTATTGGCTATAGTAGTCATGATATTTAATTTACACCCACACACATGAACACGCAGACACAGACCTGTACTTACCTACATCTTTCTGTGCAGGCTGTTTATAGTTGTAGCCCTTTCAGGTAGGTCCACCCTAGTTCAAGTGCGTGGGTGCTGTTTTGCCTACTGCTTTGGCATGGAAGTATTGTTATCAAAAAATTTTACTCCTTGGGCGCCTGAGTGGCTCAGTGGGTTAAAGCCTCTGCCTTCGGCTCAGGTCATGATCCCAGGGTCCTGGGATCAAGCCCTGCATCGGGCTCTCTGCTCAGCGGGGAGCCTGCTTCCTCCTCTCTCTCTGCCTGCCTTTCTGCCTGCTTGTGATCTCTGTCTGTCAAATAAATAAATAAAATCTTTAAAAAAAAAAATTTTACTCCCAAGTCTGTACCTCATTCCTTATTTCAGGGATTTATCTATCTTGCTCATTAGGTACCAAGTTTGAATGAGGTATAGTAATATTGAGACAATTTTTAATCTCATGGTAAGTGTTTATACAGTGATACTTCAAGTGTGGTGTGCATGTCAGTGCAGAGCTGTGAACTGTTAGCAGTCTGCAGTGGGTACATATAGAAAGTAAGGGTTAGCTGTTAGAAGCTTATAGTAACTTGATGGAATAGTTGCATATCTGTCAAATTTAATACTATGAAATTTGAGCTTATATTTTGTGTGTATTTTAAAATGCATTTTTCTAGAAAGTCATTTTTATTGTATTTTATAGAAGTATTTGTTCATGACTAATTGGAAGTTAAAAAACAAACACAACTGGTTTTCACCAGAGATGGTTTGAGAAGTCCTGTTATAATATGATATAATATAATATAATATAATATAATATAATATAATATAATATA